>NC_056736.1:5384615-5694615 GCF_019279795.1 Protopterus annectens | reverse complement strand
AGCGGGGGGTGTGGGGGGCTGTTCAAGGTCCAGTACGTTCAATATTATGAGTGTTTGCAATTTGTGTGATTCACTCATATGATATAGACCCACTAAAAAAGTAATGTATTACTACTACTTTGTTAGTATTTTGAAAAAGAAAGGCATTATATTACTAAAACCACAAAACTTGAAAACTTGAAACCAGAAAACTAGTACACTGGTTGAATAACAAATCCCAGAAATGCAGGACACAGACACCAAAACTAGCACTTTCATTCACTTTTATTATGTGAACTTCTTCAGAAACAATGAACTTCATTACCCACAAGCATTTCATACATTCATTAGTTACATGACAATCAATTAAAATGACAGTATCATTTTCCCTCTATATATAAAAAAAATCTATTTAAAATACAATATGTATATCCTTCCTATCTGCTTTTTTAAACATTTGTACACATATAAAGTCATAATAATGACCATTTAAAATAGTCATCCTTTAAACATTATCAAGATGACAAAAAACATTTTAAATTTATAGTCTCATTCAGACTGGGTGCCCTATCGGCTCCCAAATACAACTGCCAAAAGGCTTCTTTACATTTTAACAAGTTATTAATATCCCCACTAAAATCCTGCTTCTTTACATAATCTATCACAAAAAACTGAAATTTTTTGTGATTAATACAGATTTGTGTGTGTCTGGCCAGGGAATTATTACCATCTTTTTTCTTTATGGCTAACTGATGTTCATAAATTCTACGTTTAAGACGTCTACTAGTTTTGCCTATGTAATAACTGGGACATGATGAACATGTTGTAATATAAACTACAAAATCACTTTCACAAGTAAAATGATCTTTACCCCAAAAGGATTTTTTAACATGTTCAGGTTTAACAAAAGATGTGTTAGCAATAAACCTGCATTGTTTACAATGGTTACAAGCAAAAGTCCCTGTTGTCCTAATCCTTCTGATATCAGAACTCTGTTGAACCTGTCTTTGTTCTAACATTTTCTTAATGTTTGTTACCTTCTTATAGGCAAATCTCAGTTGAATTCCTGTATATTTAACTAAATCTTTATTACCCAAAATAATTTTCCAATTTTGAGTAATAATATCTCTAATAAACCACATTTCATTGACTCTGGCAAAGGAAAAGCACAAAATATTCTATGACTTTGTTATTAAATTGAACCTCATTGTAAGGTGAATCAATATTAATATCAGTCTTTGCTACAATAGGTAATGCTACCCCACATCTCAATTTACAGGGCTTTGCCGATTGCAAGTAATGGTCATAATAACGCTTGTTCGACCAGTCTTGTGCAACAAAACAACATAGGAAGGAACAATAATGTTACTTCAAATAGTGAAGGTGTAACTGATTTGGTGGAGAATAATAATGGTGTCACAAATAACAACACAGTTCTCACGAACGAGTCAGTTAGAGACAACAACACCAACGGCACAAATAACTGTGTGACAAACAGTTATGCACAAGCGGTTTCTTCAAATGACTCTTCCCTTATTGGGAACAACAATGGACCTTTTATAATGGACAAAATGGGGAACAAAAGGATACCCAAATGGTCGAATACGACCCAAACAAAAGGGAAGGGGAGGGAGAAGGGCAAAAAGAAATGGTAATGGAAAATAGCTACCAATTTTTTGGCATTGAAGTTTTGACTCTATCAAACATTGTATTGTCTGACAATACTGTTTCATTATTTTAAAAGGGTTTTTCTTTTATACCTAATTGCAAAATGAATATTGGTAAAGTCATTAGTGATTTTAGACTATATTTAAGGAAACTACATTTGAAATACATTTTGCATGATGTTTTGCAAGAAAAAAGTGATAGTAATATCTGTAATTATTCTAGGCCAAAAAAAGCTAATACCTTTAACCCTCCATTACAAGCTACTTTACAGGATATGTGTGAAGCTGAATTTAGAAAGATAATTTTTGAACCTGATGTATACAACTTAAACAAAGGAGAATATGAGGCCTTGTTTACGTTGAGTAAAAACAAAGAAGTTAGAATTATGAAGGCAGATAAGGGAGATAAAGTAGTGGTTATGAATAGTAATGATTATACTAAATCTATTTTTGATCTTTTACAAGATGAAACCACTTATAAAAGAGTTAACTTTGGAGAAATAAAAAACAGTTTTGGTAGATTGGACATGTTGCTGTTTGACTTATACTGCCAAGGAGAACTGGATGTAGAAAGTTGTGATTATTTACAAGTTAATTGCCCAAGGATGGCAGTATTTTTTGGTATTCCGAAAGTTCAGAGTAACATGGTTAATCCGCTTTTTAGACCTATCATATCAGCAAGAGGGTCTAAAACAGAGCTCATTTTAATATGGCTTGATCATATTCTTAATCCTATAGTGCAAAAGTCCAAATATTATTTGAGAGATTCTTAGCACTTATTGGAGGAACTGAAAAGTTTGGAGTCCCACAGGGACATTTTTGTTTTGTTTCACTGGATGTGAAATCATTATATACATCCATTGATCAGGAAACAGGTTTAGAATATCTAAGGGAATACCTGACACAAGGAACAGATTTTAGTAATACAAAAATTAATACAATATGTTCATTAATGGAATTAGTATTGGACAATATTTTTTTCAGGTTTAATGATCAATTTTTCAAACAAATATCTGGAGTAGCTATGGGGTCAAGGGTAGCCCCGGCTTTTGCCAATTTAGTAATGGCAAACTGGGAGAACAAGTTTTTGGCAGTAAATTCCTTCAATGAAGAAATTACATTGTATTTTCGTTACATTGATGATTTGTTTTTTGTTTGGCATGGAGATGAAATAAGATTTAATGAATTTGTTAATTATTTAAACAACAAAGAATTCTTAAAATTTAGTCTGAGTGGTTATGGTGAGACAATCAATTTTTTGGACATACAGTTGTCATATAATTTAGTAAGTAATTGTTTCACAAGTAGGCTCTTTAGAAAATCAGTTTTTGCTAATCAATATTTACATAAAGCAAGTTTACATCCACCCCACATGAAAAAGGGAGTTGTAAAGGGACAGATAATTAGGTTGAGTTGTCTCACTTCAGATGAAAAAGTAATCTTGGAAGAACTAAATATTTTAAGAGCCATGTTTATTTTCAGGGGATATGATGAATTATGGTTGAAAAAATAGAGAAAGAAGTACTTAAATTGAGATATGGCATTACCTATTTTAGCAAAGACTGATATTAGTATTGATTCACCTTACAATGAGGTTCAATTTAATAACAAAGTCATAGAATATTTTTGTGCTTTTCCTTTGCCAATAGTCAATGAAATGTGGTTTATTAGAGATATTATTACTCAAAATTGGAAAATTATTTTGGGTAATAAAGATTTAGTTAAATATACAGGAATTCAACTGAGATTTACCTATAAGAAGGTAACAAACATTAAGAAAATGTTAGAACAAGGACAGGTTCAACAGAGTTCTGATACCAGAAGGATTAGGACAACAGAAACTTTTGCTTGTAACCATTGTAAACAGTGCAGGTTTATTGCTAACACATATTTTGTTAAACTGGAACATGTTAAAAAATCCTTTTGGGGTAAAGATAATTTTACTTGTGAAAGTGATTTTGTAGTTTATATTGCAACATGTTTGTCATGTCCCAGTTATTACATAGGCAAAACTAGTAGATGTCTTAAATGTAGAATTTAAGAACATCAGTTAGCCATAAAGAAAAAAAGATGGTAATAATTCCCTGGCCAGACACGCACAAATCTGTATTAATCACAAAAAAATTTCATTTTTTTGTGATAGATTATGCAAAGAAGCAGGATTTTAGTGGGGATATTAACAACTTGTTAGAATGTAAAGAAGCCTTTTGGCAGTTGTATTTGGGAGTCGATAGGGCACCCGGTCTGAATGAGACTATAAATTTAAAATTTTCATCTCGATAATGTTTAAAAGATGACTATTTTAAATGGTCATTATTATGACTTTATATGTGTACAAATATTTATAAAAGCAGATATGAAGGATATACATATTGTATTTTAAATAGATTCTTTATATATAGAGGGAAAATGATACTGTCATTTTAACTGATTGTCATGTGACTAATGAATGAAAGTATGAAATGCTTGTGGGTAATGAAGTTCATTGTTTCTGAAGTTCACATAATAAAAGTGAATGAAATCGCTAGTTTTGGTGTCTGTGTCCTGCATTTCTGGGATTTATTATTCGACCAGTGTACTAGTTTTCGCATTATATCACTAGTTACTAGAAATTATAATATATTACAGTAATGCATTACTTTTGTAATGTATTATTCCCATCACTGCGTGTTTTATATGTTATAGTGATGTCTTATAAGTAGGCCCATGGTTTGATTTAAATGTTTAATGTTTATAGCACTAATTATTGTAATGATGAAATTTTCCATCACTTCTTGAAAAAGTATTTAAATGAATGTATTGTCTGATTTATTTCTGATGATGTTCTAGTGATTAAAGGAACAGAAGTGCTAATTCTCTGCCTGTTTTAAATTTATGTGGTATAGAAGCTATATTTTCAAAGGGTAGAATTTGGAACTTGTTGTTTTTGGTGCTCGTTATTGGTTCATTGTTCTGGTATTTATACTACTTGGAGCAATTTGGCCAGTTCATCAGGGAACTTCCCATATTTGTCAATCTGTACTTGCGACCAGTCTGGCATGAGTATGTGCACAGGTCCAGCTCCTGGCTCAGTGGTGGCTGAGAGGACAGATCATGAGATAGAGGCAATGCCTGTTTGAATGCCTGCAAACACCAGCTCTATTGTTGAAATGGAAAATGGTTTAGAAGACTCGGAGATTGCTTTACAAAA
Source organism: Protopterus annectens (assembly GCF_019279795.1). Classification (NCBI taxonomy): domain Eukaryota; kingdom Metazoa; phylum Chordata; order Ceratodontiformes; family Protopteridae; genus Protopterus; species Protopterus annectens. Next base: position 5,689,779 of record NC_056736.1, on the reverse strand, counting down.
GGAATTATTCAATCAACGGATAGTGTATAGAAAACAGATTGCATTGTTACAACCGTCCAGTTGGGAGGGTTGTAAGACGATATATTTTATGAAAACCACAACCCCTCCTACACCCCACCCCTACACATCATAACTAACCAACCTAACACTCTAACTATACACCCAACCCACACTCCCCACCCACAACTCCACCATACCTCAGTCTCTTGCATCCTCCCACACACACTCACAAGCACCTACAGCATGTACCCCACAAAGTCTCCACTAACTCCCACCATATATCCAAAAAGTAGACTGATCTTATACATCATACCACCACTTATCACTCTTTATCTCCTCACCTCCTATGAATACTACTACCTACCTATCCCTCATTATCCCACATCCTGTACCACTGCTAACTTCCACCCCCATTATCCCACACCATTTCAACCATACCTTTACCACAACTGTACTACCCCAACACCTCTTCATTCCCTTAGAGCCACCTACATAAAAACTAGGACTAGATACTATGACCTACTCCAACTAAAAATCCAGAAACTAGTAAGGAAGTCTAAACCAACCCTCATAGCAGATGGTGATATCCACCCAAACCCAGGCCCAACCCTACCAGAAACCACAAGTTCCACAAATATTACTGTCACCAATATACGTAGCACATATAATGCCCCTAATTCACTACTAATCTGTCACCTTAACATCAGAAGCATGAATAATAAGATTCACTATATACATGCCCTTATGGACATGCACTCCCCTGACCTATTATGTCTTACCGAAACCTGGCTCAAACCCTCCACCCCTGACAATGAGATAATACCCCCCACCTACTATATTTTAAGACTTGACTGGCAGGGTAGGAAAGGTGGTGGAGTAGCCATTATGTATAAAACAACCTTACAGGTGTCCACCACCACCATCCCACAAAGCCTAATAACTAGCACCTCAGAAACACTCTTAATAAAGGTCCAGCTTAACAAACACAAAGCTATCAACATACCATGTATCTACGTGCCCCCAGGTGACAATATAGCAACCTTGGAAAGTACCCTCCAATGGTTATCCACCACACACCCCAAGAAACTATTATTCTTGGAGACTTCAATATCGATTGGAAAACCTGTTCGTCAAAAACCCCAACCCCAAAAACCCCAACCACCCACATTAACTTAAATGGCTTCTCCCAAATTATAAACTCCCCCACCAGAATCAATAAGCCCAATAATAAAGAAAGCACCCTAGATTGGATACTTATAAACAACAAACCTCAGTTATATACACCAGGCACCCTACCTGAGAACATGAGCGACCACTTCCTAACATATATAATAAGAAAAAGGAATGACATGCCTCAGCAAATCACCCTTAAAACCATTAGAAACAGAAAAAAACTTTAACCTCACCAATTTCCAGACTGAACTTAAATATTGCAATTGGTCCAACCTAAAGCTACTTCCCCTAGACAAAGCAGTCTCACACTTTAATACTAACTTCCTAGCCATCTTAAACAGGCATGCTCCCATAAGAAAGATCAGAACCCAAACCAAAATAGCTCCATGGCTAACCAAAGTTACTAAACAAAAGCTAACCACTAGGGACACAGCATGGACCTCCTGGAAATCCACCAAATCCAGTCAAGATCATATTAGGTACAAACAATTGAGAAACAAAGCTAAAAAAATCAATTAAACTAGATAAACAAACCTACTATTTCAGCTTACAAAAAAAGCACCAAAACCAGCCACAAAAGTTCTGGTCAGGTCTCAATAAACTACTCCATCCAGGTAAATCCACTACCCCCACCCCATTCATCTACATTACTTCTACCCCCTGAAAGAATAGCAGAGGCCTTCAATACTTTCTTTACAGAAACAGTGCAATCCCTAGCTAATAACCTACCTCCCAACTCAGCAAATACCACCTCAGCCTGACCGGACAATGTGCCTACATTCAAATATGATCCAATCCCCACAGACTATATTAAATCCCTACTTAAGAAACTCAAACCCACCACACTAGCAGCAGACTTACTCCCTGCTGAATTCCTACAAAAGGCTGCAAATGAAATATCATACCCTATCTCCATCTTAATCAACCGTACTCTGCATGAATCTTATGTCCCCTCCATCTGGAAAATTTTCCACATTATACCACTTCATAAAGGGGGTAACTCCACAGAACTCTCAAACTGCAGGCTGATAGCCATTCTATCTCCCTTAGCCAAAATAATGGAAAAAATGTATACATAAACAAATTCTAACTCACCTTATTCAGAACAATCTTCTAGCCCCATCACAGCATGGATACAGACCTGCCCATAGTACCACAACAGCACTTCTCTCCTTCTCTCACACAATAAATCTGAACTGTAATCACAACAAACTCTCCTCTACTCTCTTTCTTGACCTATTTAAAGCATTTGATATGGTCAGTCACCACCTACTCCTAGACACACTCAAATCATTCAACCATAACAACCTAGTAATCAAGTGGTTCCAATCTTACTTGCAGGGCAAACAAAAAGCAGTATTATGGAAAGACAATCTATCCCCCCCTACTACCAATCACCCTTAGTGTCCCCCAAGTGTCCATATTAGGCCCCCTCCTTTTCTCAATATTCATTAATGACCTACCCAAAGTCATCCCTGAAGCAACCTGTATTCAGTATGCAGATGACTCTACCCTAATCTGTTCTTCCACCACCCCCTCAGACATGCAATCCCTATCCCAGAGCACATTCAACAAAGTAGAGATCTGGTTCAATAATCACCATCTCCTATTGAATCCCAACAAAACCAAACTACTACTTCTCTCCCCTACCCAAAAAACCTCATCACTGAATATTACAATCTCATCCAATAATGGCACCATAATCTCCCCAGACCCATCGACAAAACTTCTTGGTGTAATAATAGATAATAACCTTACATTTGAGACTCATATCAACAAAACCATCAAAACAGTTAACAAAAAACTAGGCTCCCTATATAGGATTAAACATTTTCTAACCCCACCGGCCAGAACAGCCATAGCTAGAACACACCTTCTCTCAACCCTTCTCTATGCCTCTCCTATTTTCCTAAACCTATGGAAAGCTAACCTAAACAAAATAGCTAGCTGCTACAACAATATAGCTAGATTTGTCACAGCCACAGCATACAGAACCCGTCACTGTCAAAATCTTCAAACATTGGACTGCCTAGGGCTACCCAATCAACTCCAGTACAACCAACTCATAGTTATTCATAAAATCCTCTACCAACCTAACAGTACACCCATTCTGGCAAATATTATCACCCCCTACTGCAACCTACCATCTCTCCACTCATCTAACAAGATGCAAGTTCAATCTGCCAAAGCCAACAACTCAGCTGGAGAATCACTTCTCTCCAACTCAGCTGGTAAGAAATGGAACGCACTCCCCCCAGATCTTACCACTATAGCCTCCTTACCCCAATTCAAAACATCCCTAAAGAGGCACCTAAACAAGCATTGGCTATGTCCATGTCAAGACCCAGGCTAACTCGACTTACATGCAACTCTTGAAGGCAAATAATGCAATTTGGAATAAACCTTTACCTAAACCCACCCTAACTATAACTACTTCTCTATAACCTTCAGAACAACAGTCACTAATTCCTACCTAACTTCCTATACACAACTTTAGAATGCTGCATTTCTAATGCCCTACACTAACTTTTAAATCCCTTGTCTGTACCTCCTCTTGTGTATCCTATCATCCTAGCTTTTATACAAATATGTATTTAACCCTTCTACATTCAATTTTCAGGAACTCTCCTCTTAACTAAACACCTTTTTCTCACTAACTACCTTTGTTTTCTCCGGGTAGTCACTCATGTCATCTATCATTGTATCATGCCATTCTATACACTCAAATGCTTTACTGTTATTGCTGTAAATATGTAATTCTGCTATTGCTGTACATATGTAATACTATAAACCTACAATGATCTTAAACTTCAATGTAACAATGTGTGTATATATATATATATATATATATATATATATATATATATATATATATATATATATATATATATATAACCTCCTATTGAAACTTTAAGAAGTTACATCTTTTAATGTAACCATGAATATTGACCATCATCTTTTTGTACATGTGGAGCTTTTCTCCACGGGCCTCCGCTGAAAATGGACATGTATCCAGTTGGACTTTCCTGGTTAACAAATGTAAAATAAAAATAAAAATAAATAAAATAAAATGCTAGTTCAAGGTGAGCAAGAAAATGATATCTCATGAGAGACATAATGAAAAAATTTCAGGGAGAAGAAGTTAACAGTATTCTTAAGAAAGATTCGCCAAAAAGAAAAACATATGCAGAGCCAGTTACCAGTCAGAACAGTAAGCAGAAGGATAAGAAAAAAAGAAGAAATCCAAAGGAAGTATGCTGTAAGGATTGAAAGTAAAAGGAAAATGGAAATGGACAGATATGAGGTATGGGACACAGTTATTATTCCACTGGGTACTAAAACACATGAGGTAAGAACCTTTATTTTGATAAAGAGATGTTTTATTATATTATTCTTGAGACTGCACAAAGTATTGAAAAAATTGTGTGAATATGAGAAAAAGCAGAATGATAATCCATTCAATGAATGCACAGTTAAAGCTTTTTTTTGAGAAACAAAAAAGAAAATACACACATACATTTCAAGACAGAAGTTGAAAGAATAACTAAAAAAAAGCGTGTATTTGTGAAAAAGTGATGGACATTTCTAAAGTGTTTTATAACAGGGGAATATGGACTGGGTTATGGGATTGTATGGAGTGGGTTATGGGCTTGTGACTTTGTTTTGAAAATGAAAAATGAAAAAAAATGCATGTCCCAAGTATTCTAAATGTTGAAGGCAATAAGGGTTTGGTAAAATATTGGGGACAACCAAGAACATGTTTCTTTTATGGTAGAAAAGTTACATATGTGGGAAAACAGGGTATGATATGATGAAATGTGAACTTGAATGCTATAAATGTGAACTTGAATGCTATGTAAGTAAAAAAAAATGGACATACATGGATGAATTGTGAAGAAAAACATAAAAAATGATAAAATAAAACGAATAACGGAAGATAATTTAGAAAAAGAAAAAGGTGGTAATTAAAAAAGAGGAAGCAGATGAAATAGAGGTAGATTCAGATGTCACTGTTGAAGAATATATGTTAGAAAGCAGTAAAAGGTTAAAAAATATCTGGGTAAAAGAATAAAATATAGAAAAAAGGAAATTTAAAAATACAAATTTAAATGAGAAACAGAAAGGGAATGAATTGAAAAAAATATATTTAAAATAGCTGCATGATAAGAGGATGATTCCTGTTAAAATATTGAATAGAAAAAACAATAACTTAAGGATTCTTTTAGCAAAAGTCAACAGTATAAAAATATAACAGACTGATGTAAAAATGTGATGTATTCAGAATTGTTTTAGAAGATACAATATTTTTAACAAAATTTTTAACAAAAGAAGAAATATTACAAACAGAGAGAATACGAATGCAAAGACAATATGTAATTTTGGTAATGAATTTTTCTCAGGTGTAGCAGTCATATGTAAAATGTAGTGAAAATTCTAGATGTTGCATTATTTAAGATGGGGAAACTTACTATTATAGATTTAATGTGGCAGAGAACAGTTTATAGACTTGTATCTTTATATGCATACACCTGTTATGAAGAAAGGGATCATTTATTTCAACAGGTGTTACATTACACAGTAATAAATATAAATATTATAACAGGAAATTGTAATTGCAATTTAAGGAGGAAAAGAAAGAAAAATGAAAATATTTTCATAAAATGAGAGAAGTTACTAAATGTGATAAATTACTAATATGGAATAAAGAAACATGGACTTATAGAAAAGGCATACTAAAATCTGAACTTCAATATTTTATAATCTTTGAAAGTATAAACATAGGGAAACGAGATTCATTTGTAACAGGATTTACAGATCATCGAGTTATATGGATAGAAATAAATGTAAATGAAGAATACGTTAATGCAGATAAGGGTATAAAAATAAAAGAAAACCAATGGAATGGAAAAGCAAAGGAGATGATAAAAAAATTATGGAGAGATCGTATTACTATGAGGGAGTTTTTCAATAAGTTGTCAGAATGGTGGATTATTTTCAAAAGAAAATATAAAAAAGTATTTCTACAGTGCCAAAATAAAACAAAACATATGAGAAAACAGGGGTATAGTAAATCATATGAATATGTAGTTGAAAACCTAGAAAGAATATTATTTTAAAGAGAAAAAATATACAAAAGAAATGAAAAAATTAAAGAAGTATTTATTACAAGGCAAAAGGAATAAATACCAGCTTACTTAAGTGAAATAGTAAAAGAGAAGAGTAGCATAATGAGAGAAATGAATAATAAAAAAGAAGAAATAAGGAGAAATCAATCTCAAATTATGGAAATTGCAATAAAATCTGCAGAAAAAATATTTAAGACATGGAAAGAATACAATAAAACATGGAAATTAAAATAATTTTCAAAACAAATTAATAATAAAATTGAAACAGTAATTACTTTGCATTAAGAAGTTAAAGTATTGAAACATTTAAGCATAGAGTCAGTTGTATTTCTAGATGGAATTGGATTTGAAATGTATAAAAACTTAGAATGGCAAGTATGTTACAAGTCTTAAATGGTTAAATGATGGCTTCAAGCATAAGACAGTAGATTCATAGGTTAATAGTATGCAAACTGTCTAGAAGAGCCATTTTAAGTCTAGTCAATAACCCCAAATGAGAATCAAACCATGCATCTTTTGTCTGCCTGTACAACAGGCAGTTAAGTGGCAAAATGAACTCTCCATCTCAAGGCTCAATTCTCAGTCCATTGTTCTTCACCATATTCATCAATAGTCTCAGCATAGCCACCCAGCAAGCAACTATCATTCAATATGCAGACAAATCATCCCTCATATGTTCATCTCCCTCCATACCAGAACTCCTACAAACAACCCAACAATCTTCCCAAGACATTGAAAAAAACCTCTAAGACTCTCAACTCATACTCAATCCAAATAAAACAAAGCATATGCTCATCACTAATAGCAAAGTTCATGATAACTCTCCCCCTCACCATCTACTCAGCGGATAAAACAAAAATTTAACCTGTCCAGCACACCAAACTCCTTGAAGTCACAATTGACAACAACATAAAATTTGACAATCACCTCACTCTAACAGAAAGGTCCACATTAAGCTAGGCTCACTATACAAATTCAAGCCATACTTAGCTGAGGCCACTAGACATTCCATAGCTAGGGCTCATCTACTGTCTACCCATCTGTATGCCTCACCAATATTCACTAATCTCAGAAAATCAGATTTAAACAAACTGGAGTCCTGCTATAATAAAATTGCAAGATTCTCTACTAACCTCCCTTACAGATCACATCATTGAACAGCACTTCATAAAGTAAATTGCATTGAACTACCCAATCTCCTATACATCAACCATCTAGCTTTCATTAATTCCATCTTCCACAATCCAGACAACTGTCCAGCACTCAGAAGGTTAGTGCAGCCCTACTCAAAAGGCAGGCCACTAAGATCCTCTAACAACCTACTACTCTAAGTAACTAAATCTAATAATTGTTATGGTATCTCTCTATTCTCCCACCAAATATCTAAGTCCTGGAATTCCATGCCTCAGACAATACTAAATTTTAGCAACACATCCAAATTTGAAATACTGCTTAATGAACACCTAACCAAAAACTGGCTTTGTTCCATCGCTACTCCAGGCCAATCATTTTGTCCATCCTTGTTCTTACAACCAACATATCGCTTCCCCTTCTAAATTCTAACATCCAAATTGTCCCTTCTGCCATGAAATTTCAATTTCTCTCTACCCAGCTCAAGGTCACTACTGGTCCTATCTTTAACTACCTATCTCAAGTTTCCTACAGTTTCATTATATTCCCTCCTTCCTGTACTTCACCTCAATATTGCCTTAGCTGTCTCTGTTTATAACAAGTAACACTAGCTTAGCAACAATAAGCCATATTCTTGTTTATATACCATACATGCATCTCATACATATTTACCACCAACACTATGATATTGATCTACCAATCAGTCATTTCTCTATGATGGCACAAGCTAGTTTATTTGCTAGCTTTCTTTGTTTCCACTTTATATTGTTCTCTCAATTTTTGTTGTTTATGTATAAACTATTTACTACCTATATTTACCAAAGTTATATATTATTGATTGATTTATCGATTTATTGTATTGTTTTTAATGCATTTTTGTAATGGGGCTTTTCCCCCTGGGCCTCCACTGAAAAAGGGCTACTGGCCTAGTCATTCATCCCTGGTAAACAAATGTAAAATAAATAAATGAGATAAAGACCTTAACCATTATGCAAACCTTTCCATGTAGTCAGGTTTTAAAATTTATATAGAAGAAAGGAGGAAAAAGAAGACATAAAGAACTAGAGACTGATGATGTTAAATAAAACAGACTAAAAACATTTATGAAACTAATAGAAGAAAGACTTGAAAATAAAATTGCATATATAATGGAAAATAGTTTATATGGTATAAAAGGAAAACATTGTCAAGAATTGTTAATGACAACAAGAGAAATGGTTAATGATTTTTGAGAAATACAAGAAAAGAAAGTCTAAAACTTTTGGGAATGATATTAATAAATCATTTGATTCAATTAATCATAAATATTATGGGATATAATGAAAGGTTATAATTTTAGCAACATTAGAAATGTTTGCATGACAGCTTACAGATACAAAATAAATAAATAAATAAATATTCCGTAAACAGATTGTTAAGTAATGTAATCAAAATGGATAAAGGTATAAGGCAAGGATGACCTTTTTGCTCTAGTCATAAATGTGTTAGTTAGGGAAGTTAATACAAAAATGAATAATGCAAACTATATCATGCATAAAGATGTAGAATTTCCAGTATTAATGGCATATGCAGATGATATAATTATAATAACCAAAAACAGTATAAGGTTGAGAGAAGTGATAAATGGAGTAGCTGATTGTTTGAAAGTCATAGGTTTAATGGTAAATAAAGATACAAGTAAAGGTTTGGAAGATAAAGAAACAATACTGGATATTCAATTTATGAAAAAAAGATTTTACTGTTTTGGGTATAAACTTTGGTAAATAAGTATATAATGCAAGATGGAAAATGTTGTTAAGAGAATTAAGAGAAATCTGTCTGTTATGTAGAACACAGACTGCCTTACAAGAAAAAGGTTAATTTGATAAATTGTATTGATGGATACAATTGCTTATCTATCACATATATGTATGTTTCCAGTTGTGTATGAAAGGCATTCTGTTAGAGGTATTTTTTTTCATTTATTTGTGGCTGAAGATAAATAAGTCCAGTTAAAAGGGGAATATTGAATCCAGTGGCTTATTCAGTGTATATGAGTTTATGTGAAGTATTGCAATGTATAAATGACAAAAATGAGAAATTACTTTCAAAAGTATTCAAATATAAGTAAGAAGAATTTTGGAAAACAAGAAGTAGTAATATAAAAAAAATACAATTTAATAGAAAAATAGACATTTATCAACAAAAGATAAACATGTGGAAAATAAAGACTGATGAAACAGAAGATAATTAATTGAAATACAAGGTGGAAAAATGTGAGACAATGCTATTTTTTATCCATGGGATAATCTTTCACAGGACAAGTTTAAGCAATTAAAGAAATAAATTGTGTAGCAAAAAATGGAATGTCAAGATTTCTTTAGGAGATTAGGAATAAAAAAATACCAGTAAAAGGTAATATGCCATATAAAAAGAAAAACAAAACAATAATATTGTAGTGAAGAAGAAACAGGTGAACATGTTTTTTTTTTTCAGAAATATAAGAGAGCAGAGAAAGTATGTGACAAGATATTTTATTGATATTTAAAGATAATACTTATAAAAATATTGAGATGATCAAATATGGATATTATAATAATATAAGTAAAAAATCAAAAAAAGAACTGATAAAAATGATTTATGTAATATGGGTAATTTGTAATGAGATATTGAATGAGATCACATTAAATGGAAAATGGATATTGTCAACAATAGTGAGAAAGATTAGATGATTGTTATGGAAAAGAAAGTTGTGGTCTGATTTAAATAAGAATCTATAAATATATTGAAAATGAAAAAAAAATGTTATGTGTATATAACAATGTTTACATAATTATCCAGTCCTGTAAATATGTAGAGATAAATTTGTAAATATTGTAAATAAGTTGTTATATATTAAATAAAGGACCCCTACTCTTTTAAGTACACTAAATGTCTGAACCTGTGGTTCCTCTTGTACTGAGCAGGTTTACCATTTCAACAATACATCAGTAAGGTAAAACTAACCTGTCTCATGATGGTCTAAACCTAGCTCATGTTCCCTATTAGTGGTGAACAATCCAATGTTTGGTGAATTCTGCTTCACAATGATAGGAAGAGCCAACATCGGAGGATCAAAAAGCGATTTTGCTGTGAACGCTTGGCTGCCACAAGCCAGTTATCCCTGTGGTAACTTTGACACCTCCTTTTTAAAAGCCAAAAAGCCAGAAGAATCATGAGGCCCTATTTTCACAGTCTGCATTCATAATAAAAATCTAGATCAAGTGAGATTTTGCCCTTCTGTTCCAAAGGAGGTTTCTGTTCTCTCTAAACTCACCTAAGGACACCTGCACTACTCTTTGACAGGTGAATCACCCCAGTCAAACTTCCCACCTGACACTGTTGAAGTTGCTATTTATATAAGCAGTCATTTAAAAATTGTAAATAAAGGACCCCTACTCCATTCATTAAGTATTATGGGATGTTTTACTTTCACCAGAACTACTACCAACTCAGACAGATGAGGAGTCAGTTTAACATCTTATCTGAAAGATGACACACTGAGGGGTGCAGTACCCCCATATGCTGCACTGCAGTGCAAGTAATCTTTCTCTCTGGTAAGAGAATAGAACCCCCCAGCCTTCTGCAGCAAAGGCAAGTGTGTTACCTGCTGCACCACTGACATTAATTGATTGCTTGATCCAGCAGTTATGACCATCAGTTGGGAGAAAGAGGATAAGGAGCAGCAGGATGTGTCATGAGGTAAGGATAGCTAGGAGAGGTAGGAGTCTTTTTGACACAAAGACACCTCTAAATACAAAAAGCACCAATGTTGTTCATCTGGCACAATAAAAGTGGCAGCAATCAGATAAGCAGAGGAGATCACTGGTGACTATTACTGTCTGGACACAGCAAACTTCTATCAGTGTGGTGTCTGTCTTCAATGTACTTTTGTTGTCTTCGCATTTTTTTATTTCACTCAAGGCTATAATGCCTTTTTTTAATACTTCTGTTTTACACCCATACCTTTCTATGGCATCCAGAACTTTTTTTCGGTCTGGCTTCTTTTCTTGAATGGCTGACCAGCAAATGATAGGCAGTATTAGAAAGAGAAAATAACTATTAACAAAATGACACTGACTGTCAGTCTAGGATGTCTTGCAGAGGAGAAATAAATCTTTGTTTGCCACTTATTATTCCTATTTTCATACTTGTGTTCATATTTTAAAAACTGAGACACCTACATTTTATTGAGGTGTATGTTTGCGGTGGTGCTGTGGTAGCGTTGTCGCCTCACAGTAAGATGTTGTCCTGTTCGATTCTCAGCTAGAGCGTCTTCTGTGTGGACACATGCATGAATGGGCGTACCTTCGTTGAAGGTTGTGCGTCAGGGCCGGCAACTCGGCATGTAAAAATCTACTGCCAATCATTAGCGGACCAGAGTTCCGCTGTGGCGATCCCTAACCAGGAAAAGCTGAAAGACACAACAACATGGTGTGACACATCAATGTGGGAGACAGGGCAATTCACTGAAAATGCTGGATTATATCACACTATACTAGAAATATTGCTAGTAGTTTGTCCATAGTTATGAAAATAAGCAATACTTCCATGCATACTTAAAACTTAAAAAAAAAACAAAGGACATACAAACAGGTGCATGACATTACACAAAACCTTAGATGTTAAGGAAAACTCTTTAACATTTAAAGTAAAAGTTGTACATACTGAAAGACATATCCAGTATTATTTGCATTGCTAATCATACAATTAAATCTATGTATTGATATTATTGTAAATATACCAATAAACATGCACTTGTGGAGGAATTTCTTGCTGTCATATGAAAGCTTATGTCTGAAAAACAAAAAGTTCTAACAATATATATCTAGGTTGTATAGTTTGCAAGACATAAAAATGTGTTTGAGAAAGTTTAGAAAGTATATAATTTGGGGTTTGTGTGCATAATAATCTATTACAATATTTATGGAAATGTGCTGACTATTATCACTGGAAGGAATACTTCTTACTGATAACATTAATATCAGCACATTGTTAATAGCTTATATTGTTCACAAAAATGTTATAATTGTTTTTTCTTATGTTTTTTAAGTTTATTTTTTCAGAAAATATTTTGGTATGCAAGATATGCTTTTTAAGTTTATTTTTTCAGAAAATATTCTGGTAAGCAAGATATGTGAAGGCTGCTAGAGATGTGACATTCCACACTGGAGGTGCTAATGCGTTATAATTGTGAGCATGAGTCTGTGTGCCTCAGTCTCTGAAAGCTCTATGGCTTTCTACTGAATGTCTTGTGTGTTTGCAGTCTCTTTTCTGTATATGCCTGTCTAGTGTTCCTGCCTTGCGTGTCTCTGCAGTCTGACTGTTCTACATGTTAGCAGTGTTTTTTTTGTTTTGTTTTGTTTTTGGCTCTGTAGTTGTTGTGTCTGTGTGCCTCTCTCTTCCATGTTAGTGTGTCAGTGTGTGTACCTCTGTGACTATCAGTATTTGTTTCGGTAGCTTTGTTTAGAAAGTTTAGAAAGTATATAATTTGGGGTTTGTGTGCATAATAATTTGAGCGCCTCTCTAATTGCTGTCTTGTATCCCTCTGTATTGTATGACTCATTGTCTTGTATGCGTTAGTCTTGCAATAGTGCCACCTGTCTTGAGTATGTCTCAGTTTGACTATAGTGCTGTGCCTGTCTTTGTTGCTTGTGTGTATTTCAGTCTTGATGTAGTGAGGTCTATGTGTATTTTAGTCTTGCTGTAGTGATGTATGTGTGTTGTGGAGTCACTGTCTCTTGTGGATCTATCACTGTAGCTATCAGTATCTTGCATGGTTGTCTCTGACACTCTCTTGTGTGGGCATTTCTGTTGCTGATTTGTCCATCTCTGTTGTCTGGCACAGTGTCTTGTACGTGCTAGTTTTGCTAGTGCACTCCCTATCTTGTATATGTCTTGGTTTCACTAGTGCTATTCTTGTCTTTTGTGGATTTTGCATATTATAGTCTTGCTGTAGTGTTTTTGTCTCATATTGGTGTCTCTGTATCTCTATTGTGTGTGTGGGTTTCTGTGTCTTCATTGAGTGTGTTGCTGTCGGGCTTTCACTATGTGTAAGGGTGTCACTGTATCTCTCTCTTTTAATTTCTCCAAGGCTTTTGGGCTTCTAATACCATAACAGGAATGGACCCCATTCCTAAGTGAAAGTGTGACAAAAGATCATGAAATTGGTGTTGTTTCAATCTTTGACTTTAGCCAGAAGTGATTGCAGTGGGTCAGGAATGTACCCCATTCCTAAGTCAAAGAGTGACTAAAGTTCATGAAATTAGTATTGTTTCAACCTTTGATGTTAGCCAGAAGTGATCTTTGCAGTGAGTCTCACTTTTCCCCAATGTAGTGTGATCTTGAAGTTGGTATATATAGTTGGGGGGGGTGTGAGGGTGTGTGCAGCTTGGTGGGTTTGAAATACTGTCGCTAGTGAGACAGGGAAGTGGTAGCCAAGTAGTTATTTTCCCCATCTCACAGGTTCGATGAAGTGCACTTTTGATGGATGGGAATTCGATGCTTTGCATTCGGTGATGTGCCATTCAATGGTTATTCCTTTTGATGATTAACTGTAGACTACTAAGTAGTGCTCTTTGCAGCACTCACAATGTGCCCAGTAAAGACTCCTTCTGCTATTTGTATTGAGTTATACATATCTGTAACATATCTAAGTGTGATTGTAAATTTTTTTTATAAGACCATTGTTCCTACTACCTAACCTGTCTGGGTATCCTTCTTCCACATTGCCCTTTATTCTGCCTGCAAATCCTGATATTTTATGACTTTGTACCTCTCTGTATGTAAGACACTCTGCTCACTGGGTGTATCAGTTTCAATGATGAATGCTACTTTTGTCTTCTTGTCATGGACTACTATATCTGGTTTTCTCATATCTATTTTTTGAACTGTTGGTAATGGGTGATCCCATGTGATAAAAAGTTAATTTTCTATAATGCTTTGTGGCTAATGTTTCCAGCTTTTTGCAGCTACTTCAATATTATAATTTTGCACAATACCCAATGCAACAGTCTTGCCACATTATTATGCATGCCTTTCACTATACATTCATTCTGCATTAGTATATCACAACCAGCAACAAGATGTGCCACTGTTTCCAATTCTGCTTTTCAAAACCTACATTTGTCTGTTTCTCCCACATGTTCAATGGACTTTGTAAATTAATGTGTATGTAGTCCACTATCTTGGGCCAACAATCTTAGCCTTTGTCTTGTGGTTTAAATTCAACTCCCCTTAACCATTCCTGCATTTGATCCTGATCAACATGAGGATGTTCCAAAACTTTTCTATACTTGCAACTATATTTATGCATTTTCCACATTTTTCCTTCTCACCTGATCATTTGTCTTGTTTTCTTTATTTTGTTTTTTGGCACATTCATTTGCTGCCTGATTTTCTATTTCTGTTTTTATTTCCATTCCAACTTGATGCCGATATGCTTCTACTAAACTGAGCAGGAAAGTCATCTTAGACTTATTCTCCTCATGTTTCAAATCTTTCACTACATTTGGGTCTTGTGAGGTCAGCAGATATGTATACAGTCTTACAACTGCAGATCTATACATGTAGTCAATTTCATGCAGGCCACTTTCAGTAAGGGGAACGTATATTCTTGGTATACACTGATTTCTATAAATCATTTGATAAGAAGGGTGCTTCATGCTTGTTTTCCTGTCCAACCTATTCAGTACCTTTGGGCCAGTCAGTCACTCCAAAACTGTCAGTTACGACAGGAAGAACACATTTGATTATAGCTATGACTTTGTTCATAGATATCAGTGCTGTTTTCAGTATTAATTGTAGTCATCTAAAATATTCCTTACTAAGTTTTATTCACATTTGTTCATGTTTTATTGTCGATCCTTCATCATTTTCCAATTATTTATACACTCCCTCTTGCTTCAATTTTTTTTATATCACATTCCTGTTCCAAAATTATGTTTTCTTGCTGCTGCAGCTTTCCTGCTTTAAATGTTGCTTTTGCACATTTATCAAGACCAAATGACATTCTAATATCAACTGAAAAAGTTTTGACCAGTTGTAATTGTGCTTTCAGCTCCTCATCTGATCAACTATAGTTTTTAATCATCTACAAAAAAAAGAATATAAATCTTTATACTTTGTTGTTTTCTGCGAGCCAAATTGTAGCCATTACCTAAACTGTTAAGTAGACAGCTTAATGGGTTAAGGGCAAGACAAAAGAGCAGTGGTGACAGAGAGTCACCCTGGAATATTTCCCTATGAATTTTTATCCCTGGAATAATAGTTTGTCCTATATCATTGTTTAACTGCAAAGTGGTTTCCCACTGTTTCATGGTCGCTGTAATGTAATCAATCCGTGTATGCATTTTAAGGACTCTCTTATCCATGAATGTGGGGGAAGCAGGATAGTTTGACCCTAGATGATATTACCCCGGATGATTCAACCCCAATGCAACTGTATATGCTTTCATGTTTAAATTTACATTTATTGTCTATGGGAATAGTTAGTGTATAGTCTGACCCTGATTATATAATGCGTTTTAAAAGTTTTATAAAAGCTTTTTATTGCTTAATATTTCAATCGTGTTTATTTTTTTCATAGGAATTTAATATATTTAACATTTTTATATGTCAATGTTAATTTATTTATTATTTTTAGTCTATTATGCTGCATCTCTGCTTTAGAAGTAACAAATCATGCTTTGCATTCTGTAATTGCAGTACAAGCTGATTATTAACTCTGGTAATTATGTCTTTATTTTTTTGTAAGGTAGGATGTTTTCCTTCAATTGCTTGGTTTATTTTTCCATTTATGCATTGCAATTTTAGATTTAACTTGTATTTCAATCTGTAGTGTTAGTTCCGGTATTGAAAGTAGCTTATTTTTTTGAGTTACATTTTTTATTTTTTGAATGTTTCTTTATTTCTACATGTTGTTCCACCTTTTTTTACTAGGTAATATTTGATCATTTATCTTCACTCTGTTTTAGACCTGTATTTTAAATGTTTTTAATGTTTTCATTATAGGGTCCAACCATCTGAGGTCAAACTGTCCAGGGTTAAAATGTCTAATACCCAATGTGGGATACTGTCAAACACTTTTTTGTAGTCTGTCCATGCCATACTTAGATTCTTATCCTTTTTGCAGTTTTCCATTATGGCTTTATTTAACAAGAACTGATTATTTGTTCCATGTGACTTTCTTTTGTTACCCTTTTGTTATATTGCCATGACTGATTTTTTTTTTTTCTAAGTGACTATGACCTTTGTCAGCATCAATTCTAGTGTATAGTTTATACATCATCAGAATGCAAGTTATTGGTCTATAGCTTTTAGGACAGCATTGTTTTTCCTGTTGTTAGCCAGGTTGGTGTCTGTTCGTGGTGTGCATACAAATAGTTCTTACTCATGGCTAGCTCTTCATGCAAACATTAATATTTTGAGACAGAACTTAGGTACTGCACCTGGGATTATCCAGCTACAAGCTTTTCTTAATTTTATTTCAATCCTCTGGCTGTTATTTCATATCCTATACATTTGAACTTCTTACTCTTTTTTTAACTTCTATTTATTATCTTTGTTATGTTCCACAGGCTCTTTATAGATATTTCTCCAAAATGTAGTTATTTCTTCTTTTTTGGTGGTGTTTCTATTCCTTTTACTTTGTTTTCCTATTCTCTATAACCCTTTTTCATCAAGAAATTGCTTGTTTTGTACTTTTCCTTAATATTTATCTGCATATCTTCTAAGTTTTTCTGCCCGTGCTGATATCTTTAGTTTTTTTTTTTATTTGCAGTAGTGTACGATAGATACTGACGTTTTCTGATACTGCACATTGCTTTTATCATGCATATCTTTCTAAGCATTTTATTGATCTGTTCTCTCTTCTGTACTCCTTTAACAGTGACACCTCTTGTCTTATGTGCTTTATAGATCTCTCTGTTCAATACTTCCATAATGGCATTTGATCTCTCCCTTTCATTCCCCTTAATGCCCTGCGTTTCTGTGGTAAGACTTTATCACTTAATAATTTAGCTGTGCAGTAATGTATATAATTTACATCTGTTATATCACATGAATTTCTATGAGCTGTCCTAAGCACTGTAGTCAATTGTTTTAAGTTCTTCTATCTTTTGGGGATTTATTGACTTGATGTAGTCTATTTCTATTATCATTTTTAATATCTCTGCCCATCTCTATTAAATCAAACAGCTCTTTACCTAGAGCATGTACCTCTAAGCTGAGAGCACATTCTCTGTTCTCCATTTCTGACAGAAAGTTCCACAGCATCTACCTGTGACATATTATCTTCAGTTTCATCCTATGGCATCCATTGCTCTTTCATATGGGAACTCACTGGCCTGGCACTCCACAACATTGGCTGTGTCAGAGTTGCCACAGTTTCCTGCTCATTCCCTTACTGTATAACTCCAGTTGAAATTTTGTACTGGTTTCCTGTGGAAGGCTCCAAAGTATCTTCATCTGGCAACTGATCACGTTTCCCATTCCACTGGTTTCTCCTTAATTTGGCCATCTTTTGCCCTATTCTGCTGTGATGTTATCAAAGTTAGATTGTCTACACTAAATCCTTCACTTTACAGGTAATCCATAAACTCAATTATTTATTTCTTTAACTTCTACATTGCTAATCCACTACTTTACCTGTTGAAAATGTCTTGTATGTGGATGTTTTTCTGTCTCTGTTGTGTGTGTCTGTCTCTGTGTCTCCAGTATGTGTATGTGTATGTGTCTGTGTATGGGTGCTTGTATCTCTGATATGTGAGTGGGCATCTCTGTGTTTCCTTCATGTCTAGGTGGGTGTCTTTGTCTCTTTCATGAGTTGTACGAGTTATCCCTAGTGTCTAGTGGATCCATCCTGACCCAGTATTGCAGGATTTGCTTATTAGTTTAGGAGAGTGTGGTGGTATGACAGCCCCTTCCAACACACATGCACACACACACACACACACACACACACACACACACACACACACACACACACACACACACACACACACACAGTACACTCCCCTCCCTGTACTCAGGCATACTCTCACACATGCTCACACACACACCATACAGTCATCTTATTGATAAATTTGTCTAATTAAGAGATATTGGTTGCCTAACGCATCCTACAAAAAGTAAGGCATTCTTTTATTCCATTTATCACCTAGTCTCCCAATCACCCAGCTGAAGTACTGATATCAGAAATAATGCTTTTGGAAACCAACAAATACATAAATATAAAAACTTATTTTACCCTGTAGCCAAATGGTATCTTTACTAACTGGGCAAAATTCAAGATATTTTTGTATATTTTTGTTTTTGACTAAAACCAGTATATAGTTTTACATTTCTGGTACCTTTTGAGATCTGAAGTTGAAACATTTGAAAGTGCATGTGGTAGATGCTAATGTTTTCTTGCTGTGTAACAAATTAACTGAAGAACTAATTTTATCTTAGATATAGTGCTGTGTTAAGATGACTGGCATATACTGCAAAAACAAACAATTGTTTATATATGATAGGCATGCATATGCTTGTTAAATGGGTAAGTGAATAGTTTCTCAGACCCTACTCATCCACAATCCAAATCATAATACAAATGATTGCAGCAGAATATATAGTAAAAAAGCAACAGTATTAGGGCTTACATGACAATTGTATAAATGAGAAACAATTGCTTGGAGTGTTGAAATGCAGCTTGAGTTTGGGTATCTCGTCAAATGGTGATGTAAGAGACGCAGAAGTTTGAATGTATGGATTTAAATAGTGTATATAAAACTGTTGTAGTGAATCTGCTGTAAACAAAACACTATTACTTTAAGTTGAAATGTTTCTTTACACTAAGTATCATTTCTCAAGGAGCAGAGAAAAACTTTGCTGCATTAGCCAAAGCACGTTTACTTACCTAAATACATATTTTTGTTATTTGAAAAGAGCCATTCCATTAAGTCAAAATTGTTTTGCTGTTGAGTAAAGCAAAAAACATCAGCTGGTCTTCAGCTTTAAATGCCCTAGCCTTTGTTTTCCTCCTGTCAGATTCCTGATGTGTAGCTTGGGCTGTGTCCATGCATTCCTAGACTATGGGCATCACCATTATGATTTCATAGTGCATTATGATATTTTTAAACATGCTTTCTTTTCTGAGCTACTCTTGCTATGACACTTTTAAATGGGTGTCTTCTTTTCTTTACAAGTTTCTCTTACAATAACTAACCTGATAGGGTGCCTGTCATAAAATAACTCAAAGTTATTGAAACCCGTTGAGGGTAGTGGCACTTCTCTCAGGGCAAATATGAGGTATGGTATTAACTGGTCCCAGTTTTTGTCTTCTTCAATAATATTTTTCAGTGTGTGCATGTTTGTGCATGTGTCACATGTTTGAAACCTAAAACTGATATGTTTCAATGCACAGGAATCTTTATGACAGTAATTTTAGTCGCTATTTTAATAAAAGTTATTTTGTTGAATGGCATTCTTAAATCATGTGAAAACTAATGTCTTGCTGACACCCACAATACTTAAAAGGCTTCTGCTCTGACAGCTGATGTCAGAAACAGACCTTTACCTGTTTGACATATTAAATATAGAAGGATGCTCTTAAATCTAAATGCATCATTACACAGTGTAGAGAAAGAGACATGTCCTTAAGCCCCAGGTCCATGTCTCCTTTGAGCTGCTGTAAGTGAACAGGCAGCCTGTTTTGCTAATTGCTAGCAGGAAAGTGCTTGAATATGCTGCTTGTCCTGTTTTATGTATTAATTATAAGCACAGGGATACTGATAGTCATTTTTTCCCCATTTAGAATTCTCCATTGTAGCTGTGATTCCCACATGGAACCATTGACTTTCTGAATGGAAAGCCTGTTACTGTTACAAGATGTAAGGTCAATAAACTTCTTACTCATAAGCTACATAACGGCCTTTGACACCTGAGCAGCAATTTGAACTGACTACAGAATAAAGAGGACATTTTTTAAAGATACTCTTGATACACATTCTCATTTTCTATTTGAAAAGTTTGTAGAATAGAATGGATGTTTTTGACATTGTTTTATAAAATGTACCAGCTTTACAACAGGTTTCATTCACACATATATATAAACATACCTCTTGTGCTGATACACTTTCGAAGCCTGCTTTGCCAAGCAATGTGGTACAAAACTACTTCTTACATAGGGCCTCATTTACTCTTGGTGATAATCATTTGTAGATGTGAATATTTTGAAATATTTAATACTGCTAATTTCCTTTAATCATTATGATTGACAGCACTGCAATTGAACAAACACTGGAGGTCTACTTTCAGTAACTTTAAATTTATTGTTGTATCAACTTAATTATAAACTAAGATGGTATGGGGAAGCGCCTCCATACAGTCTCTTTAGAAGTTATTTTAACTGAGTTTCATACTGCACTTCATCAAGGGAATCTTGACATCAGCCGCCCTCCTGTCATTCATTCTTTTGATGCATGTGTCATGACACATGCGCATATGTGCGCGCTCTCTCTCTCTCTATATATATATATATATATATTAGTGTGTGTCTATATAGGTGTGTGTGTCTGTGTGTGTGTGTGTGTGTGTGTGTGTGTGTGTGTGTGTGTGTGTGTGTGTGTGTGGGTGAGTGTGTGTGTGTGTGTGTGTGTGTGTGTGTGTGTGTGTGTGTGTGTGTGTGTGTGTGTGTGTGTGTGTGTGTGTGTGTGTGTGTGTGTGTGTGTGTGTGTGTGTGTGTGTGTGTGTGTGTGAGGAGTTAGAATGGATTATTAGGCTTCAGGCGAATAACGACCCTGGTTTAAATAATGCTGTTAATTTAAAGCCAGTATTAGTGAAAAAGCAGAGGGAAAGATTAAAGTATATCATTTTATAGGTAATTTATCTGTAGGTATAGTAATATAAAGGTATGTGTATATATATTTTTCATGTCCTTTATGTGGTTGTAAAGGTGTTATGATATATTTCATTATTTTGTTATATATGGATATTTATTTAATGTTTTTATGACATTAAGTATGTTTTTTTAAGATTTAATTGCTGGTTAAAATCTGGGATGGGCTGAAGCATGTGATTTAATTGTATCTGCTATTTAAATGTTGGATTAATGTAATTATTTTATACTGATGAAGGGTGTAGACCCGAAAGCTTTATATTAAACTCTTTGGTGTGGTTTAGAGTTGTCATTGGATTTATTGAAGCAGTGACACCACCGTTGGTTTTATTTAAGGTAAGCTGCGTAGCATGGGTGACTGACGTCACCTTCTGCTATGTTGAATACATAGAACTACAGGTGTCGTATTCAGTTTCGACCTGGCCACATTTTTGCCATGCGAGATTCAAGATTTTGGGTTGGCCGTATGACCAGTCGATATACACACACACACATATATATATATATATATATATATATATATATATATATACACACACACACACACACACACACACACACACACACACATATACACAGACAGATATATAAATATATATATATATATATATATATATGTATGCATACATACACACACACACACACACACACATATATCTATATATATATATATATATATATATATATATATATATATATATATATATATAGACACAGACACACACAGACACACACACATATATGTACATACATACACACAGACACACTCATCCCTCACATATACAGAAATTAAAACAGTTCAACAAAGCTGTAACATCTTGCAGCTGTGACCTCTAATTTGACTCAATCTTAGGAAAATGTTATCATTTTTTAAGAACTATAAAGGTGTGGTAGGAGGGAGAATCTACAGACCCAGTGTGTCAGACTGAAATATTTAACAAGTAAGGGGTAAATATATATGCATTTGGTTTACAAATGTGCTGAGCTCAAGACAGTGTCCCTTGCTCGGAAGCCCAAATTCAAAATAAGGACAAAGGAATTGGCATAAAAGCCACAGAAGTATCCATAACTTGCTTTTGGATAGATACTAAAACAATTTTCTTTGTTACTAAGAACATGGACCGAAGACAGAGCAACAGAAATCCTAAACTAAGAAATATATTTATAAGTAGTGAAAGTGAACTGATAGAGAAAACACTGAACTAAGAATTAGTACAAGCCATAATTCTGCATAGAGACATACAAGACACATTGCCACATAAACTGAGAGAAAAATACAGGCAGAAGGGCATCTAAGTGAGGAATCTCAGGAAAAAGTGCACACTAAACGTAAGCATCAGAGGAAAATGCAGAGTTCTGAACACATTTCTGGTTGTTTCAAATGGAAATATCATGGAAAAGTATGCAATTTGCAACAGGTATTATAGGTAAGGAAAAGGGGTTGAACTAAAGATGCATTTTGTTCTGAGATACCACTTGGTGAGGGGAAGGCAACATAGAGAAGAAAATGAAAATGGGAAGGTAGGATTTGTGCACTTGCAGACAGTTGGAGAGCAACTTAAAAGAAAAGAGAGTACTCAAGATGCTCCTACTGATAGCAAGGAGAGAGAGAATAAATCCGAAAACAAGTCCATAGTTACATATTAGCAGATCACCTCTTGATAGATAACACTATGACATGAATACTAGCTTGATTTTACCAGTCAGTCATGATGGAAGATATACAAAATTTCTGTTTATCTTGTCCCAAATGCTATAAAACCAAATCTGATCAAAGTACCTAGAATTCAGAGCTGATATCTACGCCTATGACAGGTCTTTAGCTTTAGAGTTTCATTTAAAGTGTAGACCATTTCTAGGAGGGCTATATTAGTAATGTAACTAGGGAGAGCTGATGGACAAGACTGCCCTAATTGCAAGCTATTATCCAGTTGTGAAGTGAGTGTGAGTGCAATCGCAAAATTCATTTATTTACTAATGTTTCAGTTCAGTCTGTTTTTTTCCCCACTTTGTAAGGGACATTTTTCTTCCCTTTGGTCCTCAACTTCACGTTGACATGAATGCCAGTCTGAGGTTGCCTGGCAGCTAATTGACCAAGGCATGGCTATACAGACTATGGGCTGTATTCATAGTCACTTGCACAAATGTGATAGGGGTATTTCTGATGCTTATGAATGAGTGTAGCAAAGGAACAGTTCACAGAGGTCATTTAAGCTAAAGCCCAAGGCCTAAAGAATAATGAGATGAAATGAGATGTATTGTAAAGTGTAGTATGCTAATGAGGAGGTTTTGCAATTCATGGTCTAACATCCCTGCGGTACGCACATCCATTGTTAAATGTGGTGCCTCACCTTTGATATTGGAGTTGCAATCCACAAATTTGTTTGTCTAAGTATGTGCAAGCATTTCCCTGATACACAAGTTAATTATTTTTTCCCAGCAGCCCCTTCATTAGTTTGTATTAAGCATGCACAAGCACTAAGACCATCACCATCAACCCCCTTTTTCCCATTTTTCTACATGGGTCATGGTGTCATGTTAACTGTCACAATCTGTCTCGATTCAATGCTACACCCCTGCCTTCTTCGACACTCATATCTGATTGTCACAGATCTTCTTTCATACAATCCCTACTCCTCTTTGCTCGATGCCCTCATTTCCTTTTACCTTCTTCATGTCTGTCCCAAATCGTCTTTACCAGATTGTCATCTGCTTTCCTCCACTTGTGTCTGAACCGCTGTAATCTGTTCACTTTGACCTTTTCTGCAGTTGGAGCTACTTTGGCTTCTGCTATTATGTCTTTATTTCTTCATCTATCCAACAGTGTGTATCCTACCACCCATCTCAGCCACTTCATTTGCATCACTTCTAGTTTCCTCATCTGCCTTCAAGGCCCAGGTTTCTGTACCATACTCTTCCCACCACTGTTTTATACACCTTACTTTCCAATTTCTTTGGCATTCTTCTGTCATGCACTACACCTGACGTTCTATGCCAGCTGGCTGCAGCCCCTCTGATTCTAGCTTTGACCTCTTCATTCAGACTTCCCTTCTCCTCAACCGCTCCTCTCAAAAACTTGAAGCTGTTAATCTGTTCCACTGTCTCCTCTTCTATCTCAGTTCTCAGCTTCTTCTGCTTTCTCCAATTTGCTTCCATTACCAGTGTCCTGCCTGTACTTAGTTTCATCCCATGTGCCTTCAGTTTTGCATTCCACTCCTCTGTCCTTTGCTGAAGCTTTGCTCGTGGTCTGCCTGTAATGCCATATTGTCTGCATACACCAGCTTTGTTGATCTGTCCCCTCTGACCTGTTTGCTAATGTAGTCCATCACCAGTATGAATAGCAGTGAGCTCAGACCTGATGTACACCTACTCCCACTGGGAACTCCTCTGAGAGACTGAACTCTGTTCAAACTTGAGTCTTTGGTCTTTGTACATAGCCTGCACTTATTCTACCAATGTTTCTGGGACTTCGAACCACCACAGTACTGGTCAGATGAGCTTTCTTATGACCTTGTAATATGCTTTCTCCAAGACTAGGAATGACCAGTTTGACACTTTACTCATCTCTAGCTTCTTCTCAACTATCTGTCTCACTGCAAACATTGGGTCATTTGTGCTGCATCCTGATTTGAATCTGAACTGCTCATCTCCCATCTTTCTTTCTACTACTCTGCGTATCTGTCAAGTCATCCCCTCCAGAACTTTCATGCAACGTGACAGAAGTTTGATACCTCTGTACTACCCACAGTTGTGGATGCCCCCTTTGCTCTTGTACACTGGCATGAGTATGCTTATTCTTCAGTCATCTGGGATACATCTCTCTCTCTCTCTGTCTCCACACTGCTACGAGTACCCTCAGGAGACATTTCTCTCTTCTGCTCTGAGTACCTTCAGGAGACATTTTATCCCTATCTCATCCATCATCTTTACCATATCTGCTAAGACATCATCTGAGCCTGCTGCTTTCTCTGACTTCATTTTCCTTAGTGCTATTCTTACTTCTTCTAGGATGGGCTTCTCTTATTTTCTCATTGTAGACTGTGTCTGGGGCATTAGAGCTCTGTGGGATTTTCTTCATTTAGAAGCTGCTGGAAATACTCCTTCCATTTGCCTTTGATGTCCTGTGGACTGGTGAGCAGGTTGTTGCTGGCATTCCTTATGAAGGTGTCTGACTATCTTCTTTATCTTTCTGTCTTTGCCTTACAACCTGATGTAGTTTCTTTACACTACCTAATGAGTCACTTTCCAGAAGTGGGTAGAGTGCCTCTTATACCCTATTCTTTGCTATTGCAACACCTTTCTTAGATTCTTTGTTAGCCAACCAGTATTCCTTCCCAGCCTGGTCTGTTTTTCTATCTCCCACTTTTTTCTGCATTCCTTCTTTCTTTTGATACCTTCCTGGACTTCTAAATTCCACCACCAGATTTCCTTATGTACTGTATTTCCATACCTGGCTTGGCTCAACCAAATATCTGTTCTGTAGTCCTCAAACATGCTGCTTTAAGGCATTGCCATTCTTCTTCATCTCCACCTATTTCCTCCTGCTCTTCTTTGGGTGCTAGTACTTTCTCTCCAGTCAACTTCTAGGCCTTTAGACTGGTCTCTGTTGAACTCAAGAGCCTTCTCGGACCACTACTTCCTCCGGATTGTGGCAACCAGTGGTTTATGCTGTGGGATGACAGTTTCACTGGAATGACATTGCAATCACTGATTCTCCCCCAGTGCTGTTTTCTTACTAGGAGGAAGTCTACCTGAGTTCCATGTTGCCCACTCTTGTATGCAATCTTGTTACTGTCTCTTTTTCTGAAACACATGTTGGCTACTATCAAGCCATTTGCCCAACAGAAGTCTAGAATGGTCTCTCCTTCTTTATTCCTGTTGCCCCACCCATGTGGACCCAGGCAGTCTTCATATCCTGTTCTGTCTGTCATGATATGTATACTCAAGTTACCCCAGTTTATGTTGTATCCTGTCCTGTCTGCCCCAATGTGTATTCAACTCACCCCAATTTATACTGTCCTGCTTTTATGTCCTGCAACTGCTGTATGAGTGGACTCTTTTCCTCACTACCAGAACCCCACTGTGGGGCATAGGCTGAGATTTTGAATAATTCCCTATCAATTTGATTGCCATGAGTCTGTCACTAATTCTGATGAAATCCCTCACTTCCTTCTGAAGCTAATTACTACACCATTTCTAGTTTGGGCTCCTCCTAAAAAAAGGGCCCTGAGGTAGAACCAGTGACTGCAAAGTGATTTCCAGTGGATCCCAAGCTAAGTGGCTTGCTGCACAGCCTTTCAGTCTTGTCTCTTGGATCCACTTCCATGCTCTGCCCCGTCAGTGAACTTACACTGAGTCTAGCAATTCTTAGTTCATTTTTGGCAGGTTGATTGTTTTTACATCCAGTTTTGGCAAATATACACCTCCCACCATTAGCATGGGTCCCTGGTGTAGGTTGGAGTAGGCCAGGTCCTGAAACCACTTCGGTAATTACCAGTGCCTATTTTGGTGACATTAGTCAGCATGACCAAACCACCTATTCTAAATCTTCAGGTGGCTAGCCCTGCTACATCATGCAGTCTGGGATCTGTATTCTCCTATCTTGAGGGTACTGTGCACCACAGTAGATGCCCAAAGTGGTTGGTCTTCACAACTCATTCCCTGTAGAGCCTGTGCTCCTGCTGCTCCATTCATTGGTCAGTTTGAGATAGAAACACTCAGCATGTTTTTCAAAAGTGTGAAGGACCCACAGAGACACAAGGAAAACATGCAAACTCCAAATAGGCATTGGTAGGAGGTCAAAATCAAGCCTTGTACCTTTTGCCTGGGAGGTGAAGACCCAGACCATTATGCCAACTGGTCTCAAGCATTAAAATGACACAATAAATTATTTTGTCCAGTGATCACTTCGGTAGTATGCACAAGCATTTTTCTGACAAAAAAATGAATTATCTCATCTGGCAACCCCTTCAGTAAAATTTCCTAGTATGTACAAGGACCAAAATGAAGCATTCACCCTGTGAAGGCGGCCAGCCTAGCCAGACAGGATTTTATACACAATTCTGTCATTTGTAAATATGAATGTTGAATTACAGGCTTGGTTTCTTAAATGAAAGAATATGCTGTGAAATGTTGAACTCAAAAACAATGTAGCAACATCTCCCTTTGCTGTAAAGAAAGCTATGTCAAGCATTTCTTGTCTGTCCTTTGAAACTGAAATTATTTCATGACTGTCTTTGATGTTTACAAGTTGGCTCCGGCCGGGCTAGATGAAGGCTTCCTGCCTATTGTTTTAATGCTAAAGTTAATGACCAGAATTTACATGTGGAATGTCTTTTATTGCTCTGGTTTCTGCCTAGGTGTAAAAGAATGTAAATGTAGTTTCTGTCAGCCTGGGAACACCAGGAAAGTGTAAAAAAATGATGCAATGGGAATCAGGACTACAATAGCAATTTAAACAGAGAATCAGAAAGCATTAAGCATTTTTGTCTTGATCATCCAACACACAGCACTGTCTTGCTCATATGTAAGTTATCTTAGACTTTATAGTTTCTTTTAGAAATAGATAGGAGCTAGAAATATTAGACTAAGTGTTTTTCTGTGATGTCAGAACTGTACTACTGATTTATTTTAAGTATTTGTGTGCAATCTCTGTACTCTTGACTAGCACTGTGTAGTAAGAAATATCTTGTATTTTTATTATTTATTATTAAATATTTTAAAACTTTTCAACTGTTTTGTGTAGAGATAATGTAAGCTCTTAAGAGTACTTGCATGCCTTTGGTAAAATTGTACAAAGTCACTCTAATAGCTTTAGCCTGGGCAATACTACCAATTGGATAATAATATTGCACAGTAATAATTGGACACTCTTTTAAGGGCCTTTGAGTAGCTGATAAGCATTAGTGGGTGTTGGCAAGTGGAACTACCGTACAGTCTGGGAGAAAGGGGCACAGCTGGAGAAACTGTGCCAGCCTTCCCCAGGAGTGTCTATGTTATTATATAAACTCTTATCTCAAAGTGCATATGTGTGTGTGTGTGTGTGTGTGTGTGTGTGTGTGTGTGTGTGTGTGTGTGTGTGTGTGTGTGTGTGGGTCAGCTACTTGGGCAGGGACATGAAGCACTGGTTGGACAGAGAGGGTGCTAGATGTTTTAGCTTGCCCACTAGGCTGAGATCTGAACACTATAGTTGTGCCAGTGGGGAGTCTTATTGGGGACATGGAGAGCAAGGGAGCGACCAGCCCCAGACTGATTGTTATCTCTGTGTGCTCTTAAGGGAGATTGCACTTTACTATGTGTATTTGTTATCCTTTCCTCATATATGAGATGCCCTCTCTGGTGTTAGTGGTGAGGATTGAGGCTCCTTAATTGCTGGGCCAGGGCACGGGCATCACATATTAATTGGTGGCAGTGGTGGGGTATCCACATCACATTAGTTGGCAAATACTAATTGGCTTGTAGTGGTGTGGGTAGAGTGAATCCTCTAGCTTGTGTACAGTGAGCTTTGAAGGTGTTTTTGTACTCTAAAACAGCCACGGAGTATATACTTAGAGTTCAGATCACAATTGTTTTATTTCTTTTGTTAGCTTAGTTAGTCAGGGTGAGCAGGCAGCATGTCAGCAGAGGAGTATGGAAAGCTGACAAGGAGCCAGCTGGCAGAGATGTGTCAGGCTAGGGGACTGGTTCATGGGAACTTGACTAAGGCAGACCTGACTGAAGCCTTGGTTACAGCTGCATCAGAAAACAGCAACCAGGAGGACAATCAGACTGGCAGTGCAGATATAATACCCTCAGAAAATGGACAGCTCTACCTTTCTGCAGTAGACTTAAAAATCCAGCTGAAGCTAAAGAGACTTGAGTTGGAGGCCAGGCGTGTGGAATTAGAAGCAGCTGAAAGACTGAGGCACCTAGAGAGTGAGGAGAATGAGAAACTGCTATGCCTAGAAGCTGAGGAAAAAGAGAGCCAGAGCAGCATGAGAAGGAGATGCTGACTCTTCACCAGAGTCATGGAGGTAATGGGGAAGGGAGTAATTGAACCCCAGAAGCACAAAAGGTCAGTAAATTTCTTAAAGAGGGGGATAATTTTGATAGTTCCATTCATATATTTGAGAGGGTATGTAAACAGTATGATGTTGGCCAAGGGCTCTGGGTATGATTCCTGACCCCCTTACTCGATAGTAAAGCTGTAACTGTATTATCTAAAATGTCTGTCATTGCATGTTTTGATTATACTGCTGTAAAAAATTGTCTATTAGAGTTTTCAAGCTAACACCTGAAATGTATAGGAAAAAGTTTTGTGAGCATAGACGCAAGGCAGATGAAGGTGTGTGAATATGTTGCTGAATTGAGCACTTATTTCCATAGGTTGGTGAGTGGATGTCAGGTCACCACTTTTGGAAGGGGTGGCAGAACTTTTGATGAGGGAACAAGCCCTTAGCACTTTGCCTGAGGACATGAGGATCTGGTTAGCTGATAGACAATGTGCTACTTCAGATGAGTTGGTGAAGAAGGGAGACCTATACCTGGCAAGGAGGGCAGCCCTGCACAGGAAGGGCACCCCCAGTACTGCTCATGGGTCTAAAGGAACCCATGGTGGGCAGCAGACTGCCCCAACATAATCTGCCAGTAGCAAGGGAAGCCACTAGTCCCGGTACATGTCTAGGAGCTAGGGTTAAATGTTTTGAATGCAGCCAGTGGGGCCATGTGGCATACAGATGTCCACAGAAGCAAGGTGGGAAACAAAAGAAGATGAAGGAGCCAGTAAGTGGGAAAGACAAAATGGCAATAGTAGGTTGTCTTGAGACAACAGGGGTACTAAACTACCATCCTGCAGATGTCCTGAGAGGGAAGGGTTTGGATGAGGCAATACCATATACTTATGCAGTTACATGCAGTCAGGCTAGGAGACAAGCATGTGGGTCTGGTTGCCTGGGAGACTCAGACAGACTGGATACTTGCAGCCAAAAGTGGTGAGGTGGTTACTTCAGGGAGTGAGCTATGCTGTAGCCGTGAGACTGAAGGTGAGCCACAGTTGTTTGTGGGTACTGATGTTCCCTTGGACAGAGTGACTGCAAAGGTAGAGGTGAGTAGTAGTACCCAGGCTGACAGTGAGGCACCACTGTCAGAGGATGCCAGACTTCCTGTGGAAGGGGAGCTGGGAAGGGTTACAAGGAGAGAGCTGAGACAGGCTCAGTTCTTCGATTTTACATTGCAAGGCCTGAGCAGGTAGCTAGGGCGGCACCTGATTCTCAAGGAAAGGGGGAATCTGTATACTGGGACAAAGGGTTACTATACAGAGAGTGGACCCCTGAGGGAGAGCTAGAAGGTGAGAGAGTACAGCAGTTGGTAGTGCCTAGTACCTACCATCTGGCACTTCTAGCCATAGCCCATGATACTCCCTTTGCAGGTCATATGGGCATAAAACATATGTAGAGGCATATTATGCAGAACTTCTATTGGCCTGGAATTTCCAGAGATGTAACAGAGTACTGCAGGACTTGTGAGCAGTGTCAAAAGGTAGGCAAGGCAGGAAACAAGGTGAGAGCTCCTTTGATGCTTTTGCCTGTGATAGAGGAGCCATTTTAGAGGGTAGCTATGGATATTGTGGATCCTCTGAGTACTCCATGTTCCACAGGGGAAAAAGTATATCCTAGTGGTAGTGGATTATGCTACATGATACCCTGAGGCAGTGGCTTTGTCCTCCGTTGAGGCAGAAAAGGTGACAAATGCTTTGCTAGAGATTTTTAGCAGGGTAGATTTCCCAAATGAAACACTGACTGACAGAGGTGCCAATTTCATATCAGACCTGCTGGCTTGTCTGTGGAAGTCTTGTGGGGTGAAGCACATGAAGACCACGACCTACCATCCTCAGACTAATGGTCTTGTTGAGAGATTAAACTCTACCATCAAGTCCATACTACGAGCGTTTGCAGATCAGTTTAAGAGGGAGTGGGACAAATATTTGCCCCATCTGTTATTTGCTTACAGAGAGGTTCTCCAGGAATCCATACGTTTTTCACCCTTTGAGTTGCTGTATGGGCATAGGGTGAGGGTACCTCTAGATTTAATTTGAGATTAGTGGGAAGGTGAGTCTGAGTCTCACAAGGAGTCTGTTGTGACATACGTCCTAAACCTCAGGACAAGGCTCAGGGAACTCATGGGCTTGTCCCAGGGGAGCCTGGCAGACGCCCAACAACAGAAAAAGGTGTGGTATGACAGGAATGCTTGAGCTAGAGAGTATGCTGTGGGGCAGCAGGTAATGGTTCTCATTCCTGTCAGGCACAACAAGCTGCAAGCAGCTTGGGATGGTCCCTACAAGCTGCTAAGAAGGGTAAGTAATGTTAACTACATGGTGGAACTGCTAGGCAGATGGCAGGGGCACACATTGTACCACGTTAACACAATGAAACCAAACCATGATAGGGAGGCCCTTGTGCTGAGAATTTGCAGTGGATTGCAGAAGGAGTCTGAGGGAGATCTGGGGAATGATCTCCTCAGTGAGGCTCGGGCTGACACCTCAGTGGAATGGGGTAGAAATGTGCCAGCAGCTATCACCTACCCAGGTTCGAGAAATCCAAGCAGTGTTGCAGGAATTTGGGAACATGTTCACTGGGAAACCAGGGTGCACCAACCTGGGGCAGCACCAGGTAGATACAGGACCCCAAAGGCCTATTAGGCAGGCCCCTTATAGAGTGCCTGAGAGAGTCAAACAGACTCTGAGGGAAGAGGTACAGGAGATGTTGGAACTAGGGGTGATTCAAGAGTCCAACCATCCCTGGGCCTCCTCAGTGGTGCTGGTGCCAAAGAAGGATGGCAGCACCAGGTTCTGTGAGGACTACAGGAAATTAAATAGTCACACCAAGACAGATGCTTACCCCATGCCTAGGACAGATGAGGCCCTAGAGCAGCTGGGTGGGGCTAAGTATCTTACAACCATTGATCTTACCAAGGGTTACTGGCAGGTGCCCTTGACTCCCAGTGCTAGAGAGAAGTCAGCCTTTGTGACTCATTTGGCTTGTATGAGTTCACAAAGATGTCCATTGGGATGAAGAATGCCCCAGCAACTTTTCAGATGCTGGTAGCTCATATCCTAGCAGGAGCAAGAGGGTTTGCCCTTGCTTACCTAGATGATATTGCCATCTACAGCCATTCCTGGTCAGAGCACCTTCAGCATGTCAGGTAAGTGCTGGGCAGACTACAGAGGGCAAGGTTGACCATTAATCCAAGCAAATGTCAGGTGGGTATGGCAGAGGTCTCCTACCTAGGACATATAGTGGGGAGTGGTAAGATAAGGCCATAACCTGCCAAAGTGGAAGCCATTCAGGCATGGCCTGCACTTGTTACTAAAAAGCAGGTGAGGGAATTTTTAGGGACAACAGAAAGTTTGTCCTCAGTTATAGTACCATAGCTGCTCCCCTCACAGACCTGACAAGGAAGAGCAGACATTCCAGAAGCTTAAAAAGCTTTGGGAGGACTCCCTGTGTTAGCCAGTCTAGATTACAGCAAGGAATTTGTTGTGCAGGTGGATGCTTCAAACCATGGGGTTGGGGCTGTACTTAGCCAGATTTCTTCAGAGGGGGAAGAGCACCCAGTGGTTTATCTTGGTTGTAGGCTCCAACCCAGGGAGTAAAGCTATGCAGCTCTAGAAAAGGAATATCTAGCCATAGTGTGGGCACTGCAGAAACTTCAGCCTTATCTGTATTGGAGGAAATTCACTGTTATGACAGATCACAACCCCCTAACATGGTTAAACAGAGCCAGCCAGCAAAATGCCAAGTTGCTAAGATGGAGCCTGGGTTTGCAAGCATATGATATGTCAGTGCAGCACCGCAGTGGGCATAGCAATGCCAATGCAGATGGGCTCTCACGACAGGGAATGTTGTAGGTATACTCAAGAGAGACCTGACCTTCTCAAGCAGCATTTCTCAAGGGTCACTTGAAAAACTAGCTTGAGTTCTCCGGAGGGAAAAATGTGAAGGCAGCCAGCCTAGCCAGATAGGATTTTATACATAATTCTGTCATTTGTAATTATGAATGTTGAATTACAGGCTTGTTTTCTTAAATGAAAGAGTATGCTGTGAAATGTTGAACTCAAAACAATGTAACAAGATTGCCCTCTGCTGTAAAGATTACTAAGTCAAGCATTTCTTGTCTGTCCTTTGAAATTGAAATTATTTCATGACTGTCTTTGATGTTTACAATTCGGCTTCAGCCGGACTAGATGAAGGCTTTCTGCCTATTGCTTTAAGGCGAAAGTTAATGACAAAAATTTACATGAGGAATGTTTTTTATTGCTCTAGTTTCTGCCTAGGTATAAAAGAATGTAAATGCAGTTTCTGTCAGCCAGGAAATGCCAGGAAAGTGTAAAAATTGATGTAATGGGAATCAGGACTGCAATAGCAATTTAAACAGAAAGAATCAGAAGGCATTAAGCATTTTTGTCCTGCTCATCCAACTCACTGCACTGCCTTGCTTATATGTAAGTTATCTTAGACTTATGTTTTCTTTTAGAAATAGCTAGGAACTAGTAAGATTAGACTAAGTACTTTTCTGTGATGTCAGAACTGTACTACGATTTATTTCTGTGTGATCTCTGAACTCTTGAATAGCACTGTGTAGTAAGAAGTATTATCTTGTGTTTTTATTATTTATTATTAAATATTTAAAAAACTTTCAACTGTGGCTGTTTTGTGTAGAGATAATTTAAGCTCTTAAAAGTACTTGCATGCCTTTGGTAAAATTGTACAAAGCCACTCTAATAGCTTTTGCCCTGGGCTTTACTACCAATTGGATAATAATATTGCACAGTAATAATTGCACACCCTTTTAAAGGCATTTGAGCAGCTAAGTATTAGTGGGTGGTGGTAAGTGGAACTACCATATAGTCTGGGAGAAAGGGGCACAGCTGGAGAAACTGTGCCAGCCTTCCACAGGAGTGTCTGTGTGGTTGTATAAACTCTTATCTCAAAGTGTGTGTGTGTGTGTGTGTGTGTGTGTGTGTGTGTGTGTGTGTGTGTGTGTGTGTGTGTGTGTGTGTGTGTTTGTGTGTGTGAGCTACTTGGGCATGGACATAAAGCACTGGTTGGACAGAGTTGGCTAGAGATTTTAGCTTGCCCACTAGGCTGCGATCTGGACCCTATAGCTGTGCCAGTGGGGAGTCTTATTGGGGACCTGGAGAGCAAGGGAGTGACCAACCCTGGACAGACTGTGATCTCTGTGTGATCTTAAGGGAAATTGCACTTTACTGTGTGTATTTGTTATCCTTTCCTCAAATATGAGATGCCCTCTCTAATGTTAGTGGTGAGGATTGAGGCTCCTTAATTGCTGGGGCAGGGCATGGGAATCACACACCCAACTGACCCCATCAGTAACATTCCTCAGTTTGAGCAAGCACTAAAATAAACATTTCACCCAAGTCACCCCTTCAGTAATATTCCTGATATGCAGAAGCACAAAAGTAAACATTTTACCCAAGCAACCCTTTAAATTACATGTCATGATATGCACAAGTACTGAAATAAAACATTTCACCCAGATAACCCCTTAAGTAATATGTCCAGGTATGTAGAAGCACTGAAATAAAACACCCATCCAAGCGATGCCTTCAATAAAATGTCCATGTATGCACAAGCATAAAAATAAAAGATTTATCTAAGTAACACCTCCAGTACAAATGTCTAGGTATACTAAAGCATCAACTGAGCTCCCCTTGCATCTCCATATTTGACTGAAAATAGCTGCTTTCTTGCATAAAACATAAAAAAATCAACAAAACACAAATTAAAGGTCATGCTGCTAAATGCTAGGAATCTAATCATGAAACTGCACTCACTGCAAGCATTCTTAACCTTGGAAGATGCTGACATTTGTGCAGTCATAGAATCCTGGTTCAAAGCTGTGGAGAGCACCCCAGCCTTACCTTGTTTCTCATCCTATCATACATTCAGTCCCCAAACTGTAGGCAGCAAAGCCAAAGGAGGTGGAATTTCAATACATGTTAAAGACACACACACCTCCAGGCTGGTCAAACAGTATAATGCACAGAAGACACTCCAGGTGCAGTTAACCATTGACAAGACTCCTATTCAAATTATAGCTAGCTACAGTCCCCCAAATTTGACTCAAGATGCTAGTTCCACCTATCTGGACCTCTTTAAATCTATCAAGATCCAACCCTTTACCCTGATCCTGAGTGACTTTAATTACTCAACCATAGACTGGAAATGCTACTTATGCTGGAACACAAATGCCCAGAAATTCCTCGATTTTATCAGTGCAAATGCCTTGGAGCAGCTAGTTGATATCACCTCTTGTGGGAGTAATATCTTGGATTTGGTATTAACCAACATGAGTAACCACTGCAACACCCCTACAGCATTATCCTTGGGTTCCTATTACTTAATTGAATGTTTAGGTTAGTGAATACCTAAATGTCGATCTGGTAATAGTGAAAGCAAAAAAATGAGAATGGCCGATTTAATGCAGGGAAATAATTCCCTTGTCCTTTATGTAGATTTTGCCCCTTTCTCCACTGTGGAGTTATCTCAGAGTTGGTATATTTAGTTATGTGGTGTGTGTGAGCACAGCCCCCCACATCAGGAGGTGTGGGGGGTAATGCTCTCCACTTCATTTTGGTGTAAATTTTTTTTTGCAGCCGAGGGAATTCATTCCCTACATTAAATCAGCCATTCACTCTTTTAATTTTTCGATATTACCAGATCAACATTTAGGTATTCGCTAACCTAAATGTTTGATCGGGTAATATAGACACTTATCCTCCTTGGTATGATCCGACCATAAAGTGGTCACTTTCAAAGTCACCATCTCCCCTGACACCCCCCCCCCCAGCTAGGGTCAAATAAAAACACTTCTCCAAAGCTGATTATAACCTACTGAGGGATGGTATAAATGGCTTCACAGCTGCCTCCCCCACTGTAGGAACTGTTACCAGTGTCCAAATCTACAGCAAAGTACTATATAAGCATTTATATAGATGCATGGAATGAGGAATACCTGACAGGACAAAATCGTCCACAGCAAGGAAGAGTAAACCTGTCTAGTGGACATCTGCAATAAATAAACTATATAACAAAAGGAAAAAAAGTGCTGTCCAGGATCAAGAAGGAGCAGGTGCCCAATTGGAAGCAATCTCTCTTTAGCCTGAAAAAGCAAATAGGAGCACTAGTGAAATCCTTTAAAGCCAACTACATCTACTAGAAACAGTCATAAGGCCTTCTTCACATATGTCCACAATCTCAAATGAAACACCCAGATCTGTTCAGAACTGGTGGTCAAAGACACCACATACACAAATGCTGTAGATATAGCCAATCTACTGGCTAACATATTCAGTGAAAACTTCTCCCCTCTGTCCCTCCCATCAGTAAATCAGGACATTCCCAGTACCTGCTCCCCACCCCTTATCTCTAGGGAACAGGTCATCACTGCCCTCTCAAAGTCAAAAAATACAGCCTCCATGGGACCTGATAACATCCCAGACTGCATCCTACACAAACTCAGGCATGAACTTGCAGCACCATTAGGCATCCTATTCAACCAAAACCTGAGTACCAGCTTTGTACCAGCTGAGTGGAGGACAGCCTCTGTCAATTCCCTTTACACAAAGGTGGAGCATCCACCGATCCAGGAAATTATAGACCCATCAGCCTAACTAACTGGATCTGCAAGGCCATGGAAAGGATTATCATGGACCTCATTAACAGGGACATTAGCAGCCTCCAAATACTCGACTCCACACAGTTTGGCTTTGTAAAGGGGAGGTCATGTCTGTTAAATTAGGTTGACTTCTTTGAGACAGTCACCAAAGCCACAGACAAGGGGAAGATGGTGCACACAGCCTACCTTGACCTGGCCAAAGCCTCCAACAGTATTCCCCACTCAGGCATAGTAGACAAACTCTCTCAGCTAGGCATCAATCCATATGTTATCAGATGGGTATCAAACTGGCTCA
The DNA here is from genome assembly GCF_019279795.1 of Protopterus annectens. Taxonomy (NCBI): domain Eukaryota; kingdom Metazoa; phylum Chordata; order Ceratodontiformes; family Protopteridae; genus Protopterus; species Protopterus annectens. Next base: position 5,652,482 of record NC_056736.1, on the reverse strand, counting down.
CTGATGGAACCCACTTAATCAAATTAGGGGAAGCCACCTCAAGCACTAGACCTGTAAAGTGGCTTACCCCAGGGATCAGTCTTAAGGCCTCTGTTATTTGGGATGTACTTCTCTGATGTACAGGCCAAAACCAGAGGGCTATGACTGACCAAGTTTGCAGATGACTGCAAGCTGGGCACAGTCATCAATTCCCCAAGTGATGTGGACATCTTCCAAGAGGGCCTCACCAAAACAAATGAATGGTACAAGAAACATGGCCTCAAGCTGAACGCCAAAAAATGCATCATCATACCTGTTGGGGAGAGTGACATCCCCACATATTATCACATTCATAACAAAGTCCTAAGTACACAACCAGTAGTGAGGGATTTGGGCACCCAGGTTACCAGCAACCTGACTTTTGACCACCATGTTGTTTCCGTTGTACAGAAAGCTTTGTACATGGCCCACCTCATAAGTAAAGGTATCTCATCCAGGGACAAAGAAGCCATAACATCCTTGTATTCTTCCCTTACAAGACCAATTATTGAGTACAACATCCCCTTCGGCATGTACCACGCAAAGCACATGTAGCAGCTGGAGAGACCACAGATGTTCCTCATCAGGAGAATCCAGGTCCCCAAACTTCTACCCTACACATGGTGTCCCTCTACTCAGTTTCATACAGACTCCTCAGAGGTGACCTCTGTCTGACACACAAAGCAATCTCAGACCCCGCTTTGATGGGACTTCTGCATATCTATAAGTTAAGCTTCACTCGAGAAGCCCACACACGAGACCACAACCAGTTCTGTGATGTCAATAGGGCTTGCTGGCAGGACATATTTGTGTCTCAGAGACTCCCCAGTCTGTGGAAGACTCCCTCTCCACATCAAGCAGAGTACCTCTTTATCTTGACTAAACATGGGATAAACTTTTGGCTAGGCTTATAAGGGCCTCAGGGCCAATAGCCTAGTAACCTGCTATGATCCTATAACTTCAGGGAAATGTACACACTTTGTATAAAAATGAGTTCATTATAAATTCATGTCTATGAATATAACTCATGCACATATGTGTAAACCCCCACAACAGTTTAGCAGCTATTCTCCTGTCATCTATATGTAAATCTTTTTATGCATTTCTGATAGGGGGCCCTCCACATTTCCATAGTCATCCTGACAGTCCAGGATTTGGATAACCTTGTAGCACTGTTCATGGATCACCGGTATGAATCAGGAGAGCTGCTGTTTTCATTTTCTTTTTGGGTGCATACATTATTTTTTTTTAATATACCGCATCCCATGGTTCTTTGAAAGGACTATAATTGTTATACATAGCTTTAACTAAATATTAGAGCACCTAGAAAGGACAACATTATGTGAAGAGTACTTCACATTGTTTTACTGTGACATTACATAACATTCTGTACAGAAAGTGCATGCAGAGAAATTTGATATTCATTAACTACAAGCAACAGCAGTTCATAAGCTTTATGTTTACAAAAAAACCCTTTTCAACCCAAGTCATTAAAGAAGAGTGGAACACTGAACTCCACTTCCTTTCAAGCAATTTGGAAGGATTAATTCCGAATCATCAGAGCAATAAGCATTATCACAGTGATTCTTTGCAAAATACCATTTCCAAAGAAAATTCCTTCAAAGTGTATGTACGAGTTCTGCCAAAAGATTTAAAGACTACATGATATAAAAGTGTTGAAGTTGGCTAATGGTAATAAAGCAATTGTGTTTTTTTTCCATTCTGATAAAAAAATAAAGCTGGCTTTTACTTTAGTTACATCAGTGGAACTATATACATAAGTTAAAAAAGCTTGCCTTTGTATTTATTCTATGCTGAACAGTTTCCTCACCATTTCCGGATTTTTCGCCACCTATTTCAAGTTTCTAGTGGTGTAAGTATGGAGACAACATAACAATACAGGCAGACTCAAAACAAGAAAGTCAGGAAATGACAGGGGAATGGAATGCAAAATGGAATGCAAGAGAATGCAAGTGAGTACAGGAAAAGACAGTTATAACGGCAGCAAATGTAATAAATAAGAAGAAGCTGAGAATTGATATAGAAGGGAAATAGTGGTACAGGTCATCAGCTTCAACAATCTGGAAGGGGTATTTGAGAAGAAGGGAAGTTTGAATGAGGAGGTCAAAGCTAGAATCAGAAGGGGTGCAGCCAATTGGCATAGAGTGTCATGGGTAGTGTTTGTCACAGCAGAATGCCAAAAAAAAGATGTAAAATAATGTGTACAAAACAATAGTGTGAGCAGTGTTTATGTATGGCACAAAAGCCTGGGCAATGAAGACAGACAAACTGAGTAATCTAGAGGTGATGGAGTGCTTGAGTTGGGTGGTACAATGCGCACTGTGGGACAGATGAAGAAATGAGGGCATCATAGTAGAAGCCCAAGTAGCTCCAATTACAGATCAGTTCAGGAGGAACAGATCACTAAGGTTGGGCACATGTGTAGGAAAGCAGAAAACAATATGGTGAAGATTAGTGACAGGCAGGAAGAAAGCTAGTGGATGGATGGATGGATTTTGTAAGAGGTGTTTCTTCAATCAGGCATAACTGTTGAGGAAGGTAGGAGAATGGCACCAAATCAAAAAAGAAGGCAACAGCTGCTTGCAACACCCCAACTGTATGTAAAAAATGGTAAAAGGGGGGTTTGATGATGGTCAGGGCCGGTATTAGCATTTTGGTGGCCCCAAGCAAATGTTAACTTCAAGGGCCCCCTAGGTACTTCCATCAGAGTATCACCCTGTCACTGTCTGCCACCCCACCAAAACAACCTTTTAGTTCATGCTGCAAACTTTTAGGAGTACTATGTACAGAATGACCTGTAGCTATAATGCTCTTACAGTACAACAGGTCTATGTACCACACTGTGTTCGCCCATCTCACAGAGAGACATTCACAGTTACTGGTATTTCAGTTACAACAATGATACATTATAACAAGTCTATGTATGGGTGTGGACTTAGGTTAAATGCTGTCTGTGTGCTCTAAAGTGTATTTTAGGTTTATTTTTCTTTTTACATAATCTTTTCATCCAATGATGGCTTGAACAGAAATTAATGATTAAGGAAAGGAATTCATTGTTGTTGTTCAACGTTAGTTTTCCTTGCATCCTTTCAACTCACCTTTCCTTACCAAGACAGCACAGTAATAATCATTTAGAAAATAACCCAGTTAAGCCTGGGGTCTAAAAAGCCACAGTAGTATAGGTGTTCTGGGATGCATTTTAGAGCATTTTCCAATCTTTTAATTCAATGGTGTCCTAAGCAAAAACCATGAGTAAGAAAAGAATTTCAGTCTTTTTTTTTTATTTCAAGGAAGACATAAGTTGTGCCCAAGGCTTAATATTCAAAGATAAAAAAATAGTAGCTCACAACAAACTAACCAGCCATTTGTTGTCTGCATACATAGGTCCAATCTGGGAATATGGTCTACCTCCCTAACCCCCCCCAAAAAAAAAAAGTCACTGCCTATGTATCCCTCTGGTGTTAGACTGGGATGAAAGCAGAGATTTAAGCTACCACAGCAATGTTTTTCAAGCGAGTATATATACATAGCATGTCTCCGCACTCCTCAATCCTAGCCATCAAAGGCAGCTACCTATATACATGTCTGATGTGAAATTGAAAAAAATAATGATTACAGTAATGTATTCTACTTTGTTTCTCCTAGACAGTACACTGTCCCTACACAAGCTATAGTAACCTTCTTTGTACATCTCTGAGGTCTGTGAGAAAAGTAATAGAAACAAACAATGACCACACTGTCCTCAGCACAAACAAAAACTGTAATGACCTAATGTCCAAACCTCGAAGGTTTTGCTGTAATGAAAAGTAAAGAAGTAACCACAACCCCCCCCCCCCTCACCCCATAACCTAGAGCAGCTTTCTGTATACTCACATCTGAACAGGGCTGGTTTTAGAATGGGTGCAGTTGGGAGCGTAGGCCATTATCAGCTTTATCCTAACAGGGTCAGACCTGCTCAGGTTAAAGACTGTAGTTTGAAAATTAATACATTATTTTCTCATATTTCTCCAGCCAGCAAAAGCTTTTCTGGGGCTCTCAGACAGTCAAGATGATTAAGGGAGCCTCCTCTATCAATTTATACAGTCTATGGAGAGGAGGCCACCAGATTCATTGAAGACTGAAGTGTCTGAATCTTCTGTGATATATTTTATGCATTACTCTTAAAATATAATTACTTGTTCGCTACATTTTTCATGGATACCCAGAAGAATGATGTACAAGTTCTGGCATTATTAGGTGTATGCAGAGATAACAATCAGTAATACTTTTTACAAACACACACAAAAGCCATAGCAATACTAGTTTTGTACTTATTTCAGCAAATAGCAATACATTGTGCAACACTGGTACTGTCACACCACATTAGTGAATGCAGTTTAGCAGTTGTCAAACAGCAGCAGGGTAAGTCACTTTTTTACCTTGGTGAGGAGTAATGCATACCTGTCACTGTCTCTGATTACACAGACCTTCCTTGATTTTGCTTATAAATTTGATCTGTCCTTTGTAAAAAGTTTGATTTGCAAATAAATCATTCAGGGATACAGGGTCAATAATTCCAGGTATCAGAGGTTTGTACTTATTGTTCAAAAAATGCATGTTGATGCAAATGATGTTATTCTATTAACTTTTTTAAGTGAATTAGAGCAATATTTACAACATCTACCTGATTTTGAGCCTTTGTTCTGCTATTATGTTTGGTATTATGCTGACTTCTTCTGGAAAATAGTTACGAGTTGTAGTATCTGGTGTTTTACCAATATGTAAATACTGCTGTTCTTTGCTGTTTGTACTGCTTTTTTTGGAAGAACGTTGCCTGTATTTTACTGGATTTGGTGTTTTTCTACTTATAAAAGATTTACCACCTTATGAGCATCGCCTTTGTCTTGCAACAGCTGCCTTTGATTTTTATAGTTTGTAAGACATTACTTGTTGCTTTACCAATATGTATAAAACTCCCTGAAAAAAAAAAAACATCCCTGAAGATCAGAATCATCAGCTCTTCTTAAAATACAAGGTTTGCACTGAAATTAGTCACTCCGGCCTGCTGACCTCTCTACTGCTTACCTTGCATATGTTCATTACCAGCTTTATCCTAACAGGGTCATACCAGAGCCCTGTTCAAGTTAAAGGGCATAATCAGGAAATTAATACATGTTTCTTCACTTTTCCTAACCATCAGCTGCTTTTGTGGGGCCCCCACACAGTCAAGGATGATTAAAGGGCCCCTTTGCGGCCACATGTATTGCAGGTATTTAAACCTGGCTATGTTGTTGGTTTTAGTGGAGAGAATTTCCACCAATCAGGGTTTTACCAAGCCAGAGGCACTATGGCAGTAGTAAAATATTTAATGGTATTGTGAAGCCTGTTACTTGTTTAAACACTGTTGCAATAACCAGAGATATCTTTGAATTTTAAAGGAGATATAAATAATTTAGAGTTATTACCCACCTGGTTTATTAAGTATACACAATTGCTGTACTAGCTTTTGTTAGTTTTATAGACATGTTACAAGATATCAAGATAAGTAACTTCTTGAGGTTGGGGGCCCCCAGCGACCACAGGGTACGCTGGTGCCTAAAGCCGGCTATGATGATAGTGAATTGTGGGGACAACATTTTTGTAGATTGTAGAGAAGGCTTCTGTATTCTGCAGGAGATTACTACCTGTTTATTGACCAGGTAGGCCTGATGCTTTCACAGTCAATTTTCATGGGCAATCTGGGAGCAATGTCTGGTTAAGTGATTTGTTCAAAGTTGCATAGGCAAATGAGGGCTAAAGGAATCAAACCATATACTTCAGGAATTACAGCTCCTTAATACTCTGGGCCATCTGCTAGTGACACTGAATGCAGCACACTGTATCAGTCATTCAGATAATAAAATAAATAAAATGCAGAAATATTCAAGTGAAAGGTAACAAAAGCAAAATGAAACAGAATAAGATTATTCATAATATATATAGTGCCTGGTATACGGTGTAATAACACAAATACAACACTGTAAAAAATAGTTGTCTAGTGTGCAATGACCTCTGCAAGGAGAAAACTAATTAATTCAATCTATAAAACTCACACATGTACTTTTCTCTAAGGCTATCCATAAAGGGACAAGCCCAGAGTCTAAAATTCTGACCAAAAGAAACATGTCCTTATATGTCCCAGTTGTCACCATCCACTTATCACATCATTACCAGCCCTACTCCTGATTTCAATTTACTTTATGCAGCACTTTCATTCCCTCTGCTGAACACAATTAACAATATTCAATTCCTGTCAAAGCTTTCAGTCCCCAGTCACTTGAAAACAGTAAGGTTATTACATTTTTTTGTGTGTTTGTGGAGGGGTGGTTAGACAAAAGTCTTAAGTGTTTACTTTTTATGAACTTGTCAAAAAGCTTATCTTAATTGTGCAGCTCTTATTTTGTTTATTTATTCTGTATAGCATAACTGCAAGCATTCTTGTCAAGAGTACACTTTAATGAATTCATACTCATTCTTAGCAGTCTCTTGATGTGTTCCCCTTACTCTGTAGTAAAGCAAGCTCAGAATTAGTAAGTATTATTATCATTGGTTGCCGTGCAGTACAGACCCCATTGTGACAGTAAGTTTTGGACTTCATTGTTTAAAATGAATCCATCGCTTGTGTTGCACATGTCTTTTACAGCAAGTCAGAGAACCATTACATTTGGCTAGTATTCAGAGATCAAAAAACAAAACATGAAAAAAAGAAGACTGCCTCTACTACTGTTCAAAACTTGCATCATTACGATGGTTTCTACAGAGCAAGTGGCACTTATGCATAACATCATAGCACTTAGGTAGCATTAAGAAATCTGCACAAAATAAAATTTGACATGAAATGAACAGAAAACTTTGTTAGCTAACGTTTTACCTTTGCATTGCTCATATGATTTCCTGCAAGGTAATAAAATTCCTGAAAGGCTACTTTTCTTTGAGGATAAAATGCACAGATGAAGTTAATTAGTGACTCGGTGAGAGCCGTTGTGAGTACAACTGCAATTTGAGGTGGAATTTGACTAAGACCATTGAAACTTCCTGCAAGCACCCCCCCCCCCACACCCCTACAACCAAAGCTGGAGCGCACCCAGAAAGCTAGGCTGAAAATGTAAACAAAGACCAGAATCAAAACAAAACATCTTTTGGACTGTCCATTTAAGGTGACTTGCATGGTCTTAGTTTCATTCCTAAAAGTGATCAACCCATGGTAGATAACTATTGATTACATCTGTGTTACTACCCTGTATGCTTATAGACTTTGCTAGCAATCTTATCATGTTATATTTTGTTTGTATTATCTTTTTCTTTCAGAAAACTATATTTAGTTTTTTACTGGTTTATTGTTTGGTTGACTGACTGTGCTGCATCCTTTGCCATCTTTGTCACTATGTGTTGAACTTTGTTACACATTAACTGTTATTCTAAGACTTTTGGTTTAAGCAACAAATAACCACAGAAGAAGGCAGGTGCCCCAACGTTCACTAGTAATCACAAATAAAATATGACTTTGGCAAGAAAGCTTTTATACAGACTGCCAGTACAACTTACTCTCAAATGTTAGATGAATTGGATTTTTCTTTACATAAATACAAAATGCTAGAAATGGACAATGCATACTTAAAACATTGTTTAGAACTTAAAATTGTACCAATGGGTCTTAGCCGAATAATGTATTTGATGGTACTGCTTTTCACCAGCAATTGATTACAGCATTTGACAATTGTGGTTTTGAGATTATGAGGGCTATAATATCTATATATATATCTATAATATCTAATAATGAATGTGAGAAAGAGAAAAGGTTTAGCCATGTTGAGCGTCTTAACAAAGATATTACGCATGATTTACTTTTTACTGTGGAAGAACATAAGAATAAATATTACAAATTGCTTAAGGATATAGAAAGTAAATGTTTGGATGTGCAAAATAGAAAACTAGGGAAAATAGAAAGGGATGTGAATGAGTATAAAAACAAAACACATTACCCTAAGCCCAGACAGTTTGGAAAGAGGGTGTTTACCTATAGTGTTGGTGAAAATGATACAGCTGTATTTGATGACAATGAAGGAGAGCCTTTAGATTTTCCTCCGCTCAGAAGGTCCGAGAGACTGATGTACAAAGAACCTATTGATTATAGCTCAAAAAACTACCAAGTGAGGGAATGGGGGCCCCAAGCGAGGAATCACATGGGGTGGAAGAATTAAATATTTGCAATGATGGGCATAAATGGACATTCAATGATTTTAACATTTTTAACTATTCTAGCACTACTGTGAATAAAACCTTTTTTGACTTATTTTCTAAAGGCTTTGGTTTCATACCCAAACAGAGAACCAATATTTTTAAGCTTTTAATTGACATTAAGTTATTTATTAGAAAGAAAAACCTAGAAATACTTTTTAATGGTAACAAAAAACACTTGGTGAGGGTAAACTAGTTCGTAAAAGTATGTTTAACCCACCATTGCACCCACAACTGAAAAATTTTGAAGTAGTATTAGAAAACAAACTAAGGAAGTCACTCAAGACATATAATGTGCAATCCAACTTAACTCAGGTTGAGCACGAAACCCTTAAATTAATTAGCAACAACAAAAATTTAAAGGTTATGAAACCTGACAAAGGTGGGGGGGGGTGGTACTTATGGACCACATTATATATGAAGGTAAAATGCAGGAGATTTTAAGTGACTCTACTAAATACACTAGAGTATCTATCAATGAAATAAACGTGGCATACAATAAAATACATATGATGGTGAATGATTTACCAACAGAAGGACTAATAGATTTAGAGACACACACATTTTTATATGTTGAAAAACCGAAGGTTCCTTCTATTTTTGGTATACTGAAAGTACACAAAGATATAGATGACCCACCTTTGAGACCAATAGTTTCTGCAGAAGGTTCTATCACAGCCCCTCTAGCAAAATACATAGATTGTAAGGTAAAGAAAGTACTTAAGAACAACACCCACATACTTCAGGATTCCTGGGATCTTCTTAGAAAATTGGACAAATCTTTATTTTCTGAAGGTTTGATTTTTGTTACTCTGGATGTGGTTGATTTGTTCACTAGTATTCCCCACGATTTTTGAAAAAGTTATTTTTAAATAGGGGTTACCCGAGTGAACTTTTTGATCAAATATGCAGTGAAGTTACTAGGGAAAGAGGAGGAAAATTTGCACCTATTTTAGGTATAAGAGGAGTATTTGATAGACAAGATTCAAACAACCTAAATAATGGTGTAGGTTTTGAATCTGGTATCACAACAACCTATGGTGGTCAGTCAGGACTGGTAAAAATAATTGTTAATAGGGAATGGAGCAACTTTGCTAGACTATCTGACTTACACTGTATATTTGATAAGGAACTGAAATTCACCTATAGGAGGGGTACTAACATTAAGAATATTTTGGAGAGAGGTACAACTGAAAAATTGTTTGGAAAGCTACTAGGAAAAAAGTAGGTTTATTTAAATGTGGAAGTTGCAGTTATTGTAAACATCTTAATGATGGACAAACATTAGACTTACCTATTACACAAAGGACATTAACTCTAGGAACATATGTTAACTGTAACACCAAGGGTATAATATATTTAGCTACCTGTACAAAGTGTGATTCATTTTACATAGGGAAGAGTGAGAGAATGTTAAAGCAAAGAATCTATGAACATTTATATGACATCAGGACTAAAAAAGAAAACAATGCATTATACAAGCATACCATTACATGTAAACTAGCTACATTTAGATTTTTTGTGTTAGAATGTGTGCCAGTTGACCCTAGAGGGGGGAATTGGGAAACACTGGTGGAATACAGAGAACTATTTTGGCAAATTGTTTTAGAAGCAAATAGAAAACCAGGTCTCAATGACATGACTTCACTCAAGCCAGTTTTAAAATTGAGATCTGCTAAATTATAGGATTTTTATATTATTTTAACAAATATTGTCATTACCAAAAATTTTTTTAGAACATAATGTCATAGTTTTATTTAAGGTTCATTTTTATATATTTAAATTTATATTCACAAACATTCAAGTTTTGTATATGTGTTTTTTATAGGGTATACATTTTATGGTGGTTTTAGGAAGTATAATGTGTGTGTGTGTGTGTGTGTGTATATATATATATATATATATATATATATATATATATATATATATATATATATATATATATGTGCTTTTAACTAACTCTAATTAATCAATTTGTTTGTCATTGGCTACCATTAATTAGTTAATGTATTTAAGATGAGTGCACCAAGAGTGTTGGTATCTGATGTCAAGGACGAAAACGTGTTGTGAAGTTTCAGCGTTAGTGAATTAAACTGTTCGTGTCACTTTTCCTGGATTCTGGTGCTTTTTTTGTGATTACTTTTGGTTTAAGCACTTGGGCTTCAGACTAGTTGTTTTACTTTAAGAAGGTTTGTGGTTTGTACTGTTCTGGCAGGACAGGTAGCTTAAATCCTTCTAAGTTGGGAATTGCTGATTGAAGGCTCAGTGTCTGTTATTCTAAAAGTGTATTAGTTCTGGTTTAAGCATTTGGGGTTCAGGCCAGTTATTTTTCATTAATAAGGTTTGTGGTCTGCAATCTTGTGGGAGGAGAGGCTAGATTCTGCCCTTCTGAGCTGGGAATTTCTGGTTAAAGGCTTATTGTGCCTGCTTATTTTAACTGTTTCTTTCTGAAATTGGTGCGCCTTGTTTGCTGTAGCATATATTAGATTCAGGCATGCTGAATATAGCTTTGTTTGTATAACTTGAGCACTAATCCAGATCATCTTTTTTTGGAGAAGGTTCCCCTGCACCCTAGTGGCAGGAGTGCGCAGTTAGAACTTTTTTGATTGAAGACTGCTGGAACAAGGCTCAGTTTTGTGCCTTTTTACTGGTCAATTGGGTAATTTGTTTAAATCAGTTTGCTTGTTTTCTATTGTTATATATAAAAAATTAAAAGTTATTATCTGCTTTCACTGTGTTTGTGTTTCTTCCTACTTTATTGCATTTATTACTGCTTGTTAGTAGCCTGATTAAATTGTAACTGTTATTCTAAGCCTTTGGTTGAAGCACTTGGGCTTCAGACCAGTTTTTTTACATTAAGAAGGTTTGTGGTCTGCACATTTGTGGCACGACAGGTAGCTTACATCCTTCAAAGTTGGGAGTTGCTGATTGAAGGCTTAGTGTCTGTTATTCTAAAAGTGTATTAGTTCTGGTTTAAGCACTTGGGCTTCGGGCCAGTTATTTTACATTAAGAAGGTGTGGTCTGCACTCTTGTGGGAGGAGTGGGTAGAGTCTGCCCTTCTGAGCTGGGAGTTTCTGGTTAAAGGCTTATTGTGCCTGCTTATTTGAACTGTTTCTTTCTGAAATTGGTACACCTTGTTTGCTATAGCATAGACTAAATTCAGACCTACTGAATCTAGCTTTGTTTGTATAACTTGAGCACTAATCCAGACCATCTTTTTTTGGAGAAGGTTCCCCTGCACCCTTGTGGCAGGAGTGTGCAGTTAGAACATGTCTGATCATAGAATGCTGGAATGAGGCTCGAGTTTTACCTTTTTATTGGTTAATTTGTTTAAATCAGTTTGCTCATTTGCTACTGTTATATTAAAAAAAAATAATACATTTAATGCATCACCACTTAGCTAGGGTTAAACTATTCCTGGCACCATAAAGTCTGCTCTTCAAATTTTCCCTTAGAACTAGCCATTTTTTTTTAGTTTTAGCACTCAAATGTGTTTCTTGGAGCTCAGCACTTGTTCAGAACTCATTGTAAGCACTAAATAAACTACAAATTACTACAGCACTCAGCTTTCCCCACTTGTTTAGAGGAAAATAGTTTTTAGTACTTAATAAATAAGCACATATCCAGGCATGTCTAAGGGTCAGCTCCTGGTGTTTTCTCCTGTCTACCTGATGAATCGGGGCATCTTGAGGCAATGCAGCAATTGCCTCATGTACACAGACAACCCTCTCCTCCTACCACCCGACAGTACAACCTGTGAGATATGCACTTATATAGACAAACTGGAAGCAAAGCTCTCTTCACCCAAGACTGGAATAGACAGTCAAGAGGAGAAGGTAAACACTTGCACCACACCACACCCATCACATAGTCCTTCAAAACCTACACCACCAAAACACATATATAGAAACACAAAAGACACACCTACATTCACGGATGCTCTCAATAAAAATCTGATCAAGCAACAGAGAACTCCAAAGCAGAAACGCAAGCAACCTCCACCCCCCAACATGACCCAAATGACACATAACCCACAAACTCAGTGTGCCACTCAACCACAGCCCATAAGGCATAACAACGTACCCAACACTCTAGTCATAGGTGACTCTATAGTCAGGCACACTGATGTTTCACTCACCAGGCTAAACAAGGAGAAAGCTACTGTCGGCTGCCTGTTGGTTGCCAGGATCCACCACATAATGCACGCACTCAGGTCATTCCACAACAAGTACAAATATGACTCTGTCATTGTCCATGTTGGTGTGAATGACCTGAGATGTACCTCCCTGGAATATATGAAAAGAGACATGGAGGACCACTCCGATCTTGGAGCCCAGGCAGGTATGACCCTAGCCCTGAGTAGCATCCTGCCATCACCCAGAATAATACCACAGTACAAGGACAAAATGATTAACTTGAACAAAGGGCTAAGCTTCTGGTGTCATTCTAAGGGGATTTAGTATCTGTCTGACTGGGATGACATGATCGACAGACCATGATGCTTTGCCAGAGATCGCTTGCACCTGTCACCCTTGGGATTCCGGATACTGGCTAAGGCTCTGGCCACCCCTATAGTGCATTTTTTAGGCAAGGTGCAAATGAAAAATTCACCACCATAACAGGTACAAGCAAGCAAAATCTGAGGGTAATGCTACTCAATGCTAGAAGTATAAACCTCAAAATGCATTCACTCGAGACACTCCTTAAAATGGAAAACATCAACATCTGTGCAGTGGCAGAGACCTGGTTCAAGAGCACCACTGCATTACCAGGCTATAATTCATACCACACCTTTCGGCCACCTAACCTGGACTGAAATGCTAAAGGCGGAGGCATGTCCATATTCATTAAGGATATCCACACCTCCAGGCTAGTTGCTCAGCATAATGCATTTGAGATTATCCAAGTGCATCTAACTCTGGGATAGACCGCAATCCAGATTGTAACTTGCTACAGATTCCCCACCATGCCCCAGGATTCCTACTCCTCATTTCCTGATACACTGGAAATATTAGGGTACAACACAACAACCTAATAATGGGTGATTTCAACTACCCCACCATTAACTGGGAAAACTACTCATGTACCAACTCTTTTGCTCAACATTTTCTGGAATTCATAAATTCCAACCCCTTGGTCAGCTTATGCACACCCCCGCTAGGGGCAGCAATATCCTAGACCTGGTCATTACTAACATGGGCGGCTGCTGTTCCACACCAGAGGTCAATTCCACGTTGGTCAGATCCGACCACAAGCTAATCACCCTCGGCATCCACATTCCACCCCCACCCCCATTAGGGAAACCATCGTAAAATATTTCTCCAAAGCCAACTTCACACTTCTTAAGACAGAAGCAGCAAACTTCACGACACTCACACAGACGGACAATAGATGTACGTCTGCTGAATCCTACACAAATGCAGTTTATAAGCATTTCCACAAGTGCATGGATCGTGCTATCCCTAACAGAACCAAGATGCTATCCTCCCAAAAAATGAAGCTAATCTGGTGGTCCCCTGCCATAAACAAACTCTACAACAGAAGAAGGAAACTATTGCAAAAAGAGTAAAATCCCATGATTGGAGGAACTCCGTGGTCAGCCTCAGTAAGAAGCTGAGATCCCTCATAAAATCCTCCAAAGCTAGTCATGAAAAGAAAATCACCACTGAGTCTAAAGACAACCACAAAGCATTCTATAGCTATGTCAAGAATCTCAATGGCAACACTCAGATCTGTTCTGAGTTGCACAATGGCACTAAATATACAGAACCAACTGATATTGCCAACATCCTGGCAGATAGGTTCAGTGCTAACTTTACCCCTCTCTCACCCCCTAAAGGGCCCATCTCTATACCAGAAGAATGCAAAGTTCCTATAATCACAGCTGAACAGGTAAAAACCACACTCTCCAAAGCCAGGAACACATCATCCATGAGACCTGACAACATCCCAGGCTGTGTTTTACATGAACTACAGAATGAACTGGCACCCCAACAAAGCACCATGTTCAATCATAGCCTCACCTCAGGCTTTGTGCCCAGTGAATGGCACACAGTGACAGTTATCCCACTCCACAAAGAGGGAGCCACCACGGACCCTGGGAACTATTGCCCCATTACATAGTGAGCCTGGTCTGCAAGGCCATGGAATGTATCATCATGGTACTTATAAACAAAGACACTGGTAATCTCCAAACTCTGGACCCAGCCAAGTTCAGGTTTGAAAAAGGCAGATCATGCCTCCTAAACCTGATAGACTTCTTTGAAGCAGTCACCAAAGCTGTAGACGAGGGTAAGGTGGTTCACACAGCCTATCTAGATCTCACCAAGGTTTTTGTCACCATCCCCCACTCTGGAATTATAGATAAACTCACTAAACTAGGTATAAATCCCTATGTCATAAGATGGGTTACCAACTGCCTCACTGACAAAACCCACACTGTGAAAGTAGCATTGACAAGTGGAGTACCACAGGGTTCAGTCCTGGGTCCCCTCCTGTTTGGTATCTACTTTTCTGAAGTACAGGCTAACACAGAAGGTCTTTGGCTAATGAAGTTCACAGATGACTGCAAACTAGGAGCCATAATCGAAACTCCTAATGATGTGGACATCCTACAAAAGGCCCTCACTGAAACAGATGCCTAGTGTCAAAGCCATGCCCTCAAGCTCAATGCCAAAAAGTGCATTGTCATCCCCTTTGGTAAAAACTCTCTACCCATGAGCTACCACATAGGTGGTAGTATACTTAACACCAAAATTGCGATAAAACACCTTGGGACACAGGTGGACAATAGTCTCTCCTTTGATAATCACATTGCCACAGTAGTCAGGAAATCCTTCTATGTGGCACACCTCTTCATAAAAGGTTTCTCATCCAGGAAAAAAAGAGGTCATTGTTCCCCTCTACTCATCACTCATTAGATCCATTATAGAGTACAATGTCCCTTTTGGTATGTACCTCACAAGACATCTACAACAACTGGACAGGCCACAGAAATATCTCACAAAGAGGATTACCAGCCTCAAACAGATGCCCTATGCAGATCATCTCAAAAAACTCCAGCTGTACTCCATTGCATATCACCTACTCAGAGGTGATCTCTGCCTAACAAACAAAGCTATGTCAAACCCAGAGCTGTTGGACACCCTCCACTTAAAGAAATCCCAATCCTTCCGTGCTACACGCTCTAGGGACCTAAACCTTGTCACCACAATAAACAGAACATGCTGGAGGGATAGATTCCTGTCCCAGAGACTTCCCATACTCTGGAACAAACTTCCTATCTATGTCAAACAAAGCTCCTCATTAGCAGTCTTCAAGAAAAAATCTTGATGACTGGATGGGAAATAGGAAATTCACCCCGGGAATCACCTCTGTGGCTCTGCTCAACAGTGGCACAGGAAAATAATTTTCTTGGGTGGCGAAAGCAAGAGTAACTTTTTGGCTAGGCTTATATAGGCCCCAGGGCCAATTGCCTAGTACCTACCTATGAACATGCCAACTCCCTACAGACAGTCCCACAATAGCATAATCAGAAGATGGTTCCAAATAATACAGAATCAGAAAGTGGACAGCTGTTCAGCAAACAGTATATACAAGGGTAAGTTTTTTTAGACTTAATACACACAATTCCATTAAGTAAAAACTCCATTTTACATTACAAGAGCATTTCAGAAAAAGAAATGGTACATATTTGCACATGATCTTTAAATAGAATCGTTTCCTAAATAAACAGCAGTCATAAACTATGGATCATATACTGAAGGAGGTATTTAAGTATTATTGCAACCACGTTCCAAAACATTTAAATCAGAGGTCATGTGCTTTGCTCTTGGTTACTCTGTACAATTTCACTTTTAAATTTATATTTTTGTTTGCTATTTCCAATGTTTTCATGGTAAAAAAAAATCTGCAAGGCACATTTTTTTTTATTTTGTACACAAGCCTGTCACAACAGTAAGGTAAGGTATCAAAATAACTCCAGTCCTATGGCAACTTTTCATTTCAGCCAAAAGTAGTTTCAGGTTCTCTGCATGAGAAAGAAACATATTTGCAATTTGTTTACTGGGTAAGTGAACCGGTCTACTCACCCTCTTCATTCAGGACATGGGTAAAAAGGAGTGCAACAGCTAATCTACACATACAAATATTTACATCATGTAGTAGGAGAAAAGTTGGGAACAAAAAACTGTTATATAACAGGTAAAAAAATGGCATCACATTAAACTTTTTGTACACTGGAATCACAGAAGAAAAATCACTACTTATATAGGAATATTAACAGATGTTTTCAGCAAATGCCTCTCTCAGTATAATCACTGGTGTATGTTTATGTCGGACCACTTTTGGAAGGTGGTTGTGAGAATACATGAGTACCTTAAAGGCCTTTTGTACTGTTTGCTAATCTTGTACCAATTAGCTTGAAAACAAAAATTTGTAATAAAGGAGTGGTTTGATCAGCATAGCTTACTGCATATGCTGTACAGCAAAATAAAAGGAACTGGAGTTTTAGGAGTCAATGCTGTAGGTTATCTATGCAAATGCAAAGAACTGTTTGTCGGCTCACTGTTCATCACAAATTACATGCCAAAAATGGTGAGCTGAAAAAACATAAACACATAAAATCTGTTACTGTAGGTAGGAGCAAATCTCCTCCATCATACTGGGGGATAAACTTGCAAACAGAACAAACAATAGGGGTCACTACTCATACAGAATGCACAGCATTGCACAAATTAGCATTTTGAACAACACACCAGGAGAAGGTAATTCAGAGGTACATGCTAGGACAAAAGCAGCATGGTATGCAGTGTTTGCAAATGACGGCATTGTGATATGGAAATGAGATTCCCAAAGCAAATATGGCATACTAATTATGCAAATGATGGTGTGATAATATGGGCTAGTGCCAGCATAGCCAGCTGGAGTTCTGTAAAGAATGATATGTTCTTTGAATATCACACTGATTTATACAAGATGTTTGTGTTACAAACTGTATGGCATTTGAATATCAAACTAATTTGTACAGATGCTTACGTTACAAATGTATTAGAACTGTATGGCGTTTGAAAATCAAAATGTGTTTGTAAAGTTGCTAGTGTTAAAAAATATATCAACCAGTGGGTCCTAGTGGACAGAGAATGAATATACATTTGAGACTGTATGTATATATGTTAGCAAAGGACACTGGAATAGGAGGGGTTAAACAGCTAGCTTTCTTCTTACTTTAAGATAAATACTGTTAATTGGACCACCTGTTGGGCCATGAAAGCGCTTATCTCACAGCTGTGAATAGGACCAGAGATGGCATGTCCGGAAGAAGCCTTTGTTCATTAGCTCAGTAAAAAGAATGGAAGCCCCACACACTGCCATGAACATTAGCAAAACTTTAAATATGCATCTTATCACATCTAAACTAACATCCTGTCTCAAGCTTCACAGGGAAATAGTGAGAGAATCTAGAGTCAGGTGATAACATGAGGTCATTCTGCCAGCCATCTTGGAATATTGCAAAGAGAAATCTCTCGGTATCGAGTATTTTGTCTTGGGCCTGACAACAAGAAAGACCATTCACCTCATCATCACCTTAGTCTATTAAGTAAATAGGGAATAGTAATTCTCCTATATTCTGTCAAGAAAATGTACTGAAGCTTAGTTTAGATTTTGTTTTTTCTTTATTTGTTTGAGTCTGTCCATCAGTGTTATTTTCAATATTTCCTGTGATTTGAACTCTGTGGTTTACTGTAAATATATATTCAGTATTTTTGTGCTCTTTTATTATTTATTATTTTTATTAAATATATTTAAAACTTTTATAGTGGTTGGTCCTTTTGGAAAGTATTTAACCTTTGAGAGTGCTTATATTTATTTGGTGACACTATGTAGACCACTCCAGAAGGCCTAGCTGTCTTGGCCAACTACTATTATTTGTATTAGTAGTGATAATACACAGTATAATTGGACACCCTTTGTTAATTGCCTTAGAATAGCTGATTGTGGAGTATTTGGTGGCAGTGAAAACTACTTTATATTCTGGGCAGAAGGGGGACAGTAAGTTAATCTGTGCCAGGGTTTCCCAGGTGTGTGTGTGTGTGTGTGTGTGTGTGTGTGTGTGTGTGTGTGTGTGTGTGTGTGTGTGTGTGTGTGTGTGTGTGTGTGTAAAATATCACAATGCGTGTGTGTGTGCATGTGTGTGTGTGTGTGTGTGTGTGTGTGTGTGTGTGTATATGTGTGTGTGTGTGTGTGTGTGTGACCTACTTGAAGCAGGGACATGAAGCAATGCTTTCACAGAGATAGTGGAGGAAGACTTGGCTTAGGCACTCGGCTGATGATCTAACTCTACAGCTGTACCAACGGGCAGTCTTACGGGGGACCTGGAGAGAGACAAATATAGAAACACAGACCTCAAACTGAGTGTGTTCACTATGTTGTCTTAAGAAAAACTGCTTGATGCAGAGAGAACTGCATCTGGAAATACTGAGTATATCTATTTGTATTCAAGGCAAGCTTTCCTCTCCAGTGCCAGTGGTGAGGATTCAGGCTCCTTGATTATTGGCCCAGTCTGGGGAAGTCACTGACAGCATCAAACATGGAGGAGCAGTTCAAGAATATATAAAACAGGCACAATGATTCACAGCATTCCATACACCAAGCTCTTTAAATCGCCAGTGTACCGGGTGGTATAATATTTGTGAATATAGCATAGAAAGCAGAGAAAATATGTTTTACCTGCCACTCCCAGAACCTGTGTCCACAGTATGGCACAACATAACCTGCCACTCAGATGTATCCAATACTGTCAGATCTGGCTATTGAATGACCAGTAGATCATAGACCACTTCTAAGTAGATAGGGAAACCATATGGGAGCTTGCTGAATTGTGTCAATCACAAGTGGCATCAAGGGGGGTGAGTGGATACTCCATCCAAATGGACACTTAAATATTTGTTGCTTTAATAATCTTAGCTATAGGGAACATTCTGTAACATACAGGGGGACATGACTGGAGTGCTATAGGCATGAGCCTCATTAATTCATTGACATTATGCTGTATTATGTGGAGGTGCCTAAACTGGTATAATAGTCGATCAAGGAGGAAGCAACCACTATGCAGGTGTTTCACACCATTTTCCTTTTTTTTTGTGATTCTGAGAGCCATTGTCTACCCACACACTGGCATCAAGGCCTCATCTGTTCTAGTGAGTGACAGATACAGCAACAGAAATGGCTTCCACTCTCTCATTTGTTTGTTATGTGCTGTGCAAAGAGTATCACATATAATGTTTCTGTATGCCATGGAGGCAGTTCCCATGATTCACATATACGGCACACATTTGACCTATGCCAACAGTTTGTATGAAGGGACTTCCTATAGAACTATCTATTTGGTAGTTGTACACATAAATGGGTGCATAAGCCATTATATGCAGTTACCGTGCAAGCATGTAGCAAGCTACACACACTGGTGTCACTGTTTATTGCAGGAGATGCCAGGTATGCACTGAAACAGTGGCTGTTGACACCTATCCAAAAACCCCCAAATCATGGCAAAAATGGTATATAATATTGCCAATAGTCAGAAACAGAATGTGAGGGAATGTGTTTTCTGCCATCTAAATGAATTCATCTGTTGTTTGGATGCAGCCAGTGGGAGCACTACAGTTTGCAACTGATACCTAAAGCCAGATATTTATAATGTTCACTACAGTGCATAATATGGTTGTATAGAAATAGTGACAGCATCAAGGAAACCTCTCAGTAGGACTCACCATACCTTTCAGAATAGCAGCCAAGGAACACAACAGTCAGTCTGATGATGAACAGGCAACAGTGGTATGCTGTGTGAGGCAGAGGTGGATGAAATACATGAAGGCACTAGCTAAGAAATGACATCTGGTCTATAGCTATTGTCAGTGTTGTAGGCAACACAGCATAAAATGATCCATGCACTACCACACCCAAACTATGCAAGGCAATACACAGGCTAGCCATGCTATGCATCAGACATTACAATACATACTCAGGTGAGGGTGGAAGGGCTCAATTATCATTTTCATAATTTCCACAGGTAGGGAGACACAGTAATGAATTGCAAGAATGCCACCACAAAGGCCAGGGTCATTGGAGGTGGATTTGATAGCCATGCTGTCTGGTAGCAGGTTGAGGGAAATAAGAACCACATCCTCCGGTGACAAGGTGAAGTTGCTATGCCCTAAACCCTGGTGATCTGCACTTCACTGGCTTGTGTTCAAAGGATTTAATGTGGTCCTTGACATGTTACGAGCCAGCAGATGTATAGCATCATTGACTCAGATGAAGGCCATAAGTAGGCCTGGTGTTCATTTGCTTGAGGGGATATTAATGATGTAGAACTATGGGAAAGAGAATGTCTGGCATGGTGAGATGCCAGAGTGATGTAGTTGGAGAAGTGGTGGTGGTCTCGAATATAACACTGGACACATTGAGTAATGGTGGCCTCTGTGGCTAGAGCTAACAGTGATGCTGCCTCAAGAATGGACTGTGTAATCTTGTAGTGTTTGACCTGTGAGAGGTTACCTCACATTCATTTCCTCTCAAGGCCATGGACAATATGGCCCCCAGAAGCAGACTGAGAAATGATAACTATGTGCCTTGTGGATGCACCAATGAATGCAATATAAGTAACAACTGACCTGAGAAACACAGCCTCTTCGCTGACCATCTACTCCGTGTTACTGTGCAGGTGATGGACATCATTCCATAAGACATGCAGGGATTGTACACCTTCACACAGGTCACTGCGGACTCAGCATCACCTCACTGGTGTGGCGGACAGCTCTCTGTCCCTGGGTCATTGACCTGCACATCCACTAATAAATGCCTAGATGGTTTTGGTACCAATAGTTGCACTGCAGGTCTCCCCATCTCTTCAGTATGGGGTGTACATGAATGTCAGAGGCATTGTGGATTAAAGATGCCATACAGATTGCAGATGCACATGTGTAGCCCTCTGGAGATCACATTTGCAGGATGTCCTCCAAACCCTGCTGTAGTTAGAGGTTCCTCCTGTCCTTCCATGTGCTCCAGATTTGTGGAGCATGTGCACGAAACCTCTAATATTATTGTCACTGATAGTGCCACTGTGTCATCAGACAGTTCCATGTGCAGATTGCCATCATAGACAGCTTCTAAATGAATTGCTAACTTCAGGTATGTGCTGCTATATTATACTAGACCCTCTAGCTGTACAGCCTATGAAGACATAAAAACAATATACTTGTAGCAATGCTACATTAAATGGAAATTTCCAGCCCCAAGCAAGCATACCGTTATATGACAGAATCTGCAAATGCCATTTGCATACCACCATATCTTGTGCAGCACATTATATTTGTAGACTGGAGGTATTTGAAGGACAGATATGTATAAGCCTCTTGCTGAACAAATCCTACCTCAAATGTAAGGCACTTTACAATATGGCAATGTAATGTGAACAATAACCTGGTACATCACCTATAGACACTTGTGCAATCATCAACAACACAGTTCCAACATCCAGGCCATTACTTGGTATGAGGGTCTGTTCCCTTTTCCAGAGATAACCAACAGGAGCTTTACCAGCCGTTTGAGTATTTTCTGTCTTGTAGTTACCTCCTGTTATGCACCTTTGATGCACTTGTCCTTGGGAGTGTCCTAAGCCTTTTTCTTAGCATGCACTATCATATTAGTTACCCATCAGTAAATCTAATGTAGATTTCTATTATGGACACCAAAATGGATGAATTGTACCACTCCCAGCAAAATGTGCTCTGGAAAAGGTTTATTTTCTTTCTCCCTTGGCCAGAATGCATGTGCCATTTACACATGGAGCCTCAATCTCCTAGATGGTGAACACCTCAGTCTCCTGGGTAGTGAACTTTTCCAGTCATTGTCTCTCTAGTTGGCCAGTGACAAGAAATTTCAGATTATACATGTTGGCCAGTGTGTGTGAATGGTTGTGGGTGTGAATGTCCCCTATGAATGTGCACAGTCCTCCTACCCCGTGAGTTGCGAGTTGTGTTGTGACCTGCCTTTCCTCTACATACAGCAAATTTAGGCTTTTTTTTTATTGCGACTCCCCTTCCTGCATTAGTGAATTTATTCCCTGTAATATACCAAGTCCCCCTCCATAATATGCACTGCATGCCTAATCCAATGTAAAGAGACCATCATGCCCCCTGTGCTTATTGCCTCTGTTATTCCCCCACCCACAGCCAGACATGACAGTGCCATGTCTAGAGCAGTTCCTCCATCCATTATGGCATTTGGTTACATTACCAAGAGTCATGTTTTGCTTCAGTATGCCAGTTTCACGTACTACAAAGTCCAGTACTCAAGGCTGATAAACTCCTTATTCCACAGTTGATTATAAGAGGTGCAGTCTCTCTGAATATGACATTGCAGCTTGTAAATGGAGGCCTTGTAGCACAGTGGTAAGGTTAATGATGGAATTTATCACAGCCATCTCACATGCTACCATAACCTAACACATTTATCATCATAAGTAGCAGCATCCTGCTCAGCCCGCTCTATCTATGAGATGTGCATTCTATGCACATACATGGTATGTGTGAAGCTTGTAGCATCATAAGCCTGTCCTGCATAACACTTGTGTAGCTCCACATCACTACACTATGATCTGTTTCATGTGATCTCCAAATGTGCATCTGTGTATATAGGGCTTTGGTGCCTTGAGCAACCCTGTCTCAGTGGTCATGACTGCTACAAGCACTGGCAACAGTAGGATTTCTGCTTGAAAGAGAGCAGGGTTTTCTTGTCCTCTCTCCATAGGGACTTTTAGGAGTTTCTTCTAGTCCAACATGATGTCCTTTTGTGAAAAGCAGCTGTCTGGAATTAGCTTGCTTGGATGGTGAGTGATGCCACTGGCATCATTTGTACTGGGGATCAGTACAGGAGTCACTATGGCAACCTACAGTGGCATCACCCTTACCTACTTAACAGTCAGAAGCAGAAGTTAAGGACATACAGACA
Organism: Protopterus annectens; assembly: GCF_019279795.1. Classification (NCBI taxonomy): domain Eukaryota; kingdom Metazoa; phylum Chordata; order Ceratodontiformes; family Protopteridae; genus Protopterus; species Protopterus annectens. The sequence continues at coordinate 5,629,177 of NC_056736.1, read as the reverse complement.
CAGTTTTACTATAAGTACCTTTATTAATGTATATCATTTCTCCTTGACTTTTTTTACATCTAGTACTGTACCTTCTTTGTACTTGTTTTATAGAAGCAGACCACTGGAGAAAAATGGAAGTATGACACAGGAGTCAAGATTACATATCTTAGTGACTGGATGCATATGCCATGTGCACTATGGCTTTGTACAGATTTAAAAGTGTGCACAGCATGTACATACTAATAAACTTCTCTGTTTTTTTTTTTCTCTTCCTTCTGAAAGTTCTAATGGTAGCAGAGGACTAGTGGCAGTTACCTTAGCAGTATCCTTTGATGCTTTTTGTGCTAAGTCACCAGTGGGCACTGGGCCTGCCGCTCATCAAGTGAATGGAGGTCAACCTCGTGAAAGTGTCCTGGAGGGCTCACTAGTGGCTTCCTTAACTACTACTCAGGAAGGCAGCAAAGACTCATCTTCTAATAATGCTCCAGAGGAGTTAGGTTGGCGATGTCTGAGTTGCATTAGAAGCTGGATACCAGCATGACAATGATGGCGTGCCTCTTGGCATGGCTGATTGAGTTGAGTAACTTGTAGTCCCTTGCCACTGACTACCCAGAGGCTTGGCCTATGTATAACTTCAACCATAAAGGTAACTGATCTCTGGGTGGGCTGGCCTCTGCACCTGTGTAACATCTGCTATATATCCTGCACTATCCTAATCAATATGTTACCTCAACTTGTGTGTCATTTTATATGCATTATTTGTTGTTCAGTCTTTTCCATAACAAAGTGTCTGTGTCCATCCATTACTGTCACCAGCTTTGGTGTCAATACTGCTCCATTTGCCTGTGTCTGCGTTTTAAGTTTGTTTGCATCCCAATGCAACATTCCCTTCTCTACCTCTCTCTCCCACAATTATTCCTTAGCTACCTGCTCTTCATATATGAAAAAGATGACCACTTCCCACAAAAAAATGCCTTTCTTCTCCCCATCTAGATATTCTTTGCAATTGTCCTTGTGTCTTTTCCTCTGTTTGCTGTTCTCCTCATGCTGTCCTGTCTCTCTCGTTCTTCCTTTTTTATATGATGAACAAGGTTGATACTTTGTTTTGGTGATTCTCCATGGCCTGTCTGCCATTGCATATCTGATAGCGATGAGTCACTTCACTGACTGTGTGAGCATGCATAGCCATGTGCACATTTGACCACACTTTCAGTGACCTTGACCAATTTAGTTATGTCTACTTAGTATATAACAACTCTTCCAGAGAGTCAGCTGAATGGCATTTTTTCCCATAATGGGGTTCCCCTAAATTCCTATAAACATCTTTTCACCCACTACCAGCACTATGCAAGCACTCATTCATATCTGATCAGCTACGGGATGTGTCACCCTATGGGATCCCTGAAATTTATCTCTGCACAACTACAAATGTGGTTGGCTATAAATCCCAGCCATTGTGTCTAAAACTACATGCACTTATCCACATTTTTGGCATTTTTGTCTGGTTCAGCATCTCTATTGTACATTTAAATGATTTCACATTTTTTGTATTAAATGACAGCAGCTTTATAATATGCAAAACATGTTACTCTGAATTCCATTTTGTTTTTTTTTTCTTGTTCATCTTCTGTTTATCGAGTATTTACCCTATGGCTCCAGCTTGATTTTTTTTCTTCACTAAAAGATTCATAAACCTCCTCTGACTGTGGTAACAATAGGTCATAATGACTAATAGATAATCTGATTTTCCTGTGACTTTATCTTTTGTAGACAAAGAAACAGAAACCCTACATTTACCAGTATGTGTTACAGAGCACAGTATGTCTCACTTTCTCAGAATGATTACAAACATTTTTCTAATATTGTGATGTAAAATGTTCAATCTATCCACATAAAAATGACATTTTGGCTAACCTGTATATGTGACATAGCATTTACTGCCTTCAGTTTAGAATCATTTACTTGCACGCTTTATTTAACTTTTCAGTTGGCAACAATATCTCATAATCTCACCTTCCAATCCATATTGCTAACTCACATCTACTCTTAAAAAATCAAGAAGCATTTCACAATTTTAAATTCTAACCATATTCTGTCTTTGTGAAACCATTTCTATAGACTATTCACTTTATGTTCAAAAATACTTGTAAGGTAAAGTTTTTTCAAAGAGCACTTGTTCCAGTCATTGAACTCCTGTAAAATATGAGTATTTTCTATTAGTTTTAAAAGCTATATCACATGTAAACTTTAATGAAAAATAAAACAAAATCCTTCAAATTGTCAGTTATTTGGCTGCTATAGTACAAAAAGGTTGTGGAGTATTAAACTACAGTGTGTGTGTGTGTGTGTGTGTGTGTGTGTGTGTGTGTGTGTGTGTGTGTGTGTGTGAACTTACACTGAGTTTAATTTCATAAACAACATTCTGTAATTTTTTAAATTTTGTGTAAAATTTATTTTCAGCATGACCCAAACTAAAGTGCCATAGTTCCTTTTCATCTACACACACACAAATCAGAATTAGTAGAAAAGCATCATAATGCATCATAGAGCAAATGTTGCTTCAATTCACCACATCAATGTTTAAACAGACAGAAAAACGGTATTGAGTATGAGTAATCAGGCAGTTGTGTAGCAGGACACCAGACTTTACAAAAAGGAAACATTGTGAATGAAGCAGATGGACATCGCTAAGAGTGTATGAAGAATGGTAAGGTGGGGTTGTCATGACTCATTGTGTAGAGTTCATCGAACGGTGCAAAAGGTAACATGAGCTGTTGCCTGCAGTAAATGACCATGGTTCCATATTTAAAAACACACACACACACAGATGCTGTGACCTCTGAATGGTACCAGAGCAAGGTAGACAGCTTACTGTTCATTAAAATGAGTAGAAAAGAAAGTACAGGAAAGAAGTTATTCTAGGCGAAGTAGTACACAGTAGAAGCATAACAACGTAAAGCAAGATTGGGGGTTGAAGACATAGTATATATATATATATATAGATATGTAAGTAAATATCAGCTTGTATATGAAGAAATAGAAGGAGCATCAACTTATATATAAAGAGAGAGTGGAAGAGGGTAGGAATGCAAAGCACTAGTTGGAGGGACAGAGAGCTAGAGAGATTAGGCAGCAGGAACACAAAAACACAGAGATGACCATAGATGAATATGGTTAGGTGAGGTCTCACAAGGTGAGGGAAACATGGGAGCCACTCACAAAAACAAAGGGCATGAAAGTGGGTGGGGAAAGATTAGGATATGGGCGGCTTGCCTGCCCTTGATTGTTCCAGAAGGATTTTACAGGGAACCAGTGCCTGGTTCCTTGGGTCCAAATGGATGACTGTATGACCCTCACCTGTCTTTCATGACCTGATGGCATTGCCCAGCTGCTATAGTAAGTCTGATACATGCTTCAGAAGGGGTTGGTTGCCATCACCCTGAAAATTTCTATATCCACTACATACTCCAAATCTGGCATGTCCATAGCTAGCAAATAGAGCTGTTATACTAAATGAGATGGTCCAGATCTGCCAGTGTTATGGACTTGTCCCACTTATTAGCCTCAGCTGCAGCCTTTCCCACGGCAGCAGTGGGTAGTGTCTAACATGCCTACAGCTCTGGTGAACCATGGCAACTTGCAGAAGGACGACAAAATGGGAGGTGTGAAATTAGGGATAAGGATGAGATAAACTACAGGAGAGGATACAGGATGGAAATAATCCTGCCCTGCTGAGAGTCTGCTGCATCTAGAGGCAGCTGGCAGCATTTTCTTCACATTCTACCCATACTGAAAGACAAAAAGGTGCACAAGCCAAAACACAACACTTGCAGGTGTGACTGACTTGAAAATGACAGTGTAAAACTAGAGTTGCAAATATACATAATAGCAAGCAGAAGCCTGATTTTTTGTTCATCCCAAGATAAGACTACATTAGCATGTGCAAAGAAGCAAAAACAGGTCATGGTACCCACATCTAAAAAAGCAATCTTTGCTAACACAAGTTATGTACACTTGAGTGGAAACAGATACACTAATACTGTTAGGTGCAATGAAGCAGAAACAAGTGCACTAACACATTAAGGTAAGGTAAAGCAAAGACATGAAATGCTCACTGCAACCTCCATTTTGTGCACTACTACTCAAACAAGTGTCACAACAATGTAGCTGCCAACTGCATTACACCTGGCATGCAGATAGTCACCCACAGAATTCAACCTGGCGTATCCTGATATTTGTCAGAGGAAATAAATAATATTAGGAGCAGACCTGTGAAAAACACAAACTGACTGCATTAAAGGCAGTATTGTACACAGTTGAAATGTAAAATGATATTTTGAAATTATGTACCATGCAGAGAATTTCAGCCTTACTGCTGCATCCCATGTCCAGAGATCTCTAGGGTTATTGTAACACAGGTCATCTTATCAGTGCCTGCACTGATTACTGTTAAGTGGGATTCCAGCTGGTCTGCCAGAATAAACCAAGCAGTCACCTCACTGGAAGGAGCTGCATATGATCCCTTCACTTGCTCCATTTTGTTCCCTTTCCTACACTGGGCAGGCGCTCTCTGGGGCCCTATCATCATCAGCCATACCATGATTTTATAACCAGTAAAGATGTCAGCCTGAGATTTATGCTTTACATGGGGTTTTAAATCACATACAGTGACCCTTGATGTCATGCTGTTGAGTGATATGCATACATGAACAGCTTGCATGTACACACAACTATGACACTAACAATGCAAACTGCAGGTTAGCGACATATATGGTCACTGCACAATATTGGTTGCCAAAAAACACAGCAAAGGAAATGGAGCAGCAGACTATACTTTGAGCAACTGGAATTACTTTTATTGAGAAACACTTGCGCCACACCACACTATCATATAGTCTCTCAAAACCTACACCACCAAAACACACACATAGCAACACAAAACAAACACCTACATCTGTGGAGGCTCTCAATAAAAATCTGCTCAAGCAACAGTGACCTCCAAAGCAGAAATGCATGCAACCTCCACCCCCCAACACAACCCAAATGACACATAGCACACAAACTCAGTGTGCCACTCAACCACAGCTCATAAGGCATAACAATGTACCCAACACTCTAGTCATAGGTGACTCTATAGTCAGGCACACTGATGTTCTACTCACCAGGCTAAACAAGGAGAAAGCTACTGTCAGGTGCCAGTCGGGTGCCAGGATCCACCACATAACACACGCACTCAGGTCACTCCACAACAAGTACAAATATGACTCTGTCATTGTCCATGCTGGTGTGAATGACCTGAGATGTACCTTCCTGGACTACATAAAAAGAGACATGGAGGAGCTCTCCAATCTTGTAGCCCAGCAGGTATGACCCTAGCCCTGAGTAGCATCCTGCCATCACCCAGAAAGATACCACAGTACAAGGACAAAATTATTGAATTCAACAACTGGCTAAGCTTCTGGTGTCATTCTATGGGGATCCAGTATCTGTTTGCCTGGGATAAGATGAGTGACAGACCATTATACTTTGTCAGAGATGGTCTGCACCTGTCACCCTTGGGATTTCAGATACTGGCTAAGGCTCTTGCCACCCCTATACTGCCGTTTTTAGGCAAGGTTCAAATGACAAATTCACCAACACAACAGGTACAAGCAAGCAAAATCTGAGGGTAGTGCTACTCAATGCTAGAAGTCTAAACCTCAAAATGCATTCACTTAAAATGGAGAACATCAACATCTGTGCAGTGATAGAGACTGGTTCAGGCCTCCAGAGAGCAACCCTGCACTCATACCACATCTTTTGGTCACCTAACCTGGACCGAAACATTAAAGGTGGAGGTGTGTCCATGTCATTAAGGATATCCACACCTCAAGGCTAGTTGCTCAGCATAATGCATTCGAGATTATTCAAGTGCAACTAACTCTGGGCAAGACTGCAATCCAAATTACAACTTGCTACAGATCCCCCACTATGCCCCAGGATTCCCACTCCTCATTTCTTGATACACTGGAAAATATTAGGGTACAACCCAACACCCTAATAATGGGCGATTTCAACTACCCCACCATTAACTGGGTAAACTACTAATGTACCAACTTCTTTGCTCAATGTTTTCTGGAATTCGTAAATTCCAAAGCCTTGGATCAACTTATCCACATCCCCACCAGGGGGCGCAATATCCTAGACCTGGTCATTACCAACATGGGCAACTGGTGTTCCACACCAGAGGTCAATTCCTCATTGGTCAGATCCGACCACAAACTAATCAGCCTAGACATCCACATCTTGCCCCCACCCCCCCCCCATTAGGGGAAACCACCGTAAAAAATTTCTCCAAAACCAACTTCACACTTCTTAAGACAGAAGTGGCAAACTTTACAACACCCATGCAGATGGACAATAGAGGTACGACTGCTGAATCCTACACAAATGCACTTTATAAGCACTTACACGAGTGCATGGATCATGCTATCCCTAACAGAACCAAGATGCTATCCTCCAAAAAAAGGAAGCCAGTCTGGTGGTCCCCTGCTATAAACAAACTCTACAACAGAAGAAAGAAACTGTTGCAAAAAGGAGTAAAATCCCATGACTGGAAGAACTCCCTGGTCAGCCTCAGTAAGAAGCTGAGATCCCTCATAAAATCCTCCAAAGCTAGTTATGAAAACAAAATTGCCACTGATTCTAAAAACAACCACAAAGCATTCTATAGCTATGTCAAGAATCTCAGTGGCAACACTCAGATCTGCTCTGAGTTACAGCACAATGGCACTAAATGTACAGAACCAACTGATATTGCCAACATCCTGTCAGATACGTTCAGTCAAACTTTTCCCCCCTCTCACCCCTAAAGAGCCCGTCTCTTTACCAGAAGAATGCAAAGTTCCTGTAATCACGGCTACACAGGTAAAAACCACACTCCCCATAGCCAAGAACACAGCATCCATGGGACCTGACAACATCCCAGGCTGCGTTGTACATGAACTACAGAATGAACTGGCACCCCATCTAAGCACCATGTTCAATCATAGCCTCACCTCAGGTTTTTTTCCCACTGAATGGTGCACAGTGACGGTTATCCCACTCCACAAAGGGGGAGTCACCACGGACCCCAGGAACTACTGCCCCATTAGCCTAACGAGCCTGGTCTGCAAGGCCATGGAACATATCATCATGGAACTTATAAACAAAGACACTGGTAATCTCCAAACTCTGGACCCCACCCAGTTCAGGTTTGTAAAAGGCAGATCATGTCTCCTAAACCTGATTGACTTCTGTGAAGCAGTCACCAAATCCGTAGACTAGGGTAAGATGGTTCACACAGCCTATTTAGATCTTGCCAAGGCTTTACACACCATCCCCCACTCTGGAATTATAGATAAACTCACTAAACTAGATATAAATCCCTATGTCACAAGATGGGTTGCCAACTGGTTCACTGATGGAACCCACACTGTGAAAGTAGCAGACTCCAAATCCGAATTCAGAACATTGACAAGTGGAGTACCACAGGGTTCAGTCCTGGGTCCTCTCCTGTTTGGTATCTACTTTTCTGAAATACAGGCTAACACAGAATGACTTTGGCTAATGGAGTTCGCAGATGACTGTAAGGTAGGAGCCATAATTGAAACTACTACCGATGAGGACATCTTATAAAAGGGCCTCACTAAGACAGATGCCTGGTGTCAAAGCCATGGCCTCAAGTTCAATGCCAAAAAGGGCACTGTCATCCCCTTTGGTAAAAACTCTGTACCCATGAGTTACCACATAAGTGGTAGTCTACGTAACACCGAAAGTGTGATAAGAGACCTTGGGACACAGGTGGACAGCAGTCTCTCCTTTGATAATCACATCGCCACAGTAGTCAGGACATCCTTCTACATGGCACACCTCGTCACAAAAGGTCTTTCATCCAGGAAAAAAGAGGTCATTGTTCCCCTCTACTCATCACTCATTAGACCCATTATAGAGTACAATGCCTGTTTTGGTATGTACCTCACACGATATCTACAACAAATGGAAAGGCTGCAGAACTACCTCACAAAGAGGATTACTGGCCTCAAACAGATGCCCTACGCAGACCTTCTCAAAAAACTCCAGCTTTACTCTGTCACATATCACCTACTCAGAGGCGATCTCTGCCTAACATACAAAGTTATGTCAAACCCAGAGCTGTTGGACATACTCCACTTAAAGGAAATTCACCCCGTGGATCACCTCTGTGGCTCTGCTCGACAGGGGCACAGGAAAATAATTTTCTTGGGTGGCGAAAGCCAGGGTACCTTTTTGGCTAGGCTTGTATAGGACCTAGGGCCAATAGCCTAGTACCTACCTATGAACCTATGAAGCAGTAATTTTATAGGAGAGCGCCCACTAGAGGTCCACAGTGGTCCATGCTGTTCTGAAAAGGGATATGTTAGCAGTGCTATATAAGGTTGGGTTATAGCAGATTGCCATTGGTACAGATTACCGTACTGAATACCTCTTGCAAGTAGTGTTTACTATTGTACCCTAAAAAATACCTCTTGTAAGTAGCTTTCAGTATTGTACCCTATGGAATACCTCTTGTAAGTAGTGCTCAGTATTGTACCCCATGGAACACCTCTTGTAAGTAGGGTTTAGTATTACACCCTATGGAATACCTCTTTTAAGTAGTCCAGTATTATACCCTAAGGAAAACCTCTTGCAAGTAGTGCTCAGTATTGTACCATATGGAATACCTCTTGTAAGTTGTGTGGAGTATTGTTCCCTATGTAAAATCTCTTGTATGTAGTGTTCAGTATTATACCTTATGGGATACCTCTTGTAAGTAGTGTTGAGTATTGTACCCTATGGAATACCTCTTCTAAGTAGTGTTTAGTATCATACCATATAGAATACCTCTTCTAAATAGTGTGCAGCATTTTAACCAATGGAATACCACTTGTAAGTAGGGTTCAGTATTATACCCTATGGAATACCTCTTGTAAGTAGGGTTCAGTATTATACCTCATGGAATACCTTTTGCAAGTAGTGTTCAGTATTATACCCTATGGAATACCTCTTACAAGTAGGGTTTGGTATTATACCCTATGGAATACCTCTTGTAAGTAGGGTTCAGTTTTATGCTTGCCAACAACATTCACTTACAGCTGTAGTCTATTGCAGCTACTTACCTGTACACCTCTAACTCTAGCTGGAGTTGGCAGACCACAAGAGGATATCTACGTCCCAACTTTCCATCTGCCATATGCTATGTTACACCATTCTGACATCCCATGAGCCTATACATCAAAGTAGGAAATAATAAACAAAATGGAACAATAGTATCATTACAGTTCATGAGTGTGCTTGCCAACAAAAAACAGACACATAGAAACATGCACCCCACATACAGTGCCTGCAGCCACAGGCCTGAATGATGGTGTTATCCACATATTATGCCCCCTGATATCACATCCTGGCCACCCATGCATGCATGTATAAACACATGCTTACTTTCAGGGAAGCCTCATAACTGACATTGAGCAGTGCATTTCTGTAATACATACATATAATTCATACAAATACATACCCCAGCCATATTCCTACAAAATCCAGTCCCTACCTCTATATACCCATCTCAAAAGAAAACTTAATTCAGATACAATACACAGGTAACAGGCAAATCACTCAGTTAAGAACAGCTTGTTAGTAATTCAGTACCTATCGTCAAAATGGTTTCCATAGGTTCATTTCTTCTTGATCAATGAAGAACTTATTCCAACAGAGAAAGTATCCAGGTAAGAACAAGATGACTGCTTTTACCCAAATTACATGAGCTTCTTCAGATTTACAGAATCTTTCTAGTCTCTTTATATATCATGTTATCAATGGTGTAATGCAAAAGTAAGATATGTCATGGTCTGCTGATTGGTGTTTTCTAAGTGGGAGCTGCAGGTTTATTGTTTCATGGGTGTATACTAGGCTAACAGCCACTTGGGCCCTTAAAAGCCTAGTGGTGCAGCCCAAATATGACAAACATATTTGATGTATATTAGATTTACAGTGGGTGATTCAATGTCGGCCTCTGTCTATCAAAGACATCGGGGCTAGACCAGGCATGACTGTCTGATTACTCATCCAGCGGTCCAAATTGTGATTAAACAGGGATTGGGAGGGATGTTACTTCACATGGATGGGCTGCCAGTTCCAGAGAATAGGCATTCTCAGTGAAACATATTTGTCTGTCCAACATGTCTCATTTATGTTGCAAGTAAAATTTAGGTCTTTTAATGTAGTAGCTCTGATGCTGTTTGTTTTGTGGATGTGCAAAAGATCAAAACAGGGTCCAGGGTCACCTTGTTTGACAGGCAAAGATCATCTCCCAGAAGTCTGTACAATACCAAGTTAAGAGACAGGGCTTTGAGGGGATCATTGTAGGACATTCTGTTTCCTCTGTGTATTCTTTTTCTAAACAACCTATGTGGATGTTCCAGGTGCTGCATTTGTCTGGTCAGGTACTTACAGAAGGAGGCATTATACTTTATGATGGGACTGATGAGGGCCAAGTACAGTGGTATGATGACCTCTCTGGACCTAAATGCCATGCCCATGCTTATAAGTTGAGCAGTATAGAAGGATTTTATTACTACCTTGGACACATGCTGTTTGGAGGCTAGGCTACTATTTACATGAGTTTTCAGATTCCTGACTAGCGAATCAATTTTAAGTGGTGTTTTATTGATGACTTAGTTACCCAGGGTCAAACTTCCCAAAAGGTACTATAATGCATTTCTTGGTATTGCGTATTAAGCCATGGCTTTGGCACCAACCATTTGTTAGTATTAGACATTCACGAAGAGTGTTCTCATTTTGTGAATTCAATGACTACTCCCAATTTATAATCCCTGTGAACTTTGTTAGGCAGAGGCCTTTGACACTGGCTTTAACATCAGAGAAGTAGGTGCCAAAGAGGAGTGGGCCTAGCACAGAGCCATGGGGGACTCCACTGTTGACCTACCATTTTTGTGGAGGTGGCCTCACTGATTTTATACTCCATGGTCCCATCAGTGAGCCAGCAAGCTATCCAGAATGTTATAAAGGGATTTATATCTAGTTCTATGAGTTTGTTAGCAGTGCCTTAGTGGGGCATTGTATCAAATACCTTAGCCAGATCTAGGCAGGCAGTATACACAGATTTCCCCTTATCCATTGCCTTAGCAACCTTCTCAAAGAAGTTTACTAGATTCAGTAAGCATGACCCTCCTTTGACAAAGCCAAACTGGGATGGATCCAGTGTCTGGAGGTTTCCTATTTCCTTGTTTATAATTTCCATGACAATTCTGTATATGGCTTTGCAAATAAAACACGGGTCTGTCATTTCCAGGATTTACTGAAGGTCCTCCCTTATGAAGGGGGGTGACTGTCACAGTCCTCCATTCACATGGCACAAAGCCTGTTGTAAAACTATAGTTAAATAATGACTCCAGGTGTCCTGATAAATCATATTTTAGACTACTCATGAGGCATCTTGAGGTGTTATAGGGGCCCACTGAGGCAGTGCTTTTGGCTTTAGTGAGTTCAGTCAGGTATATGCTCTCTAGTTATAGTTGGAGGGGTTATGGTTGATGGAGTTATAGGGGGGATGATTTGCGGTGATTGGGTGGATGTGCAAACTCTCACGGGCACATGGGGTGTTTTCTGTTTCTTTCTCTGACAGGATTTAATTGATGTTGTGGGTTACAATGACAACAGAGGATAGAGCCTGGGTCTCTGAACCTTATAGATATCCCAAGAGCAGGATGGATTGCTATTTATGAGGGGAAATGTTTTGTTAATGTTGTATATTGGCTGGGCTGCTCCACAGGATTTGGAGAGTGCTTAGTGAGTATGTGAGTCACGATCAGAGACATTTTGCTGATCATTTGCTTTCTGGTCCTTGCCCAGCCCATTTTGTTGATTGGAAGGGGGTAGGGATTGGATAGTTGTGTGATGTGAGACTAATTGTTTGAAGCTTCTCAGAAGCATATAAAAGGTTTTCTGTTACCTCCACAAACTGAATCACACTGATATTGTAGGTTACCATAACAGCAGAAGGTGGAGGAAGTGCAATTATACCTTATACAAGGCCAAGATTCTCCTCTGTTTCATAGCTGTTGCATAACTAAAGTATTGGAAAGGATAAAGTAATGGTTAACCTCATGCTGCAGACTCTTTTTGATCTAAATTCAGCAGATATGTGTTGCCATGTTTTAACAAGACTGCATCAAATCTTGTAAGACTCTGCATCCAATAAAATGAGGTGTTTAAATCAGAATGAGGACCACAGCATCCTTATTGAAGAAAATGAAATGTTTTAGTATTATTATTAATATATTTCCTCTTTTTTGTCAGCTAATGAAATAGTTACTACTAAAAACAGGACATATCAAATGCAGTCTATTTTTATTTTAAATATTGTTATACATTTCATATACAAATGAATGAAGACTATGTTAATTTTTTTAAACTGATCAACCAATGATGATACAAACAGTCACAAATACAAACAAAATGGGCCAAATTAGAAGGGAAAAATTAGCACTCATTAAAGGTAAACATTGTTTACCCCTGAACAAAATATGACTCCTAATGATCATTTTTTATGTGCCTGTGTGTCACCCAACGCTAGAGCTCCAAAAACAGCTTTCATGTTTTATCTATACAGCAACAGATCCTTTTTTCTCCATGTGAGCAGGAAAAATAGTGGCTCCTCTCTAGCTGGTCTGAGCAACAACTACCCTTTTGTAAATTTTCAGATTATTTACTTTGATCACACTATTTTATTTCAGTCATCTGCAATTTCACTATTAAATCATCTGCCTGCCATAATTATTTTTATTCTTCATATCCTGTCTGCTTTCTGCTAATGCCACCTAAACTAAATTTCTACCCACTTGGCATTTTCTTCCCAAATTGTTTGACAATTACCAGTGCATATTGCCAAAGCTCATATACTTTTGATCAGCTGTGAAATATATGAACTATACCTGCCTGAAACTCATCATATTGTCAATAGCTTCTAATGGTGAGACTAGTGCTCTATATCACCTATGAATGAAATCACATACATTGTTCCTGTATAATTGGCATAGTTTTGATTTTACAATTCCTAACCAGAATCTCATTCTGCTTCTTTGAGGTGGAGTCTACCTCTTCTTATATAATATATATATATATATATATATATATATATATATATATATATATATATATATATATATAGGTCTACTTCAGAATGTCGACCGATCAGAATGCAGACTTTCATATGGCCAACACCATATGATGAACATTCCGAAAGACCGACATCCTGAAATAGCACCATTTATCTACCTGTAAACACAGTAAAACTGTGTTATACAGGAGCAAGCCCCACCTGCACCCCCCCACAGCCCCTACTACTTAAATATTCTCACTCCAAGATCGCACTACAGTACAGGAAAGGGGAATCTCCCAGTCCCGCACAGTAGCATGATCTCCGTTATCTTTTTGTCGGCCTTTCAGTTTCAAACATTTGAAAGTTTGAACAAATGAAGGGCTCCCATATATATATATATATATATATATATATATATATATATATATATATATAGATATATAAAAACATATATATATATATATATATATATATATATATATATATGTGTGTGTGTGTGTGTGTGTGTGTATGTATGTATATGGGTTCCATCCTTATGAGTGAATGCGTGTTTGGTTGACAACTATTTAATTGACTGTTTATGATGAACTAAACAGTTGATTGACAGCTTCAGAAACTGAACAATTCCCAGGATTGGGGTATATGTCTCTACCCTGTTTTTGTGGGAGCTCAGAGTTAGTATATATAATTAGCAAGGGGTGTAGGTGTGTATCCCCCCACAAGGGAGATACATAGAATCCTGCCCCCACAAAAATGTTTTTCTTCATGTTTTAAAACATAAATATTGTATGCACCAAGGTTGTTTCTTGATACATGAGTAGCTGTGTACTCTACATTATTTTGTTGAGGATTAGCATGTTGCTGCTGGGTGTAATGTAAAAAAAACACAAATATACATCTATAGATATCTGTATCTCTCTCTCTATATGTGTGTCTGTAGCTATATGGATATATATCTATGCCTATGGCTATGTAGAAATATAGATATAAGTTATAGAGCACTCAGACTCCATGTCCAAAAGTAGGAAGAGGGGGTTGTATATGGATGGATATGTATATAGATATAGATATATATATATATATATAGATATATAGATATATATATATGTGTATATATATATATATATATGTATATATGTGTGTATATATATATATATATATATATATATATATATATACATACAATTTTCTGTGTGTCACCAATGCTGCTAAGGCATATAACCAGAAATCTAACACCCTATGGTCTGCATAAGTTTCAATCTGTCCTTAGCCTCACTTTGAACTTTATTGCCCAACGCAAAACAGTCATATGTCTGGAATTTAGGTATCTACTTTCTATTTCTTCAACTGGCAGAAGTCGGAATATAGTATTATATAAATATAAATTTAATGCACTGGGTGCAATCATCATTTGTATAACATTTATTCTCCCTGTGAAACACTCACATCAGCGAATTATTAAAAAAAAAAGGGAATGGAATTATTTGGCCAACATTGTGAACATCACACACATCGCAGTATGCCAAACCCACCCACTTACAATGATAACTATTAAGGTCATTCAATTATAAAACTATATTATTAATAAATAACAATAATTTAACTAATGTACATATAACAGGAGAGATAGTCTTATAAAATATGGGAATATATAATACTGAAAATATTTTTATTGTTTTTCTTTATTAGTCTGAATTACATCTATAATTCTTTAGTTAAGTTATATTCTATAAAATATGGTTCTAACCTGTTTAAATTTAAACCTGTTTATTATATTAGATATAAAGACATATAGCAACCAAATTATAAGCAAAACTCTGCAATTTAATCACCGTTAATTCAAGTTATAATTAATGAATCAGTGAAGTTAAAAATTTACATTTCATTTATGACTATAAAATCTCCATAGAAACATATATGGAGCTCTTTAGGCTTCTTGTTGCTGAGCCATGAGGGTTAATACAATATATTATTCTCTATCTATTGGATTAGGAATGATTATCATTCCATGGAGGATAAGGACAATCCTAACTTTTGAAGTTAATTTGTTATATACATTTTTTATGATACTATTTTCTATCTTTTATAGGCCTGATCCAAAATTTATTATATGTTCTTTAACTCAGAAAACCTTTCATATTACAATACTTAGAAATAATAAAAGATATATTCAACTTTATTGTCATGGAAGACTTTTAAACTCTATTAACAAATATATTTTAACATCTCCCAATTCCAAGTAAATAAATATGGATCTAACACTACTCTATTATGTAAATATTAATGGCTTAAATAATCCAAAGAAGAGATCAAATTTACTAAGATATTTAAAATGAAATAAAGGAAAAGCAGTCTTTGCCCAAAAAACTCATTTCAAAACAAATGAAAAATGTATATAAAATCTAGAAGAATATCTAATGTTGTCTCATTCTCCATATAAAACAAAACCCAGAAGAGTGATTATCTTATGGAAGAAAAATACCACTAATCCCCAAGTTATCTATAATTATGTAGATAAAGAAGGACTCATGGCTCTTGTTACACTAAAATTTAATAATAGGATATGGATATTAATGAATCCGTATTGGTTTCCTGGCATGGGGGTAGGCACAGCTAAATAACATTTAGATTTCATTATTAACACTTATAAAGGTAACTTGATAATAGGTGGAGATTTTAATTGTATTTTAGATAGTTCTGATACTACCAATAAGAGACATTTTTGTCTTAATTCAACAAAAAATCTTCATCAGAAATGGCGTGAAAATCTTAATCTATTAGTAATTTTTAATTTTAAAGAAACTAACTCATTAAATTGTTCAGACCAATATTACAGATTTGTTCTGAAATTAGAATTGACAGAATTTATGTCTCTCAAGATCTAAATACAAAAAAGTATCTACTTCTTTCATAATTCCCTATCCTTTATCACATCATAACTCTGTTATTCTCAAACTTCAAATAGATTTAAAAAAAATAATACATATGATGAGAATGCCTGCATATATTGCAAAATTGAAAGAATTTAAACCATGGTGGATATCAGAATTACATTTTTTTTCTAGACACTAATTCTGAAGAGACTAACATAGTCATGATTTGGGATTCATTGAAAGCTTTTATATATGGTGAAATTCTTACATGGTTCAAAAATAAATCAAAAGAATGGGAATCAGAATTACATAATATACAAAACCAACTTAGAAAGATTAAATCTGAAAAGCCGGTAAATGTTTCTAAAAAACAAAAAGACAACTGACAAACTAAACAAAACATATAATTAAATTATATCCCATAAAACTAATTTAGCCCTAGAAAAATTAAAATTAAACTCTTATTCAACTTCACCCAAACATATGCATAACTTAGCTCCAAGAATCAAAATGCAATCAAGAACTAATAACATTATACTACATGAGGGGAAAAAAAGTATCAGATATAAGCCACATTTAGATGCATTCATACATCATTATACTGAACATTATAAAGATAATTCCCAAAATAATCCTCTAAACTTGGAAACAATTTTTCCCAAAAAATCAAGAAAATCCCAGAAAAAAACTAACATTTGATATCCAAAAAATTAATTTCACATAAAGAAGTTATAAATTAAAGTAAATGTAATAAAGCTCCAGGAACTGATGGAATGATTATAGAATTATACAAACTTTTTCTGACTTCTATAACTACACTTTTTCATAAAACATTGCTTAAAATCCAAACTAAAAACACAATACCACCATAATGGAAATATACTTTAATCACACCCATTATAAAATAGAACAAAGATTCTACACACTGCATCTCTTATAGACTGATATTTCTTCTTAACAAAGATTATAAAATCTTCATGTCTATACTAGTTAACAAAATTAAAAAAAAATCTTTGACTCAAATTAAATGAAGATCAAACTGGATTTATACATAACAGACACACATATATAATAACATACAAAGAATATTAAGCACCTACCAAGGGGAGAAAACGCTGAGAAAAGAAAAGGAGCCACTTTTGTGATTTTTAAGTATTTTCTTCTGATTTTTTGTTAAGTTTTACTGCTTTGCCGCCTACTTTTGTACATTTTCCGGCTTGATAAAGTTTATATCTGTAACAGTAACAGTACTTGGAACACATCTAGAGCCTGTTTACTGCATTTCCTGTGTTGCACTTAATTTTAAATTGTTTTTTTTCTCTAAAAACTGCATTTTACCTGATTTTGGCCTAGCACTCAAGTGCGGGGTCATTTATTGCACTGTTGTGATTATTTTGCTGCTTGTGCATCTCTGCTACCTTTAAACTACAACAAAAAGAAAAAAAAACAAATCTTGCTTTTTTTCCCACTTTCTGAAAGTTAAGAAAGTTCAGTTACAGATTTGCTGTTCTGAACTGTTTGTAAGTTTCTAGAAGGCCAGTGCTTGCTTGGGCTAAAGGGAAGTCTCTGTGTTCACCAGTGGGAGTGGTTAACACTGAACAGCCTGCCTGTCCCTGGAGGAGTGGTTACTAACTAGAAGCTGTAGTTTTATTGGCCATTTTGGGTCAATTCTAAACTCCTTGATCTCTCTCTTAAAACCCTACAACTCTCTTTTTGCGTGGTTTTGCGCACTGAGCAGCGTCGGGCAGTGCCGCCTAAACAGGTTTAAACTATTCCAGGCTCCACAAAGTCTGCTCTTCACTTTTTCCCTTAGAACTGTTCAAACTCTCAAAGTAATCACTCTATTCTCTTTCTAAAGCCCTGCACTTGCTCAGCTCTTATAAGGAAACACTAACTAACTAAGCACTACACCATCCTTGACTTCTCATAAGTATTAGGCTCCGGAATGGTCATTCCTGATCAAGTGAAAAATCAGTTCCCTTCCCTAATCTGATCAGTAAAAAAACAGTTCCTTATACTAATCTGGTATGTCCAAGGGTCAGTTTCAAGGTTACTCTCCAGTCCAGCTGGTGAATCTGGGAATTTTGAGGCAATGTTACAATTGCCTTATGTACACAGACAACCCTCTCCTCCTTCCAACAAACTCTAATACATGTGAGAGATGCAGTTACACAGCCAAACTGGAAGCAGACCTCTCTCAACCCAAGACTGGCACAGTCAGTCAGGAGGAAAAGGTAACCACCCACACCACAAATCCAGTCTCACACAGACCTATTGCATCTGCATATCCAACACATAAACACACAAAAACATACTCGGAGGCTCTAAATAAAAATCTGCCTAAACTGCAAAGACCTCCTAAGCAGATATCCAAGCAACAGCCACCCCTCAACAATACCCATGAATCACATATCTCACAAAATCAGTGTGCCTCACAGTCACAGCCCTTAAGGCCAAACAACACACCAAATACACTTGTTATAGGGGACTCTATTGTCCGGCACACTGACGTCCCGCTCACCAGACTGAACAAGGAGAAGGTCACTGTAAGCTGCCTGTCGGGTACCAGGATCCGCCACATAACACAAGCACTCAGGTCACTCCAAAGCAAGTACAAGTATGACTCCGTCATTGTCCATGCTGGTATGAATGACCTGAGATGTACCTCCCTGGACTACATGAAAAGAGACATAGAGGAGCTCTCTGACCATGTAGCCCAGTCTGGTATGACCCTGACCTTGAGTAGCATCTTGCCCTCACCAAGAATGATGCCACAGTATAAAGACAAAATGATCAGTTTTAACAACTGGCTAAAGTATTGGTGTCATTCAAAGGGGATCCAGTGTCTGTCAGCCTGGGATGATATGCTCGGCAAGCCACATTGCTTCACTAGGGATGGCTTGCACCTGTCACCCTTAGGTTTTTGTATACTGGCCAAGGCTATTGCCACCCCCATAGTGCCTTTTTTAGGCAAGGCTGAAAGGACAAACCCACCTCCGTAGACAACCCAAGGATAAAAAAACTAAAGGCAATGCTACTCAGTGCCAGAAGTCTAAACCTCAAGATGCACGCACTTGAGGCTCTCCTCGGTATGGAGAAAGTCGATGTCTGTGCAGTAAAAGAAACCTGGTTCAAGGCTCCTGAGAGCACCCCAGCACTGCCAGGTTATAACTCATACCATGCGTTTCGGCCCCAAATCTCGGACCAGAGCACAAAAGGAGGGGGAGTATCTATATTCATCAAAGATACCTACACCTCCAGGTTAGTGGCACTGCACGAAGCATCGGAAACCATCCATGTGCAACTAACAGCGGGCAAAACTGCCTTTCAGTTTATAGCCTGCTACAGAACACCCTCCCTATTACAGGAACCCCACTTGGCATTCCTGATAACACTGGAGAATATGAAGGTCTCTCCAAACACCATGTTACTGGGTGACTTCAACTACCCAAACATTGACTGGGAAAACTACTAAAGCCCAAACACCCTCGCCCAACGGTTCCTTGAATTTATAAACTGTAATGCAATGGAACAACTGGTCACCACTCCCACAAGAGGGAACAACATATTGGACCTGGTCATCACCAACATGGGGACTCTATGTTCCACACCAGAGGTAAACCCCTCATTGGTAAGATCAGACTATAAACAAATTTCCCTGGACATCCATATCCCGTCCCCACCCCCAGCCAAGGAAATTACTGTAAAGAATTTCTCAAAAGCCAACTTTGCACTTCTCAAAACTGAGGTGGAATCCTTCAAAGCCCCTGGGCCAGAGGATAATACAGCTCAATCCGCAGAATCCTTTACAAATGCATTCTATGAGCACCTGCAGGAATGCATTGATCATGCTATCCCAAATAAAACCAAGACTCATTCCTCCAAAAACAGGAGACCGGTCTGGTGGACCCCGGCCATAAATAAGCTATACAACAGAAGGAGGAAGCTACTACAAGACAGACCAAAATCCCAAAAAGGGAAGGCATCTTTGATCAGTATTAGCAAGAAACTTTGATCCCTCATAAAATCATTAAAGGCCAGTTTTGAAAGAAAAATTGCCCTAGACACTAAAGATAATCACAAGGCCTTCTTTAGTTATGTCAGGAACATGGGCGGAAACTCCCAGATATGCTCTGAATTGTTGCATAACGGTAGAAAATATACCGAACGTACAGACATAGCCAACATCCTTGCAGACAGATTCAGTGCAAACCCACCCTCCCCCTCAAAGGAGCAAATGCCTATCCCAATTGAATGTAACCTCCCTCACATCACAGATGCACAGGTGAAAGCTGCCCTCTCCAAAGCAAAAAACACAGCATCTATGGGACCGGACGGTGTCCCAGGCTGTGTCTTACACAAGCTCCAAGAAGAACTGAACCCTCACATTAAGCCACTGTTCAAACTTAGCCTTACTACAGGATATGTACCCAAAGAATGGCGTACAGCTACAGTGGTCCCACTCCACAAAGGTGGTGCCACAATGAACCCCGGAAACTATCGCCCCATAAGCCTGACTAGTCTGGTCTGTAAAGCTATGGAGCGTATTATCATGGAACTCATAAACAAAGACATTGGGAGCCTCCAGACTCTGGGCCCTACCCAATTCAGCTTTGTTAAGGGCAGATCTTGCCTCTTAAACCTAGTTGATTTCTTTGAAACAGTTACCAAAGCCATAGATGAGGGCAAGGTAGTCCTCACAGCCTACCTGGACCTCACAAAAGCCTTTGACACAATACCCCACTCAGGCATCATAAATAAGCTTACCAGCTTAAATATCAACCCCTATATCACAAGATGGGTTGCAAACTGGCTCAGAGATAGAACCCACATGGTCAGAATCGCAGGTGCCATGTCCAAATCCAAGCCAGTTACAAATGACATCCCACAGGGCTCAGTTCTGGGACCTCTCTTGTTCAGTATATACTTCTCTGAGGTTCAGGCTAACATGGGGGGATTATGGCTGACAAAGTTCGCAGATGACTGCAAACTGGGGGCCATAATCGAATCTCCAGCTGACACAAGCATCCTCCAAAAGGGTCTCACAGAGATGGATGCTTGGTGCCAGAGCCACAGCCTCAAGCTAAATGCTAAAAAGTGCATAGTCATCCCCTTTGGGAAAAACAAGGTGCCCACAAATTACCACATAGGTGATAATCCATTATGTACGGAAGAAGTAATTAGAGGTTTGGGGACCAACGTAGATAGTAATCTCTCCTTCGATAATCACGTTGTCAAAGTGGTTAGAAAGACCTTCTATATAGCCCACCTTATCACGAAAGAGTTCGCATCTAGATCAAGAGAGGTCATTGTGTCCCTCTACTCATCACTCATCAGGCCCATAATTGAATACAATGCCCCTTTTTGGATGTACCTTACCCGACACCTGCAGCAACTGGAGAGACCCCAAAAGTACCTCACCAAGAGGATCATGGGCTACAAACAGATGTCCTATGCAGCTCGACTAAAGAAACTCCAGCTCTACTCAGTTGCTTACCGCCTACTCAGAGGCGATCTATGCCTGACGTACAAAGCCATGTCAAACCCAGAATTAATGGACATGCTCCACCTCAAAAAATCCATGTCCCTTAGAGCTACACGCTCCAGGGACCTAAACCTCAGCCCAAAAATAAATAGGACATGCTGGAGGGACAGATTCATTTCCCAGAGGCACCCCTCACTCTGGAATAGAATCTCAATTCATGTTAGACATAGCCCCTCGATGACCCTCTTCAAGCGAAATTTGGAAGCGTGGATGGGAAATCGCAAATTCACCCCTGGGATCTATTCAGTGTCCCTGCTAGACAGAGGCACAGTAAACTAATCTTAAAAGGGTACCTTCTGTGACCTACTTTACAGAGGCACAGTAGGCTAATCTAATAGGGAGGCAGAAGCCAAATACACTCTGGCTAGGCTTATAAATGCCCTAGGGCAGATAGCCTAGTATCTACCTATGAACCTATGAACTTATTGACATATTGATAGAGAGAATCAGGAAGTCCCAATAACTGCACTAGATATAGAAAAAGCCTTTGATTCCTTAAAATGAGACTATGTTGCCTATTTTATTTGCACTAGCAATATAAATATTTGCCTATTTAACACATGACAACTTTAAATAAAAGGTATTAATATATATATATGATCAATACAATTCTAAAATAATGTTATTTGCTGATGATGTTCTCCTTAATCTACATATATCAAATAAATTATTTAAGAGAATTAGATAAACAGGTTAAAAAAATATATAATTTCAGGTCTCCACTTTAATAAAACAAAATCTAGCTTCATAGCATTAAACAAAAATTGGGAAGACCTAGTAGATGGGGATCATATAATTGGAAAACAAGTATCCACTTTAAACTAATTAGGTATTACTTTATGTAAAAAAAAAAAAAAAAAAAAACAGAAGAAACCTTAGCTACAAATTACAATGAGATCATAAAAATAATAAATAATTGTGGATAAATGGAATAAAATGTAGATAACCTTTGAAGATAGATTGCAATTAATAAAAATGATATTACTTCCAAAATTTTTATATATAGCTCAAGCAATTCCTATAATACCTGACATTGTGTTCTCTTGTCCCCCAGATGTATGTGTGTCCTGCAAACAGAGTGGATGGCAGAGGCTGGATAAGCTCAGCCCTGCAGAAAATGTGTTGCTATAGCCACTATGGATACATGCCAAGCAAGCTTGAAAGCAGTTTTATTCCCAAAGGTAATCAGCCTTCACTGCAGCCTCTTGGCTACCAATGACTTGCCTACTTCATGCCACTGACTGAATCAGTCAACACGGAGGGCCAAAATATGAGCTCCAGTGTCACCATCAAACCCCACCTGCAGCCCTGAAGTACCCAAATGGCTTACAGTCTTCCATATTTCCACTTCTCTGATCTATCCATGGACATTTTTTGAAGCCATTGTTAACAAAGACAGTTTTGTACTTCTACTAAAACCTTAACCCCAGCCCTCAGTGGTTGGCATGGCCACCCATAACACTGCTGGGCATCCTATGGCATGTGTGTGTGTGTGTGTGTGTGTGTGTGTGTGTGTGTGTGTGTGTGTGTGTGTGTGTGTGTGTGTGTAGGTTCACTCCACTCACAAGCTAATGAGGGCCATCATGGCTTCAAATGAATAAACTCATATCCCAAGTCCTGGCTGTTATAGGTGATTTGAAATCTCCTTCTTTTATGGCAGCAGTAAGCTGAATGAAGCTACCTTGCCCTCTCCCATGATTGGTGAGATGATGTCAGCCAGTTATTCTCAACCTTTCATGCCTGACTTTTCTAGTATCTGAGCCAGTGTTCAAACTGATAATCCTGCTGATAAGCTAGTGCTTCATTCCTCTGTACCACTGATCTCAGCATATAGATTTTACACGCTGAAAACATACTCCAACTGACTAACTCCATGAATGATTAATGAGGTAAAGTATGGTGCAGGGATAGGTCTCATGGTGACATGAATATCAGTAGTCTTTGTCTTCCATGGCTTGAATCAGATTAAAAATAACTACTGATCATTGAGTCTTGGATGGACTCCAAACTTCCTTTAGGTGATATCTTAGAGAAGGCAAGGTAAAATGAGTATCACCACTGGAAAGATAGTTCATACCTCTTCTTTGAATACCATCTCCTAGTATAAGCATACATTTTTTATAACATGGGGTCAAGAATGAAATCATGCAGAAGTCTACAAGACAGAGTTTGGTAAGCAGAGGAATGAATACCAGAAGCTCTCCTCTAAAATCTAGCCTAAAGAAGTAAGAGGCAAACTATCGATTACAGTTGGTCAACAGACGCTTCAAGAAAATCACTTGGTCCACGGTGTCAGCATACCTATTAACTGTATAGATTTTCACAGAATGTCCAGATTTTTGCCTCTTATCTTTGCTGTGTTCCTCATAAAATGTGTGCTTTTCTGGCAAATCACAGAGGACTGAAGTCATTAAGCAATGATACACATTTGAAGTTTAGCCTTTATATCCTTCAGAAAATGCATGCTAATGCAAAAACTGCTATTCTAGCAAATAAGTTTATAAGAGCAATATTTCAAACCTGTCCCAATTTTGGGGCCTTTGTCCCTATGTTATTGTTTGGTTTGTCCAGATTTCTTGCACTAAGAGGTTGAGAGGTATATGTGTCAGATTAGATAAAGAATGCCCAGTACAGAACAACATTAGCATCTGACCAAAAGGAGGTCATTTACCACTCTAAAGAAGACATTTTCAGTGTTATGTCTTTTCCTGAAGTTGGACTAAAATGAATCTAAAAGATTATTGGCAGTTAAATATGATTCAGATTTAAATGCAACTACTTTCTTAATAATCTGAAGCAGAAATAGAAAGTTAGAGATGCAGAGATAATTTTCAAGACTGTTTTCATCGATTCCATCACTATTCTGAAGAGATGCTGAAGGGCAGGCATCAAACCGTTATCAGTGATCATGTACCAGATCACCTTAATACTGGAGGACTCATCAAGAAAGAGCTCTACACTGAAATGAGTTTGGTATTACTCAGTCAATAGACAGGCTCTACCAACTTTACAGTGACCACAGTTACTTGTAAAATCAAGTATTTGCCTTGAATATGGGTTGCAGAGGTAACCACTTGACTAGACCACAGGCTATGCTTAATGTAGATAAAACTATTTTAAAGTACCACCAATTCATTATCAACCCAGATGTTGAAATCATCCAGATCTAATTGATTAGGATGTTGTAATACTGACACTATGACAAAATTAAGAAATTTTGTAGAAAAGTCTTTCCATCTTCATGTGGATGATATATGAAGAGAAATTGGCAGTTTGTTACTATACTGCTCGGTATTTGAATGAGTTGGTAATTTTACAAAAGCTTCAACCATTTTAAAAGAAGACACAAAATAAGAAATCTGCGCATTCACAAAAATTAATGTAGCTAGGGCATTGTGTATTAGAAAAAAGGAATGGTGAGGTAGATGCAAGATGAGGGTCAAAGTCTGAATCCAAAAATCTTTCCATTATAAAAATGAGCTCAACATTATGCACATCAAAGATTATACCCGATTTATTGTGAAGTTACACACAGACACTGCATTAGTTTAAGCAATCCTATATGCAAGGACAGAGTCCTAATTTTGGAAATTGCATTCCAACTTACAGAATGTAGCCCTTCCCCTAAGTGTGTAGCCCTTCCAACCGAAGAAAGTGCTGGTTTACTCATTTTGAAAACAAATTTCCATTTAGCAAGCTATAGCATAACCATTAACATTGCATGTTCCTAAACATTTCTGTTTTTAGTATAAACCCCGATTCATCTTGATCCATAAAGTAAGTACAGTGTTGAGAAAGTTATGCTGTAGTATTCATGGCATAGCTTTGGCTACATCTATGTCTGTGATGGTCTGCAGTATAGCAAGTCCTATTACCAGGTTTGTGAATATAGGCAAGCTGCCTAGATATCACAGTAAGACACACAGCAGAGGTCCCAGGGAAGCATTATATAATGTCACAGACAATCAACCCCACTTGAAGGAATCCTTCAATATGGCTTCATCCAGTCCATTCCCAACACTTATAAAAAATCTCTAGTATAAAGCATTCATAGTTAAACAAATGAAAGGACACTTTTGAGTACAAAAGTCATAAGTCATCCAAGAAGTCTCTAAAGTATAATAAATAATTTCAGGCACTATAATCCATGAAAACTTTGAAAAGAATTAGGTTGTTTAGTGTTAAGTCTGTCTAACCAGTGGAATAAAATCAAGTGACAAATTTAAATGCAAAAATAACAAATTAAAATGACATAACTAATGCAAGGATACTGAATATCTTATCATTGCAAAATGGTCACAAGTAAATGTAAAGTAGACTCTGGATGCTAAGATGGAAGAATGAATGAATAATGGCTGAAAAATGGTGCTTAACTCAGTACTGCCACGATATTTATTATTTCAGACAAAAAGAAAAGCTTAACACCCCCCCCCCCCCAACTCCTTTCCAGTAGGATAGTATCACTCATCTGGTCAGGATAAAACAGACAAATATTTGTGGGTTCTGTTCAAGCAGTTTTATTACACACAAACATCAGAAATTAGGCTTTGTAACTTAAACGTAAATAAACCTATAAACAGACTGGCTACCACACTCATACATGTTAACACTCTGGCTGATCTCTCAAAATGACACTGCTGTCTGCACGTGATCTGTATTTATATGCATGTACCCATATCTGGAAATGCTTCTTAAAGGTACATACATGCTCTGACTTACAGATACATTGATGAATAAAGATACGGTTAAAGGAGTATTAAAAAAAAAACAAAACTGGCCACATCCAAAGAACTCCAATAAGCATCCAAATGAAACTTGAAACTCCTCTTTCTGTTTAAGTGAAGCAACTGAAGGAGTTTTAAAGGTTCTTGGCTAGGGTTAGTTAGAAAATGTTCCTTTTTCATTTCACTGACTGAAAAGGAATCACACCTAGCTAACTAGCTGGAGGAGAAATGTGATTTCCAAGTTTTCTGTATTCCTGTTAAACTGCAAGGGGTATGAGACTACTGCTGGTATATGACTGCACCACAATTTTCTGGCCAGTAACTGTTGTACACTTGGCTTATGATCTGCCCGACCATACTGTGAATTTGTCTTTGGAAGCTCCCGTCAGTTTCATCCTCTGCTCATTCTACTGGGCACTGAAAGATCTGACTAGGAAGGCCACCCCTTAGACTCTTAAAACTTGAGTTAGCGCCTGTTTCATGTCATCCTTCTCACTTAGTGCACACTGCAATACTCAGGACATTAATCCTTTTTTTCCATCTCACTTTTAAAATCAGTAGCATCTAGGACAGGAATAACAATCACTGGAGAGCCTATGAACTGCTTCTCAGGAATCAGCTTCAGATTAGTGCTTCTGTTGCGCTCCTGGTGAAAGTAGGCAGAGAGGGACATTATTTCCTAGCCTTCCTAGAGATTACAAGTAACTCAGAAGCCTGAAAATTGCTTTATAGGAGTCAGCTTGATACTAATGGTACTGTTTTACTTCTGTTGAGAGAAGGAGCACAGGGGAATTGATTCCTGATGGCATCTGATTGGGCAGTGTGTATCGGGCTTCACTGAGTGTTCTGGTTGCAGGGTCTCTGTGCAGCTTGGCTCTCTATTGGGTCCATGTGCATTCCATATGGGGTATTTACCAATCAAAGACTATAGCAAGTGTACTGAACTCAGCAAGCGCTGGCATAATACTAATTCTTAGGAAGCAAACTGGGATATTATCCTTTTAAATCAGTTGAAATAAGGAGCTGTGCTTCATTGATTCCGAGCAAAATGCATCTGCATTGAGACCAGCATTATCTCCACTATCAGACAGATAACACCTCCATTAATAAACTCCAAATCTCATAGATGCCTCTCCCCCTTCAACATACACTAGTAAGCAACTTCTTACACAGATTTGCACTTTCCAACCATCTCTGTAAACAGCTTGGTTGTAATGCAGTTGTCACAACCTTACTGAAAACCACCTACTACTTAAAGTAGCACAGCGTGTGAGAGATACAGTGATTTAATGCAGTTGGAGGCAAACCTCTCATATGAGGTCACTACAAGTTAGTACCACACATCTTGCTAAACCTATCACATGCAGATCAGACAAAACACACAGACCTATGTATTCTGAGGCTCTTAAAAGTAACATACTCAAACAACAAAGGTCTCCTAAATGTATGCTATGAAACAGGTACCCTCAGTAACCTCACAAACACACAATGCAGGTGGCACCCATCTTGAATCATACATCTAAGAATCACCATGTCTCAGTCTAAAAACCCACAATCCAAACCTCCACATGATCCAACATCCTAGCTATAGGTGACCCCGTTGTGAGACACACTAATGCACCACTCACCAGACTGTGCAAACAGAAGGTCTGGGTAAGTTTCCTATCAAGATAACAGGATTTGCCATGTCATGCAGTCACTCAAGTCCTTGCACCACAAGTATATACATGACACAGTTATAGTGCATGCAGGTGTAAATGATTTTAGATGTACCTCACTGGACTATATGCTGATAGACATGATGGAACTCTAAGAATATGTGTTTGAAGCAAGTATGAACGTAGTCCTGATAAGAATTTTACCACCACCAAGAAAGATGCCATAATGCAAACAGAAGATTACAGATTTCAACAATTGGCTTACTTCTGGTGTCATTCAAAGGGGGGGGTCTAATGGATATCAGCCTAGGAGGACATGATGGATAATTCTTACTACTTTGCCAGGGATACCTACCATCTGTTCCCCCCAAAGCTTTTGTATATTAACTAAAACCTTGTTGATCCCATTAATGCCTTTTTTTAAGAAATGTCAATCTGCAAAATGCTTCCAATATAACAAAATAGAATCTGGGCAACATAAAAAAGCTTCACTCTCTCAAAGCACTCCTTACCCTGGAAAACAATGATATATATGCATCATCTCCGAGATCTAATTGAAGACCATCAAGAGCATGCCGTCAGTGCAAGATTTAACACCTACCACAAATTCAGGCCCATTGCATTAGATGAAGGCAAGGCAGTGCTGTCTTCATATCTGTAAAACACTATTTCACTTCAAGAATAATTAGACAAAATAGCAATCTGGAACCTACAATTGTCCAGCTCACAATTGTCAAGACCCCTTGTCATATCATGGTTAATTATAGGATCCTCACCAAGTCCACCCCCCCAGACCATAGATCCTTCCTAACAAGTATAGAGTTCATAAGCACTGACCAGTCACCTTTCTCCTAGGGGACTTTGAATAGGCCTCCATTAACTGGGAGATGTATTCATCCTCTAACATGTATGCCCAGAGATTTCCGGACTTCATAAATACAAGTTGTCCTGACCAGGTAGTCTGCACACCAACTGGGGGGTGATAAAAGCCTGGACTTGGTCCTCTTGTCCCTACCAACTGTAAATTCTCTGATCAAATTAGACACAAATCAGTCACATTCACCTTAAAACTAAGCTAGAAACATCCTTCAATGCCTCAGTATTCAAATATTATGCCAAAGTTAATCTACTGAAACTGAGAGCTGACCTGGCTAAATTCAACATGAAAAGAAAAATAAAATACTTACTGGAACCATGAACTGTTGAGAAAACTTTTAATTGCATTTTATCCAAACAAAAGGCACAAGTGTAAACACACTTTTGCCTATTAGGCTTCATCAGGTGAATGATAAATACATTAAACTAGCGCCTTATATAGACAAGATGATAAAATCACATGAGAAATTAAGTCACATGAACAATTTATTTTAATCACTTTATTAAATAAAACAAAACAGATATCAGCTAACAATACTTCTAAGATCTCTAAAAGTTACTACTATTTATAAAATAAGTAAACTTGCATACGTATTGCAATTACTGCATATTTTTATTTATTTGGGGGTCAAAATTGAACCCAGTTAAGAGGGGAATTTTGTATGTGAAAGATGAACAAGGGGGATTGGGGCTGATAAATATGAATATAAGACTTAAAGAGGCTGCATGCACAAAGTACTAAAAGGAATAATGAAAAATAATAAAGATTTGACAGAAACACAAATGTATTTTAAATATAGAGAAACATGAGAAGAAATGGAAATGAAAAGAAAGAAATAAAAGTGTTTTTAAGGAAGAAATGAAAGAATTTTACATTAAAATTGTATTGTGGAAATTAAAAAGGAATGTGATAGAAAACCAACAGAACCAAAACCATGAATGTGATAGAAACAAGCAGAAAAGAATGGAGTGCTAACATTATGATATCCTTTTATTTGGAGGATCCATGGAAACAGTTAGGAACAGATAAGAAAACATTAATGACGCGATACAGAAATTATAAAAAAAAATAAAGAATGCAATGATTTTTTGTGGAGGTTGTCCATAAGAAAATATGCCATACAAGAGAAAACATAATAGAATATGTCATAAATGTGAAGAATTGGAAACTACAGAACATTTTTTTTTAATGTGAGAGAATTCAGAAACTGAGGAAAGAAGTATGTAGACATGATTTGTTTAAAAGTTATTTAAATTTTGAAATGTTAAACATGGACATGGTAGAGTATGGGTTTTATTGGACAAGATCCCAGAATGAAGGTAAGAAAATGGACAGAATCATATTCTATGCAACATGGACTATATGGAATGAAAGATTTAATGAAATCAGATACAATGGAAAATGGGCTTTGACAAAAATACTGGAAATTATATGGTTTTGGTTGTGGGTAAAAGAGTGGGGAGAAAATACTTAAATGGAAATATCAATATATTGAATGATGTTAACATATGTTAATATTGCTGTTGTTGTCTTTCGGCTTTTCCTGGTTAGGGGTCGCCACAGTGGAACTCCGGTCCGCTAATGACTGGCAGTAGATTTTGATGAATGCCGAGGTGCCAGCTTGACGTTCAACCTTCAACGAAGGCACGCCCATTTACACATGTCTTTCGAATACCCACCCAACCGCGGGGAGGACATGCAGACTCCACACAGAAGGCACTCCAGCCGAGAATCGAACGGGAGAACCTCTTGCTGTGAGGCAACAACACTACCGCTGCACCATATGTAAATATGTAAAAATATGAATTGTATACAAATAAAAAACCCCTACTCTCGAAAGGTGCCATGGGATGTTTTACATCCATCTGAGCAACCACCAACTCAAGCATGGGGCCTAATTTAACATCTCATTCAAAAGACAGCACCCCGTTATGCTGCTGCTCTGCAGTGTTGGCAATCGATCAACCTGGTGTGGGAATATAACCTGCAGTCTTCTACACCACAAGCAAATGGGACACCTGATGTTCCACTGCCAGTATACTTTTCATGGAAATCTCTGCATGAAAGCCAGGATGAATATATAAAACATAGATGTCTTAATGCTCTTTTGAAGAGGTGTATCTTTAGCTTTTTTATGTTTGTTGGAAGTCTGCACCTTACACTTTTCAATATGGTGGTAAGGCGACTTGTCACTTACCTATTTTACTAGGGGATTTGGGCAGACAGCATACATAATGATGCTTTAGTAACTTTTTTTTTTTTACTCATGACTGGAATGTGTGTAGATTTCCACAAAGGTGGAGCAACCACTGATCCCGGCAACTATCACCCTACTAGCCTGACGAGCCTGGTCTGTAAGGCCATGGAAGTTATCATCATGAAACTCATAAACAAAGACATTGGTAACCTCCAAACTCTGGATTACACCCAGTTCGGGTTAGTGAAAGGCAGATCATGCCTCCTGAACCTGATCGACTTCTTTGAGGCACTCATCAAAGCTGTAGACGAGGGTAAGGTAGTTCACACAGCCTATCTTGACATCGCCAAGACTTTTGACAACATCCCCCATTCTGGAATTATAGCTATACTCACTAAACTAGATAAAAATCCTTATGTCACAAGATGGGCTGCCAATTGGCTCACTGACAGAACCCACACGGAAAAGTTGCAGACTCCAAATCTGACTTTAAACCAGTGACAAATGGAGTACCACAGGGTTCAGTCCTGGGACCTCTCCTGTTTGGTATCTACTTCTCTCAAGTACAGGCTAACAAAGAAGGCCTTTGGCTAATGAAGTTCACAGATGACTTCAAACTAGGAGCCATAGTTGAGTCTCCAAATGATGTGGACATCCTACAGAAGGGCCTCACTGAGTCAGATGCCTGGTGTCAGAGCCTTGGCCTCAAGCTCAGTGCCAAAAAGTGCATTGTCATCCCCTTTGGTAAAAACTCTGTACCCATAACTACCACATAGGTGGCAGTCTACTTAACGCTGAATGTGTGATAAGAGACCTGAGTCCCAGGTGGACAGTAGTCTCTCCTTTGATAATCACATCACCGCAGAAGTCAGGAAATCCTTCTACGTGGCACACCTCATCACAAAAGGGTTCTCATCTAGGAAAAAATAGGTCATTGTTCCCCTCTACTCAACACTTATTAGACCCATTATAGAGTACAACGCCCCTTTTAGAATGTACCTCACAAGACATCTGCAGCAGCTGGAAAGGCCACAGAAGTACCTCACAAAGAGGATTACTAGCCTCAAACAGATGCCCTACACTGACCATCTCAAAAAACTTCAGCTTTACTCCGTATCATATCATCTACTTCAAGGTGATCTCTGCCTAACATATAAAACTATGTCAAACCCAGAGCTGTTGGACATGCTACACCTAAAGAAATCCCAATCCCTCCAAGCTACACGCTCTAGAGACCTAAACCTTGTCATCACAATAAACAGGACATGCTGGAGGGATGGATTCCTGTCCCAGAGCCTTCCCATACTCTAGAACAAGCTACCTATCTTTATCAAACAAAGCTCCTCATTAGCACTCTTCAAGAAAAATCTTGATAAGTGGATGGGAAATAGGAAATACACCCCAGGGATACCTTCTGTGGCTCTGCTCGACAGGGATACAGGAAAATAACTTTCTTGGGTGGAGTAAGCCAGGGAACCTTGTTGGCTAGGCTTACTTAGGCCCTTGGGCTGATAGCCTAGTACCTACCTATGAATCTATGAACCTATGTTGTCTAAGCTTGCACATCCATGAAGGTGACATGATGCAGGAAGGATTAAAATTTTCAGTACCAAGCAGTTTTCTTGGTTGTGCTCATTTTATTTACAAAACACAATCTAGCAGTTATTTGAGAAGGAAGGGAGGTAGTTTTACTTGCTTATTTAGAGTATTGTAGAGGTTTGTAATGTGCCTAAATCTATCACAAACTTGAAGAAAGGTAGTATGACTACTCCAGATTTGTGAACGATGAACACCTCAGGACTACTCCAGATTCGTCAATGATGAATACCTCAAGCAGGATATAGAATACAAGTTTAAAGGTGTACGGTTATGATTGTTGGATTATACTTGCCTATATGGTGCATCCATTCTGCTGGAATAGGCAGTGCTATATGCCTGCTCTTTTGGTCTGGCAGCAGAAAGGCCCCTATTGCCTCTGCTGTCCAAAACCAGGCAATAATGGCATTTGCCCACTTAGCTCCCACACCAGTGCTGGCAGGAAAATGAAGTCCTTCCATATGGGACCTCATATAAATGTGATCTGAGAGTCTCAAATAATTTACATGTAGCTTTGTACAGCTCCTGTCCTGGTATATCATTGATCACTGTTGCCTTCAACATAGTCACCATGTTATTGATTGAAATACCCCCACCAGTAGTGAAATCAATGAGTAGCCCCCCCCTAAGATGACTGGCAAATAACACAGTGGTACAAAGCAACCTGACCCAACCATCTTATTAGCAGATGAGACATACCTTACCAGCTACTTCTAATTGCCAGTGATCAATGTATAACTGTAATCAGGTGAAAATCTACATTCTTGTCACAATTTAGTAAATTATGCAGACAGCACCTCCAGGCTAAGCAGGTTAGCAACAGATAATATAGACACCACAGTATATTTTGCATGACAGAAGATTTTACAGTTCTCTTTCTTGCACAATATGCTTCACTGCCATATTCCGCAGAGAGCATCACAGTTGTGTTAGGATGCCCCTTATTGCTGTGAAATATATATGCTGATGATGTCTACAATTTTTAATGTTCATGACTCAAAACCTTGTCAGTGCTTCACTGTGGTCCATGCATAAAACTCAAAATATCCTACAAATCTGTTAAATGCCAGACACCATTTCCCCTCCAAGCAGTCTATAATGACAACTTACACAGCCAGCATAATTGTAAATAATACAGCTGTAACCATTAATTCCTTGCCAGCCATCTCTATAGCTTAGATGGTTAAAATCCTAGTAATGGCCCATCAACTCACATCTCTATTAGTGGCTTGTCTGGTAAAAGACATGGTTAAGGGAAGAGAAGGAATTTGCTAGGCAGTGTCTACTTGGATCTCTCTGATTGGTTGGTTGGGGGGCATGTCCAGAAGTGCAGACTCCAAATTAGAATCCTTGCTGGAGACAAAGGCTCACAAAGTGTGCTTTACATTTAAGAGGACAGACAAATGAGGGGGGGTACCTCTCCATTCTCCTTTGGTTTACACATTGCATGACATCTCTTAGGAAGCCACAAGCATTTATATTGGAGAACTGGTAGGGCATAAGCAGAAAAAAAACTCCAAATCTCCACAATAATGATAGCACTGCTCCCATCACCAAACCCTTACCCCTGGAAGGAATGAATCGCTTGTGGTGATTTGCAGTCTGAAAGAAAAGAATGGGCCATCTAAACAGAGGGAAGATGGGACTTGATGGTCACTGAGGTGGTAAATAATAAATAAATAGATAAATAAACGAGCAAAAAGATACATTTCTATAATTTAGCTGTCAATACACATAATATTAAACACCTTCCACTGTATGTAAATGTGTTTTAAAGTTAAAATTTACTTACTTAGCAGACACAGTAGAAAAATAACTGTGGAATAACCTGCCAGCACATTGCATTTTAAACCATCTTCCCACTAAAACGTATCCCAACATTTAGAATTGTTTTTTGCTTGAATGCTTAGTCGTATACAAGGAATGAGAACATGTATTTTCAGTTTGAATGCCTGGTTATCAGTGCAATGATTCTAGCATGTCCACATACATTATAGTGTATAGGTTTGATCCTGATGTTTAGACTTTATACTTCAGAATTTTACATTGCGGTGGTGGTGCTGCGGTAGCATTGTCGCCTCACAGTAAGACACTGTCCGGTTTGATTCTCAGCTAGAGTGTCTTCTGCGTGGAGACATGCGTGAATGGGCGTACCTTCGTTGAAGGTTGTGCATCAGGCCTGGCAAGCCGGTACATAAAAATCAACTGTCAATCATTAGTGGAACGGAGTTCCGCTGTGGCGACCCCTAACCGGGAAAAAGCCGAAAGACGCAAACAAACTTCAGAATTTTACATTGCTTATCTACATGTAGCATTTGCAAATGCCTGTTTTTTTCTGCAATGTATTTTTTATGTTTTTCTTTTTCTTCTTTTTTTGATATTTTAACTAGTTCTTTATTGAAAAAATATATCCTTTGATATTCAAACCACCTAGATAATCGGTAAGATAAAATATAAATGACACACTCTTTGGGAAGCACGGTGGTAAAGTGATTAATACTGTTGCTTCACACTGCTTGGTTTACTGGTTCACTTCTCAGCTGGACTTTCATCCTTGATGAGTCTGCATGATTTCAATGTCCCTTGCGGACCTTTGCTCAGTGATCCAGTTTCTTACCACACCCTAAAGATACGCTGTGGATGAATTTGTGTGCAAGTCTGCATGTGCGTGTGTTACAATACAGTGGATCCTCTCCAGGATTAACTTCTCTGTGTTCATCTCAGTGACAGCCAGAGAGCGAGGACAGGATCAGGCCCGCACATGACCCAGAACTGGACTAAGCAACCTATCAGAGCCTGAAAGAATGAGTCAATGAATTAATGATTCAGCAATGCACCCCTTCCTACTCTGGCGGATACTGCAATTTTGCAGGACCATCTTTATTTATAATGGAGTTAGCTTAAGATTCATAATAATGCTCACATTTTTCAGGGTGGTCTTCAGTGCTGAGTTGATACTGAGAACCCACACCTGTGGGGAAAATCAACAGTGACCAAGAACAGGGAATAGGTTCAGGTGTGCTACAACCAGGTGTTGCCTTCTTCCCATGAGCAGCAGTTGTGCAAACATTATATGGAGGGGTTTTGATGTACGTAGTGCAGAGCCATATTTTTTGGGGATGCCATTGTGTGGTCTGAGTGGAATCACTACTAGTTTGACAAGAGTAAACATAAAATATAGTGCTGCTGTATCTGCTCCCCACTGAACTTCTGCCTGTGAGATGCCATGATGATAGCCACATGCACACATCTCAAATATGTCAGAGCTTTTGTCATGAAGTTTATCTTGGACTGCATGCACCATGGTTGATAAGGTGTTGTAGAGACACAGTGGCCCATTAAATGTCCTGTAGGCCCATCAGCAGTTTACAGTGACAAGATTCTGAACTTTCCTGCATGGCCAGAACCTTGTCTTCATGGCAGCATTTGCCACCACTATGCACATACCTCTCAACTGTACAGATTTTTGCAGAATTTCCAGATTTTTGCCTCTTATTTTAAGTCCGTTTTTCACAAATTAGTGGTTTTCTGGCAAATTAGTGGCAAATCATTAAAGATTAAAGTTAGAAAATAACTAAAGACATTTGAGTTTCAGACTTCGTACCCTTCATACAATTCATGCTAATGCAAAATCTGTTATTCTATCAATTTTCTGTTTGTAAGAGCAATATTTAAAAATTGTCCCTATTTTTGGGCCTTTGTTTGACTTTTCCTTATGGCTTTGTCCAGATTTCTTGTTCAAACAGGTTGAGAGGTATGACTACGCATCATGACAAATGTGTGACGTGCAGCCCCCAGCAGTCCTTAATTTGCCTTTGTAGATGGTCATTAGCCTGTACAAGCTTGCAGATATGCAGAGGCACATCACCTTCACCAGTAAACCTGTGATACCTGTGTGAGTCTTTGTCCTCAGGATGACCACATCTAGTAGCTCCAGTCTGATCACCTCAATGGTTTCAAGTTAGGAATCATCATTGTTTGCAGTGTCACAGTAAACTGGATGCAGAGTCCAGCTGTACTGCTGCTTAGCCAGCTTCTTTGTGCTGGACATGATAGATGCCATGACAGCTACAGTGAAGTCACTGATATGTGGCAATCAGCCATGATCTTTGTGTTAGAGGTTGTGTCCTTTACGCTCACAAATTCATCCATAGCTGTGCAAACAGATGATTCTGGGTTAGGCATGGAATCATGTAAAATAATAATTTTTTAGTACTGTTTGAAAGGTTAACAGTATGCTCTGCTGCTTGTATTAGGGGTGCAAGTGCAACCCGGACACGTGCACAGCGGTAAATGAATGATCACCTTTTTATCTAGACACAACCTGTTAAATGCCTGAGTATCTGATAGTGATAGGCACATTTAAGGTTGTCCATAAAGTGTTCCATTTATTTGCAAAAACACGTTAAGATTGTACATGCATGCATGGCACATATCTGCTACCTCATTGCTTTGACTTTCAGTAGCATGTAGATATCCTGCTAATTGGATGGAATTTATGCATATAAGTGCTTGTAAGATTCTGCTAGTGTAATTAAGATCCCTGTCTACAATTAAACATTTAATGCATGACTTTACTTATGTCTGAATGAGTATATCTTATGGAACATCGAAAACCCACTACATTAAATGACACTTAGTCGATACATTGATGGAATGTTTAATTGATGACACAAATTACATTAAAATAAGTGTTTTTGCAGGGCAGCTTGCCTCTGAACTGCCACTTGGGAGCCTGCAACTCATACACCAACATACACACACACACACACACACACACACACACACACACACACACACACACACACACACACACACACACATATACATGTAAGGTATTACTACTCAATGCTAGGAGTCTAAACAAAAACTCCACTCCTTAGAATCTCTCTTTACTCGAGAGAATGCTGATGTCTGTGTGGTCACTGAGACATGGTTTAAAGCCATGGAGAGTATGCCAACAGTACAAGGTTACAGTGCCTTACACACATTTAGGCCATCTACTTTACAGGCAGGGACTAAAGGTGTTGGTGTCTCTGTTTACATCAAAAATAAATATATTTCAAGGCTGGTCAAACAGGACAATGCTCTTGATCAGCTCCATGTTCAAATCACCATAGGCAAAATCCAGTACCACTTCCTTGCAAGCTATAGGTCCCAGTCTATGACCCTGGAAACCCATACCATGTATTTAAACTTATTAGAAACACTGACCATCCAACCCAATACCATATTCATGAGTGACTTTAATTATCCCACTATTAAATGGGAATCCTATATGACACCAAACGTACATGCATTGAATTCCTGGATTTTGTAAACACAAACTCCCTGGACAAGATAGTCAATGCATCAACCAGGGGTGCAACCATACTGGATCTGGTCCTCACTAATATGGGTGACTGCTGCACACCCCCTACTGTAATGCCTTCCCTGGTAAGGTCAGACCACAAAATTGTCTCTTTTGAAGTAAAAATAAAACCAGGACCCCCAGCTAAACCTGGAATATTCAGGAGCTATTCTAAGGCTAACCTCCTGCTATCAAGTGAGAACCTGGCAAAATTTCAAGCCCCCATAAACCCTGAGAACACATCTGCTTATGCAGAAATATTCACAGAAACCCTGTGCAAACATATTAATAGCTGCATAGAGGCAGCTGTACCAACCAGGAAGAAGTACAGAACTAACTCAAAAAACAAGCCACCCAGGTGGAATAACAAAATCAAAAGGGCATATAATAGGAGGAAGAAAATCATGGCAAACATTAGGAGGTGGAGCAACCAGCAGGATAAAAGTACTCTCATCAAACTAAACAAACAAATCAGAGGACAAATAAAGTCTACCAAAGCCAAATTTGAGGTAAGTTTGGCCTACCAGGCCAAGGACAACCACAAAGCATTCTTTAGCTATGTCCACACCCTCAAAGGCAATGCACAATTGTGTGCAGTGCTCATTGTAAATGGAGCCACCTATACTGAGAGAGAAGATATAGAAACCTCCTGGCTGATAAATTCACCTCCAACTTTAGTCTTCTGTCCCTCTCAACCTTCCCTCAGGAAATATCGTCAAATATAACACCTCCTACTATCACTACTATCACTAGGGAACAGGTCCTTAATGTTCTCTTTAAGACCAAGAACACTGCATCGATGGGCCCAGACAATATCACAGGATGCCTACAAAATAGCATGAAGCATGACCTATTAGGGCCTCTGGAATTACTATTTAACTGTAGCCTCCAAACAGGCTTCGTGCCTCATGAAAGGAGAAATGCAACTGTCATTCCTCTGCACAAAGGTGAGGCATCTACAGACACTGGAAACTACAGACCTATAAGTCTCACTAGTCTTATATGTAAAGCCATGGAAGGAATTATCATGGAGATGATCAATAGAGATATAGTAAACCTCCAGACACTGGACCCAACCCAGTTTGGTTTCATCAAGGGCAGAGCATGCCTACTTAAACTGATGGACTTCTTTGAGAAGATCACCAAAGCTATGGATGAGGGCAAAATCGTTCACACTGCCTACCTTGACCTGGCCAAGGCATTTGACACTATACCCCACTCAGGCATTGTTGACAATCTCAAGAGGTTATATACAAACCCATATGTCACCCAGTGGATAGCCAACTGGCTTACAGACAGGACCCAGAAAGTTAGAATTCGAGAGTCCCCCTTTACAAACAGGCCAGTCATAAGAGGAGTCCCTCAGGGATCAGTCCTTAGACTGCTCTTTTTTGGCATTTACTTCTCAGAAGTCAAGGCCAATGTCAGTGATCTCTGGCTGACTAAATCTGCAGATGACTGCAAATTAGGAGCTGTCATTGAATCTCACACTGACACAAATGTTCGCCAGGAGGGGCTGACACAGACAAACAACTGGTGTCAGAGCCGTGGACTAAAACTAAATGCCAAGAAATCCATAACAGTATCCTTTGGGAAGTCATCCATCCCTGGTAACTATAATATTGGCAGCCCACCCCTTAAGAGTTGACCCAGTAGTCAGGGACTTAAGAACCCAGCTTTGTTAGAAATGCTACATCTAAAAAATCCCAATCCCTCCACACCACATGCTCCAGCGACCTCAACCTCATTAGCACAATCAACAGAACATGCTGGAGGGACAGGTTCATAACCCAGAGTCTACCCATGTTATGGAATAGATTTCTCATGCATGTCAAACAGAGCACCTCACTGGCCCTCTTCAAAAGAAATCTTGATGAGTGGATGGGAAATAGAAAATTCACCCCAGGGATCACTCCAGTGGCTCTACTCAACACAGACACTGAGGATTAAGGTTGGGTGGCATGATGCCAGGGTAATCCTATGGGCTTGGCTTGTAAAGGCTGCAAGGCCATTAGCATAGTACGCACCTATGAACCTATAAAGAAACAGAGAAGACTGATATAGGTCTACAGAAGTACTCCTCAAGTCATGAAGGACTGCAGGAGGCATTAGAAGACATATTATGCAAATGCACAACAGGGTGTATTCAAGTGCATGCAAAAGAATTAAAAAGAATTGTGAACAAAGGCATACAACCATCAATGTAGTCAACTAAAGACTTATGATAACGATTAGGAGGACAGGATAGCTGTCATTCAAGCTGACAAACACATAACAGAATAAAGCACATACCAATGCATCTAATAAAGGCAATGTTAGGTTACAGGCCTTTGGGCTATTATTTCTTTTCTATATGTGCACATACACACACACACACACACACACACACACACACACACACACACACACACACACACACACACACACACTTGCATGTATGTGTATTTATTTATTGACATCTGAATACCAGAAAAGCCACCTGAGATATTTGAGACTTGTTTTGTAGAAATTACTCCCAGGTTTTATCTTTAAGTTGCACAAGCTGCTTTGTTTTTTCAGTTAACCACAGGGTGGTTTGTTTTTAACTGTTTTGCTCTTAATGGTGCTTTCTCTGCCAGGATATTTAGAAATGTGTTGAATGTGTCTGTTGTTCCCAGTTGATATGGAGCAAGCCGGAAGGAAAAGTTTCTTTATTGAAGTTACAGAGGTTTCTGACTGCGTTGTAGAGATGAACCTTGTGGCAGTTTTATGTAGCTTACCTGGTGGTCACTTAGGCTATTGGGTAGCATACCACATTGTTTGGGGTGATGTTAGAATCCAGTTAGAATGGATTCTTTAGATGTTGGCTAGTTAATAGTAGTCCAAGTCTTGATCAACTGAGAGAAGCCATGCTATATATATGTTAACATCTCCTAGCAAGATGATGTCCAGTCTTATGTTGGTCAAAATCCAGGAGAGGATCTCTTCCATAATGGGAATGTTATTATCAAGTGGTATGTACAGACCTACGATGGCTAGAGATTTGTGACTAATCAAGTTTGAGGAGTGAGATGAGAAGTTCAGCATTGTTGAAAATGGGTATAGTATCATTGTAAGAGGAGAGTTCTGACAATTTTTGTAGAAAACAATTCCACCTGCTTTTTTGTTAGTTCTATTTAGTTTAAGTATATTATAACCTGGTGGGATTATTTCTGTATCTTTGATAACTGCTTTTAACCATTTTTGGAAGCTATGAGGAGACTAGAGAAGTAGTAGGCTATACAAACACGAACTTCTGTGATTTTGTTATAGAGACATTTTAGGTTAATCCGCAGTATTTTAAGTCTTCTATGGTTGGAGAAGTCACCTGTTGCTGTTTCCTGTTGTGTGGGGACAGGTTTATTAGGGTCTATGGACAGATGAGAATGTCTAGGACTGGGATGTAAACATCTTCCCCATATTAGTGTCGATTTAGCAGTCTGGCAATTGAAGAGCCTCTTATATATGGGATTGAGTTTATACATGATTTTGGATAAAGGTGGTGCTTGGGCCTCTTGTCTATAATTCAGATTGCTAATGTAGATAATGCCAAGCAGGCTAGAGGAGAAATTAGAGAAATGTGTTGTGGTATTCTGGTGTTAGTATCTATCGATCTTAAAAAAAAAAGCAACTTTTATTATAAATGTCTGCTGCACTCAATATTATTTTTTTTTGTATTACATCAAATGGATACTGTATTGCTATAACAGTGTGCAATTATCCACTGCAAGTCTTTGGAATGTAGGAAGAAACAGGAGCATCTGAAGGAAACCCACTTAAACACAGGGAGGACATGCAGCTTCAGAACAGAAGGCACCTCAGCCAGGAATCGATCTGGAGAACCTTTTCTAGATAGCATTTTCATCTTACAGCAAGAGGTTCCCAGGTTCGATTCTCAGCTGAGGTGTCTTGTGTTCAGAGTTTAGGTCATTCTTTCTGAAAACCAGCACATGCTCATACATCTTCTATGATAATTTTCTCCATATTTTACTTACATACTAGGTTTCACATGTCACAAGTGACAAAAGATACAATTTCATTGATGCTGCAAATGTGATGATGTTCAGCCTCAATTTTTTTGATTATTTGGCCATAACTTTTGTCACCAGCATAGGGGAATCTTGGAAAAATATTTCTATTGTTTACAAAACCTCAAAAACAGTCCTTGTTATGCCAGAGCTCGTTATTCATGTTTTCATTTTTGTTTTAACCAAACATATTTTAAGGTTAATATTTCTTCTAAATGTAAAGTTTTATCACCTACATGTTTAAGTAATTTTTAGGGATATTATTCCAGTTTGAATGCAAAATTCTATTTATAGTTTGTCTATTGACTGAGAATTCTGGGCCAAAGTAGATATTTACTCATTCTTTAAGTCTCTCTCTCTCTTTCTATCCACTTTGATATGCATTTCAGTCACTAAAGGCATATATTATGACTAAGTTTTTTGTTTTACCTCCTTTAAAATATTAATAAAGTGATGTTGCCTCTATCATATTCTCTGTCTAAAAACATTTCTGTCAATGTCTGTAGCTCAGTGATAAACACTGTCTTCTCTTGTTAGTTTTGATATCTTTATGGCCTAACTTTCAATAG
This sequence comes from Protopterus annectens, assembly GCF_019279795.1. Classification (NCBI taxonomy): domain Eukaryota; kingdom Metazoa; phylum Chordata; order Ceratodontiformes; family Protopteridae; genus Protopterus; species Protopterus annectens. Next base: position 5,586,604 of record NC_056736.1, on the reverse strand, counting down.
TATTGTTTTATCACTAGGTAGCAACTCATAGCATTTAAATATCTATATTATATATCTGTATATTATATATCTGTATATGCATATCTGTACATACACACGCACACACACACACACACACACACACACACACACACACACACACACACACACATCTATAGATAGATATTGATATATAGAAGGATTGCTGAAAGTGTGTTTTCTGTAGATTTTAAACTGTAATGTGCCAATATCATTATTCTTACTAATGTTATGTGTGTGAGAGTGTGTGTGTGTGTGTGTGTCTTTCGGCTTATCCCGGTTAGGGGTCACCACAGCGGAACTCCGGTCTGCTAATGTTTGGTAGTGGATTTTTACGTGTCAAGTTACCAGCCCTCTCAAGCCCTAAATGGCCCATCTCAATACCGGAAGATTGCTAAATTCTGGGCCACACAGGTAAAAAATGCACTCTCCAAAGCTAAGAATACAGCATCCATGGGACCAGATGACATCTCGGGCTGTGTACTACATGAACTACAATATGAACTGGCACCTCACCTAAGTGTCATGTTTAATCATAGCCTCACCTCAGGTTTCATGCCCACTGAGTGGCACAGAGCTACAGTTATCCCACTCCACAAGGGGGGATCAACCTTGGATCCCAGAAACTATCGTCCCATCAGTCTGATGAGCCTTATCTGCAAGGCCATGGAGCGTATTATTACGGAACTTATAAACAAAGACATTGGCTACCTTCAAACACTGGACCCCACCCACTTTAGGTTTGTAAAGGGCCGATCTTGTCTCCTGAACCTGACTGACTTCTTCAAATCAGTCTCCAGAGCCATGGACAAGGGTAAGGTGGTCCACACAGCCTATCTAGACCTTGCCAAGGCCTTTGACACCATCCCCCACTCTGGAATCACAGATAAACTTACTAAGCTGGGCATTAATCCCTACGTCACCCAATGGGTTGCTAACTGGCTTACTGATAGAACCCACACTGTAAAAGTAGCTGACTCCAAATCCAGCTCCAGACAAGTGACAAGTGGAGTACCTCAGGGTTCAGTCCTGGGACCGCTCTTGTTTGGCATCTACTTCTCTGAAGTACAAGCCACCACTAAGGGACTCTGGCTAACAAAGTTCATAGATGACTGCAAACTGGGAGTCATTACTGAATCCCCAAATTATGTGGATACTCTACAAAAGGGCCTTACAGAAACAAATGCTTGGTGCCAGAGCAATGGGCTCAAGCTCAATGCCAAGAAATGTATAGTTATCCCCTTTGGGAAAAAACATGTACTCATGAATTACCATATAGGTGGCAGTACAATAAACACTGAAAGTGTGATAAGAGACTTAGGGACACAGGTGGACAGTGGTTTCACCTTCGATAACCACATTGCCACAACAGTCAGGAAATCCTTCTATGTGAAACACCTCATCACTAAGGTCTTTTCATCCAGAAAAAAGGAGGTCATTGTCCCACTGTACTCATCCCTCATTAGACTCATTATAGAATACAATGCCCCGTTTGGTATGTACCTCTCAAGACATCTGCAACAACTGGAAAGGCCGCAGAAATACCTCACTAAAAGAATCATAGGCCTAAAGCAGATGCCCTACACTGACCACCTTAAAAAACTCCAGCTATACTCTGTCACATATCGTCTACTCAGAGGCGATCTCTGCTTAACATACAAGGCCATGTCAAACCCAGAGCTGCTGGACATTCTACACTTAAAGAAATCCCAATTCCTCACAATAAACAAAACATGCTGGAGGGATAGGTTCCTGACCCAGAGACTCCCCAGACTCTGGAATAGATTGTCCATACATGTCAAGCAGAGTGCCTCTTTGGCCCTCTTCAAAAGGAACCATGACGACTGGATGGGAGAAAAGAAATTCACCCCAGGGATCAGTCAGTCACCCTGATGGACAGGGGTCCAGGGAAGTAAATAGTGTGGGAAGAAATAGCCAGGGAATTGTTATGGCTAGGTAAGACTACCAGGAAATTAAAAAGGTGCATCTATGAATATCTGAATGATATTAGGAAAAAGTACAAGACCAATGCCCTATTTAGACATCACACCATCTGTCCATTAGCAAAGTATGGTTTTTATGTCATAGAAAAAATAGAAGTGGACCCACAGGAAGGGCCTTGGGAGACCACTATAGAGTTTTGAGAACTGTTTTGGCAATTAAAACTGGAAGCCAATAATGACCCAGGTCTGAATGATCACCTCTCTTTGACACCAGTTTTAAAACTAAGAGCAGCCAAATTATAAGTTTTGGTAGCCAATAGAGAGGTGAACAGGATGTGGTCCAGCACATCAATAGCCTACGTTTGTCTTATATCATCTACCACGTATTATTTGTTAGATTTTAACATCTTACTATTTAGTGTATTTCACTATATGTGTTTGTCAATATTTTCAACCAAACACTGGTGCAACAAAAAATTATAAATATATCATGAGTGTTTTTAATTCTATTTTTATTTTATTTTTATTTTTATTTATTCTCATACGCTATGCCCTAGTAAAAGTATAAGATTAGGATTTTAGAGCATTTTTAACTTCAATATTAAATATCTGGGGAGGTACAGCTGTAGCGTTGTTACCTCAAAGCAAAAGGTTCTCTTGTTCGATTCTCGGCTGGAGTACCTTCTGTGTGGAGTTTGCATGTCCTCCCCGTGTTCAAGTGGCCTCTGAAAGACATGCGTGAATGTGCGTGCCTTCGCTGAAGGTTGGGCGTCCGGCTGGCAACTAGGCACCATAAAAAAATCAACTGCTAAGCATTAGTGGACTGGAGTTCCGCTGTGGTGACCCCTAACCGGGAAAAAACAAAAAGACAAACATTAAATGAAATCCATTTATTTAGAATCTAATTACAGAATTGATTTAATTAATAAAATGTTTATTGGATGACTTTGTTAGGGGAAAAGGTATTTAAAGATGACTGCTCACTTTGTTTCATTCAACTGATGAAGTCTTTGGGATTAAGATGAAAACGCTGTTTGCATTTTGTTACGTTAAGGAGGAAGGTGAATTAAAGAGCACCCCTCGGACTTTATTGTGTGGCCGTTTTATTGGTATCGGATTTAAGTATGCAATTGTGTGTTTTTGGTTTGAAGTACTGTTGGGCACACTTCTCTGCTGTTGTTTTATTGGTTTCTTGGCTCATAGAGGTGTCTGATATAGATTCTGGCAGTCCAAGGCAGGGAACCAGCACTATGGAGAGCATTAGCGATTGGCTTACATGAGTGGAGGGTCAGCTCTCGCAATTGGTGGCTATGTTGAGTCAAAAATCAGTTACTAATGGAGTTTCTAACCAAGAACCTCTTGGTTTGATTAATTCTGGATCGTTTGAGCAGTCTTCGCTACCCGGTAACCAGGAGGCATGGTTACTGGATGAACAAGATGTCATTACGTCTCCTTCGGGGACGCATGAACATGTAATTCAGGAAACAAACAGTTCCGGCCCTCTGAGGATTAGAGAATGACGGCAGGCTATGGTAGACCTAGCTAACACCCATCCTTCAGGGGCTAGAAGGAAGTAACAAGTTCCGTGGATGGACGAGAGCAAGATGACTGAACATAGAGATGCTGGGATTGAACAGATGACCATAACTAGGCATGGACAAGAAAGCTCAACAGACTGTAACTGGGGTAGGGACAATGATATTACAAACTGGCTTAAAAGAAATAGCCTTTTTTCTAATTATGTTTCCCACAATTGTACAGCAAATGTTCCTATAGCCAACAGATACAACACCAATGTCAACAATTTGTATGATTTAATGATGAAGTATAAATCCCTAGGCATTGATGACACTTATTTACAAGAATGTGTGGGGAAAGGGATTGTGCCTAAGGGACTGCGGATTTATAAATACCCCAACAATGTTGTTGAGGGTAGTGATTTTCATGTGGAACTTTTAAATATTTTTAATAACTGTGGATTAGAGATATTGAAGTCTATCATTCATGAGAACAAGAGGGTAATGGAGAAATTGTTGTTTGAAATAGAGAAAACTAATCAACTGATAATAAATTATTTATTATTCACAGTAGAAGAGGAAAAAATGAAATATTTTAACACAAAAGTAAAAATCAAAGACAAATATAGGTTTTTGTATGACATAAAATGTAAGAAACTGGACGGTGATATAATGGATTATGAGGACAAGGTTAGTTACCCCAAACCCAAATCTAGGGGGTTTAATAACAAGTATGCTGGAATTACACTTCCGGAAAGGGGTAATGTCACATATGAAAGGGACCTTAGAGGGAGAAAACAGATGGGGGAAGGTTTAAAACATCAATACTACCACCAGGAAGATAGGTATGACCTCGATGACCCCCATGATTTTCAGGAACTTAGGAGGTCACAGAGAATTAAAGAACAGGGTCCTGTTAATTATTATCAAAGTCACAAGGGTGGATACCCAAACAGGAGATGATATTGAGCCCAGATAAGAATGGGACAGACATTCCGCAGTTCAACATAGATGATCAAATTATAGTTAGTGATGGCAATAGGAACTCCAACCACAATTTCAGCATTTTCAACTACAGTGGGTTGGAGATTACTCCCACTTACTTTATTCTTTTTTGTAGAGGTTTAAAATTTGTTTCTACTTCTACTGAAGCTATTTCCTGGACTTTGATCAATTTGAAGTTGTTTTTATGTAAAAAAAAAAACTTGAATTAATGTTTGGCTATCAAACAGAAGAAAACAAGCAAGTTAATACGCAGAACAAAAAGAAAAGTACATACAATCTATCCCTCCACCCACAATTGAAAAATTTTGAATCACAGGTGGAAAAGGAACTTAGGACTAGTTGTAGGAATAGTAGACATCAATTTAATCTTACAAAAGAAGAATACACAATTCTCACCTCCCTCAGAGATAATCAATATATTAGGGTTATGAAGCCGGACAAGGGTGGGGGAGTGGTCATTATGGATAGCATCCTATATTCTGCTAAAATGTTGGGCATGCTCAATGACATCAATAGAAATTCAAGAGTTTCAAGAAATGAGATCAATGTGGCCCATGGAAGAACAGACTTTATGTTGAAAGAATTACTAGAAGAAAGGGGCATAGACCTTGACACATATAACTAACTTTTTTAGACCTGTATTTTAGGCTTAACTACCTATATATAGATAAGCCTAAAATACCATATATCTTCGGAATCCCCAAAGTTCATAAAAATTGTGATGATCCACCACTTAGGCCCATAGTGGCCAGCATGGGATCTAAAACTTATCCCCTGGCTAAATTTCTGGACAACCAATTAAATAAACTGTGGACAGACAGAGGAAGCATACTTAAAGATTCATGGGATTTTTTGAGGAGTATCAACCATAGGTCGTATGTGGAAGAAATGCTATTTGTTATGTTGCATATATAGGATTTTTCAATGTAATACCCCACAGTATTGGCCTAGAATGGTATGAGGAAGCATTAAGGTTTAAGGGGGATATAGACAACGATCAAATATGCCTACTTATGGAATTAATGGACTAGTATTAAGGAATAACTTCCTTTTCTTTGAGGGGGAATTTTTCAAACAGACTAGTAGGGTGGCTATGGGAGCAAGCTGTGCTCCCATGTATGCTAATTTGGTGCTTTCCACTTGGGAAGTGAAATACATTTTCTATTCTGACTACTTGAAGTACTGGAATTACTACCATAGGTACCTGGATGATATTGTTATTTTTTGGGTATGGCCAGAGGAAGAGTTACATAACTTTGTAAAATACATTAATGGCACTACTGAATTTTTGAAGTTCACACACCATATTTCAAGAGACAAGTTGGAATATTTGGATGTGACTTTGGAAAAAAATACTGATTCTGGGTACTTTAAATCCATTGTATTTAGAAAAAGTACCTTCTTCAACTCATACTTGTTCTTTACAAGTGCCCACCCTTCTCTCAAAAGAGGAGTATTGTGAGGGGGCAATTTATAAGGATTTGTAGAATGACTTCAGAAGACCAAGATTATGAAAAAGAAAGTCAAAATTTGGAAAAAAATGTTTTTGGAAAGGGAATATCCACTGGAACTTATTGAGGAAATTATGGTTGAGGTTACGCAGGAAAGAAGGAAGAAATGTACCTCTATTTTAAGAGAAATGATTGATAATAGGGTGACTGAAGTAAATGAACACCAACAGAACAATATTAATTGGAGTAGTAACTTTGTACTAAATTACAGTGGGGATACTGGGAAAATCAAAAACATAGTTACCAGTAACTGGAATAGGTTTAGTAAGTACTCAGATTTGGATAAGATTTTTTTGGATCCCCTTAAATTTACTTATAGAAAGGGGAGGAACGTTAAAGAAATACTAGAGACCAAAAATACAAAACCAAGTAGGAGGAAAAAAAGATCATACAGATGTGGGAGATGTTCACAGTGCCCACAAATTATACAAGGAGAAACAGTTGCCTTAACAAAAAGAGTTATAAAACTTAAAACCAATGGGTTTGCTAATTGTGACACTACGGGGGTGGTTTATATTGTTATCTGTAACATCTGTGGGGCATTTTATATAGGGAAGACTACCAGGAAATTAAAAAGGCGCATCTATGAACATCTGAATGATATTAGGAAAAAGTACAAGACCAATGCCCTATTTAGACATCACACCACCTGTCCATTAGCAAAGTATGTTTTTTATATCATAGAAAAAAATAGAAGCAGACCCACGGGGAGGGCCTTGGGAGACCACTACAGAGTCTCAAGAACTGTTTTGGCAATTAAAACTGGAAGCCAGTAATGACCCAGGTCTGAATGATCACCTCTCTTTGGCACCAGTTTTAAAACTAGGAACAGCCAAATTATAAGTTTTGGTAGCCAATAGAGAGGTGAACAGAATGTGGTCCAGCACATCAACAACCTACATTTGTCTTATATCATCTACCATGTATTATTTGTTAGATTTTAACAACTTACTATTTAGTGTATTTCACTATATGTGTTTGTCAATATTTTCAACCAAACACTGGTGCAACAAAAAATTAGAAATGTATCATAACTGTTTTTAATTCTATTTTTTTTTTTATTTTTATTTTTATTTATTCTCACACGCTATGCCGCAGTAAAAGTATAAGATTAGGATTTTAGAGCAATTTTAACTTCAATATTAAATGAAATACATTTATTTAGAATCTAAATACAGAACTTATTTAATTAATAAAATGTTTATTGGACGACTTTATTAGGGGGAGCGGTATTTAAAAAGGACTGCTAACTTTGTTTCATTCATCCGATGAAGTCTTTGGGATTAAGATGAAAACGCTGTATGCATTTTGTTGCGATAAGGAGGTAGTTGAATAAAGAGAGCACCCCTCGGACTTTATTGTGTGTTTTTTATTGGTATCGGATTTAAGTGTGCAGTTGTGTGTTTTTGGTTTGAAGTACTGTTGGGCACACTTCTCTGCTGTTGTTTTATTAATAATAACTAAGATTTCAAATAGCTGACAGTCTTCTTTATCAGAAAATAACACTAATGCTTTAAATCTCTGAATATGCCAAAATATTTTCTAATGCTGTTTGGGAACTACTATATTCTTAGACTTATGGGCACTCTACTTTCAGTTAAACATTTGTTAAGAAAAGTGGCCCATTGTAATGTATGTATCCCTCCTTTAGTAAGCTTCTAAAATCATCTTTCATATATTTTGCTTTACACCCTTGGGTCCAGTCAAAATTAATGTCTAATAATATCTTTGGTAATCATCTTCCTTACTGGTTGAATACTGTTAGCCTGATGGGCACTGGGAGTAATATTGTTAGAAAGTTTCACATTAATGCCACTTTTACTGCAGCCTGAAATCCGTCTTCTCTTTAAGTGTCCTTTTTAAGGTATTGTGATTGATATAACACCCAGTTCAGAAGAAGAGGTGTCAAATGAAGTTAGATCAAAATATCACTGTTTGTTTACTGAAAAAAATCATGTGAGTCCATATATTGATTCCATTGGTAAACCTTCCATTCACAGACCTTATAGCATTAAATTATTTTTCCATTTTAGTGATTCTTAAGTTAGAGTGGTTTTCCTGTTAATTATTTGGGATTCACTTCAATGTAATGCCATGGTGGCATATTCATATCTATCTATATCTACATCTTTGAGTTTGTATACAGTCTCTTCCATTTCTAATAACAGTTATATCATTCAAAAGGTCACAGTTATGATACTCAGAATTATGACAATGACCTGAAACAAAGGAAACATCGCTCTACTATGAGTAGTCATGTCTTGTTTAACTAAAATGTGATTATTTAATACAAATCTTCTAAAACCTCAGGAGGTTACCTGTCAAAAACAGCAACACATGCAAGGCTACAAACATACAAACAATGTCTATATAAATATCTCTATGTGAGATTATACTAACTCAGAAAAGGAGAGAGGAAGTGAGGAAAATGATGTATTTATATTTGCACTCGTTTTTAAGTCTACCCACCATGACAAGATACTGGTGATCTTTGAGGTTTGACAGTCCAAGCCTCCGTCATCTCTCTGGTGATAAACATTAGAACAACTCAAAAATATAGCTGAACAGAAACAGAGCAACTAGGTCAATTGATATTCCCTCAACCCCAGGTTGAAAAGACTACTAACTACATTCATTTAGCTATTAATTTATCCTTCCATTTATTTAGCTATCTAGATGTGTTAACCATTGTAGAACACAAATTCACTGAAGACATATTTCAGGCTCAGTCCATTTGCAAAATCACAACTCATCAACACTTAATACCTTACTGTGTCTGGATAGTAGCTCAGATCCTGTATCAGAGGTAAAAAAAAATAATTTCCTTAGTTACACTCATTTGCTCAGTATTCTCAACAGTGTACTCTGTAGGGACTTTTTAAAGCTTGACAATTCTTTACACTCCTAAAACATATATTCTCAATTATCTCTTTCTTCACCATCACACCTCCAGCATTTGCCATCTACTAGAAATAAAATTCTTTGGAGTCTGTTTGTTGTATAAAAATATTAATGCAAAGACTTCCAGGCAAAAATCCTAAATTGTATAGAATTTGTTGCGTATTTGGGTGCTTTACATATGTCCTCCAATTGCTTCTTTGTGAATTACACATCTAATCTCTATTTCCTATAATTTTAGATCTCTTCTGATTTATTTCTATAGTTGTGCAAGAATTTATATGCCCTAATAATTATCCTTTTTATAATGGTAACTTCTCCTCTGGATTACATTAAAACCTCAACCAGTGCAAGTCTGTCATTTATGATTCCCCTGTCCCTTTCTCTCTGTCTATACTCTGATATCAATCCCTGATAGGGAAGGAAATCACTAGCTTGCAATCCAGATGTCTTCTTGGCCGATTCCCATTATTTTACCTTTCCGTCTCTAATTATTGGTTCCCAAAACCTTGGTTCCACTGCCAGACTCTTCCAGAAAATTCCACCCCTTGTCTATTTTCTGTACCCCTAATTGCAGACAGCCCTATCAGCTGACATCCTTTCTCCATTCCTGCATTGGCTTAGTTCTTAATATCCTGTCTTTTACTTTATGACTATAATATTGTTTCTCTCTTTTTTAAATTTCTCCATTTCTTTTGGGTTTCAAATACCATGACTGGAATGGACTGCATTCCTATGTCAAAGTGCGATTAAAGTTCATGAAACTTCATCTTTGATATCAATCAGAAATGTTCTTCGCAGCACCTGCAATGTGCTCAGTGGTGACTCCTTCTGCAATCCGTTCAGAGTTACATATTGTATTGGTAACATATAAAAAAGATTTACAATCATATTTAGATAAGACCCATTGCTTCTGCTACTTTATTTAGTTATTTATTGACATTTGTTAACCGGGTTAGTCCATCTGAGCCAAGGGCCCATTTTTACAATAATATAGTTTCAAGTAGTTATACATGGGAGACACATTGTTACACAGTTTTGTATAAGATGCGGAAGAAGACAAAAGAAAAAATCAGGTACATAACATCAGATAAGTTTGATATGCCTAAATATCTACAGGTAACAGCTAGAAACTCCGGGCTTAGCAGTATTTACAAGAGGCATGGGGTAGAGTAAAGAAAGTAAAGGGAAGTATTAGAGAGATATATCTTTGAGTGAGGAATTAGAAAGAGTGCATTAGAATATCAGGTAGGAGCTTGACATGGACAGAACCAGGTGCTTATTAGGTAGTTTTTAAGCTCATGTTTAAATTTGGCTTTATGAGGGATGCTTCCTATATTAAGGGGAAAGGTATTCCAGGAAAGGGCGACAGAGGATTTATAGAGGGACTTGCCTATATTTTTAGCAGGTTTGTAGATGTCTAAAAGATGTTTGTCAGATGTGCAAAGCTGTCGTGTGGGTTATAGGGTGATGTGATGTTAGAAATGGAGGGACAGGAAGTGGGGTTATAGAGTATGGAGTGTGTAATGTGTAGTTGTGGCATAAGAAGTTGTTTTCGAAATTCAGGCCATAATAAAGACTTAATAGTTAGACAGTGGTGGGATTTATATGGTAGATTGGAGGCAAATCTAGCTATGTTGTGGTAGGTTTGCTTTAATTTAGAGAAGAGAGATGAATGAAGGTTTGTAATGATCGGGGCTACATATAGAAGACAGGAAGAGAAGTGATGTTGCAAGAGAGGGTTTAGTGGAGGGAGAGAGTAGTTTGTGATTACGGTACAGAAGTCCTAGTTTTTGGTTAGTTTTTTTTTAATGCACTGGTTGATGTGGAAGTCAAATTTTAGTTCATTATCAATAGTTACACAAAGTAATAATATTGTTGTGAGAAGTAATTGATAAGGCGGGTTTAAGGTGTAACATTGTTTTAGGCAGTAAAAGTAAAAGCTTAGTTTTTTTGGATTTAATATTAGTTGGTTATCAGTGAGCCAGGTTTCAACAGAGGTGAAGGTATCTTGGGTGTGGGCAAGGAGTTCTGGAAAGTTGTGGCTGGTGGTGATAATAGTTAAATCATCAGTGTATTGTAAGAGAGTAGTGAGCTTAGTAGCTTAGTGTAGTCTGTTTGTAAAGATATTGAGCAAGTGAGGACCCAAGATAGAGCCTTGGGAAATGCCTGGGTTGATCGGTAGAAATGGGGAGGTGACAGATTGCCTGCGTATAGATTGTTGTCTGTTAGATAAGTAACTAGAGAACTAGTTTATAGTGGTGGTACAGAGATGGAGATCAGAAAGTTTAGATATCATGTGGTGTGAGAGACTGTATTGAAGGCATTGGAGAGATCAAGGAATAGGTAGGAAACTAGGTGGTTGTTATCATGGGCTTCTGCTACAGTTTGGGTGAACGAGTATTGCAGTAGATGAGCTGTGGTGGCGTCTAAATCCATGCTTGGTGGGAGTAACAAGATTGTTGTCCAGCAAGTGTTTAAGTATTTGGGTGTGGACACATTTTTCAAGAATTTTGAATAGTAGGGAGAGTATTGCAATGGGACAGTAGTTGGATGGGTCGGTGGAGTTACCACCTTTCTGGAGAGGGATTGTGAAGAAGGCTTTCCAAATGTTTGGAACAAGGGCTTCCATAATAGAGATATTTATAAGGATAGAGACTGGGTAAGCAATGGAATTGGCAGCGAGTTTGTGGAAGTGAGGGGGTAATTTATCAACAGAGGGAGAGCAAGGTTTGAGTTTACTTAGTTATGATCTGAAGAAAGCAGTGGGAACTGGCTGAAAGGAGAATGAAATTAGGGAAGAGGGATTGGAGGTATGGGTAATGTAGAGGCAATGGGACTAGGTTGAGTTAGCTTTTGAATTGTATCTATGAAGTGTTTATTTAAAAGTGTAACGGTCTCAGTGGCAGTATTGAGGGGAAGGGGTTGGGGGTTGGAGGTTTGGTAGGATAGAGGATTTTGTTAACTGTAGACCAAAATCTTTTTGGGGTTTTGTGTGGGCTGCCATGGTTGGAGTTAAAGAAAGTTTTTTTGTCTTTTATGACTAGTTTTTTTACACAAGTTTCTAAGTTCCTTGTACTGTTAGAGTAGAGAAGGAGTTTGATTTTTGATCCAAGTTTTCCAAGCAGCATCCTTCTGATGCATAATAGAGAGAGTTTGCTTAGTGAGCCAGGGGACACAGTTAGATTTTACTCTTATGTTTCTGGTTGGGGCTATGGAGTTCAGAATGTCTAGGAATATTTTGTTGAAAGTGGTTACTGCAACATTAAGAGGGAGGTTGTAGAGGGATGTCCAGTTGATGTTGGACAGTATAGAGTTGAATTTATCAGGGGCAAATTGAGTTAGATTGTGACATTCTCTGTAGTGGTGTTCTTTGGGAGAATGTTTGAAATTTCTATGAATGTAGGTAGGGGAATGGTCACTAAGTGAGTTGTAAAGAATGCCAGGGCTATGATAAAGACTGGGGTCAGAAGTAAGGACACAGTCAATTATAGAACTTGCATTAGAGTTTCTATTGGTTCTGGTTGGGGAGGATATGTGTTGGTGGAATCAAAATAGATTGAGGCTACAAATTGGAGATGAGGAAGAGAGTGAAATCCATTCAATGCTGATGTCACTATGTATAATAGTTTAATATGGAATATGCTGGGTGAGCCAGGAGAGAAAGCTTTCTAGAATAGAGATGTTGTCACCTGGGGGATATATATGGATACAGTGGCACATTGTTTGTGAGGGTTAAGATGACAGTTTACAATTAGGATTTCTGCAGGAGCAAAGCTGGGTATGAGAGTTGAGAGAGGAGAGAGAGTAAGTTAATTAGAGTAGAGGATGGCTATACCTCCACCTCTCCTGCTTGCTCTATCAGCACGATAGATGTTATCACCTGGGGGTAGGATTTTGGAGTTGGAGATATGAGGTTTTAACCAGGTTTCAGACAGTGTAAGGATGTTAGGTGACTCTAAATGGATCCAGGCATGTAATGCTGGAATTTTGTTGACAATGCTTTGGATATTTAGCGAGACAATAGTTAGAGATTTTGATGGTGGAGAAGGAGATTGAGGTAGAGTTAGAGGGTGATGGGTTGGGGGTGTTAGCTTGAGAAAAGTGAAGGAAGGAGAAGTAGGCCCTGGGTTAGGGTGGATGACCCCATCCAGGAGTAGTGAATCAAGGAACTTGGGCAGGAAGGAGAGTAGGCTAATTGTAGTGGGTGTACTTTCTGTAAGATGGAGGAAAGAGATATGTTTTTGTAATGTTTTATGGTAAAGAGGTTGGAGGGAGAGATTGGCAATAGGTTTGAGGAGATGAGAAATGTGGGGGAGTGGATGAATACGTGGTAGCTGTGACAGAGGGTGGGTGCAACTGTTGGAAAATGCAGAGATCTATGGTAAGATGTAGAAAGTGATAGTAGGAGGAGAGGGGTAGAGTTAGATAACGGAATGAGGGAGTAATAGGTTTTCAGTTGTAGTGAGTAGTAAATGCTTGAGAGTCAAATACGGAAGGAGAGATAATGGAGAGATGTTAAAAGGGCAGAACTAGGTGATAAGCAGAGAAAGGCTGAGGCAGAAAGTGATGACGGGGTAGTACAGCAAGGTAGAAGTTAAGGGAAAAAAATAGAAGGAAGAAGAAATTGGAGGGGAGTTGAATTAATTTGAGGGAGGAATGAAGAGGTAGGCTGGAGGGGGCTATTGTGTTGGTACAGGTGGTTGGCTGATTAGCAGAGGGGAGGAGTGCTGAGAGTAGTTTGGGGGTGGGTGGAAATGGGGGTAGGGTAGGGGAGTGGAGTGACCCCGAGCTTAGCAAGGGCAAATAGAGCAGGTTGACCTGGCCCGAAGAAAAAAGAACAAACAATCTATGAGGTATGTCAGTGTTCAGGTAAGTCAGAGAGACAGAAGTCCAGGTTAAAAAGGAAACATCCAGAGGAGATTAGAGCTGGATAAATGGGTAGAAGTGTACTTTGTACCTGTACCAACATCTGGCTGTGGTTAAGGGTAGTAACTGTTTTAAATGGAGGCAACTTCAGCAAAGATACTATCTGGTTATGTTAAGTTCGATTAAAACTATTTAAAGTCTGCTCAAAACAAGTACGGTTACCAGGGCATGCACCAGCAGTAGCAAAAAACTAGCTGCGGGAGTTCCAATAAAGGTAATGCTAGAGTTTCCTAGTCAATACTGCCATCTAGTGGCCAACCAGAACCTTAAAACTAAGGGACTAGCAATAATAAAAATTCAACCTAATGAAGAAATAAGTGGCAAGAGATAGCAGTGAGGTAAGCAGCAGGCTGGTGGGGGTAGGGGGCTCGGTGTGTGTGTAGACCTTTCCAGTTCAAACACTTGCAAAGATAAAACAGTACTACATTTGGAACTGTGTATCTTTCTTCAACATTAGTCTCACTTCTGCCTTCAAATCCTGATATTTTATGACTTTATGTCTCTCTGTACATAAAACACTGTAGTCACTATGTGTAGCGATTTCACTGATCAATGCTACTTTTGTCTTCTATTCATGGACCACTATATCTGGTTTTCTCGTATCTGTCTTTTGAACTGTTGGTAATGGGTGATCCCATGTGATGCAGTTTTCATCATTTTCTATGATGCTTTGTGGCTCATATTTCCAGCTTTTTTCAGCTACTTCAGTACCATAATGTTTGCAAAATCCCCTGTGCAACAGTCTTGCCACATTATTATGTCTTTCAGTATACAGTTCTTCTGCCATTATTATGTCACAACCAGCAAAAAGGTGTGCGACTGTTTCCAATTCTGTTTTACAAAACTTAACATTTGTATGTTTTCCCACATGTTAAATGGACTATTTTATGACTGTTGTTATTATCCTTAAGGATCTATGTCCAAAATCCCATTTTTTTCTTGTTTCTTGATTTAGCCCCCTGCTTCATCATCATCCCTTCACACTCTGAATTGTAGTTTTCTGTTTGTGATATGTATCAGATCCTTAACTGCTTAGCTTTAAAATATCCCTTCAACCAGGTAATCCTAAACCTACTTGTTTTGTTGGAAGAATCAACTCATCCCACTTGAATCTTGGCCTCTTTCCCTCCCAAACAAAATCCTTCAACTCTTTAATTACCATCCACAACTTCATCTCTGGTTGATAAAAATATACTTGAATGTATATGAAACTAAAGGGACTAAAAATATTTTCAAGGCATGTATTTTGCTGTCCATATCTGTAGGCAACAGCTTCCACTTTCTCAGTTTTTTGTATTTTCTTTTGTTTAGTCTCTTTCCACATATCCTTAGCTGCCGTAACAAAAAATTTTAACTCTTACTCCTAATACTTTATTTTATCATGTCCCCATAAATATGGGTATTGCTAGACAAAGTCCTATGTAGATACATATTTTATAGCTACAGTTTCCTTTATTCAATTTCCTGAAAAAACTGGAATTGTCTCAGAATATTCTATAACATCGAGATGTCCTTTTCTGGTTCCATCTGGAGCAAATTAATATCATCTGCAAATAAAGCCAACTTTTCTTGAACACCATACCAATGAAAATCTTGAATTTCTGAGTCCCTTATTTTCTAGGACAGTGGTTCTAAATATAACGTGAATAACAGAGGGGGAACGAGGACAGTCCTCAACACCAACTGCAAAATATCCATTAATTTCTGCTTTTTTGTCTTTTTTGGTAAATCACAGAGGACTACATTCAGTCAGATTTAGTCATTAGAGTTTCATAGTTTTTGTGGTTTAAAATACTTAATGATGTGAAACCTGTTGTTTTGTTAATTTTTAATTTACGTACAGTAGTCTTTTCTTATCTGTCTCAAAATCTGCAGAACATCTTTGATTTTGCATTGTATTTAGCCCTGTTCTTGAGCAAGTCATTTAACCAGACAGTGCTTTGTGGCTATTGGACATCTGGGCTAGGCTACTCACTACTCACCTAGCAATTACTTATTTACTGGAATAGTTATGGTGTAAGGGGAGGACATTGATTGTAGTAAACAAGAGCATCACCATACAAGCCATATTCTTTGGATGTATTCTTTGATTTCCTTGACCTCTGTTGATAGTATGTTTACTATTTATCTATGAATAAACTAGATAGCATGAAGTCTGAGTTTAAGGATAAAGATAATATGTTAACTGTGAATACATTTTTAATTTAGCTTGTATTTTTGCAGACACAAAGGTGTAAAATGTAATAACCATTTGAAATGTCAGGACCCTATGAATGAGTCCTGAAATAAGAGATTGAACAGCCAGAAAAAATAGACATATATATCAAGTCTTAGATGGCCTTTTGTCATAATATTCCCTTTTCTCTGAGGTATGGCAATCCCAGATCTGGTATATAGAAGTTTGGGGTGTTGGAGGGGCTTGCACCCATGCAAGTAACACATTTAAATAAGAGTGATGGTCAATATTCACTCTCTTCCTGCAGTTTCAGTCATTTTTTTATGTGTGTCTGTCAGCTCCCAGTGTCACAAGCTTCAACATTGCAATAGGGAGCCATGAAAGCCTAATGGTTGAGGTGTTTGTCTTACAAACACAAGGTGCAGGGTTTAAGTCTCACAAGGGATAATTGGCTAGGCTTAAAATGGCTCGCAAGGGCAGTTAGCCTAGTACTAATCTATGAACCTATGAACCTATGAAATGCACTGTGTTTGGGTTACAACACTTTCCCTAGCCCTTATTGCAGATGGGTAAGGCTATGGGCTGAGAACTGCTTAATGTAGTACAGGGTTCAATTCCCTCAGCCTTCATTTGTCTTCATTGTTACTCTGACCAAGTTACTTCAGACAGTACTTCTAGGTTGCTCCTGAAAAGGGACACTTGTGTCCAGTTGGTTCTGTTCCAGGCTGTTAGAAAATGTGTTACACATTTGGCTTTTGAATTCCTACAACCTTCACATAGCCACTAATTGTTCCTTCACTATATACTATCTGAGTATGAATCCCAGCATGTCTCTTGTAGTTTAAAGGGTTACCAGATGTGGTTGCCAGATGTATTTTCACTTAATGTGAACTTCAAGAGAAGAGAAGTTTACTGTTTCTCATGCTAAGTCTGTTTTCAATGTCAGAGTGTTTTGTTTTGTTTAAAAAAATGGCTGTTGATGTTTTGTTTCTTCAAAATATGCAATAAAAAGTTTTAAATGAAATTTAAATCTATGTAATTAATGTAAAAGTAAAGAAGAAAATAATATGCACACTGAAAGGTTTGAGCAGTGTTTATGATAATTAGAGAGAGTCAGCCAATTAATGGGATAATGGTATAGCCCCTGCCTAGGGCCTCATTTGCCCACAATCAAGCTCTGTTGACTCTTGATGTGTGAGCTGCAACAATATGGCATAATTAGCCATTCAAGTAGGTCAGACCTGTATTGAGTGAGGTCAGAGTAAATAGCTGTTATTGATAACAGATTAGACACAGGGGAGTCAAAAATGAGATGTTGGTATCCTGCCCAAAAGCAGTATGTTATATACAATACTTTTTTTTATTTTTGTATGACTTGCCATTGTTTGAACAAAAGCTGCAGAATGAATTAATTCATTAATAGACTTGGATTATGTAATATAGTCTAAATATGATGTATTTTTAAATAGTCTGAACATGTTGCATTTTAGTAATATATATTTACCTGTACTGTATTTGCAGCCTCCAGCAACAGCAAAAGGGTGCACATTTGTCAGGTCATACAGTTTGCATTATTTGGAGTGATAATCAGAACCATCAAATCTCCAGCATCTGTTATGCAGTCATTGTTTCATATTACTGTGATAGTCTCCTAGAAAAGCAAGCAATACATTTGTAGATGAAGCCCTAAAATACTAACAACCTCTGCATATTGACTTAGCGTATGTTAACAGGAAGTTAATATCTCATGCACTCTCATAAATACTGTTCTGTTCAAACTGTGCTATACATAGCTCGGTCTTATAGTATGATGCTTATGATATTTATACAATTCATGTTGTTCATCCACAGCTATCAGTAAAGTGCATGTCATGTATTTCTTCATAACAGTAAGGGGTGTATATTGTTAACAAAGTGACTATAACTGCTGTTGGGGGTCAGGCACTATCTATGGCTGAAAATATCTTATGCTCTTATCATTTCATCATTTTTAAATAGTGTATAATCTGGCTTTGCAGGATTTGTGTGAGTGAGTGTGTATGTTTCTGTGTGCGTGTGCATGCATGTGTGTGTGTGTGTGTGTGTGTGTGTGTGTGTGTGTGTGTGTGTGTGTGTGAGAAATAAGAGATGGAGAATCAAGTTGGAATAATTTGGTACGGTGTGTTTGTGTGGAACAATTTTGAAGCCTGTGACTTTGGTCATTATTATTTTTATTATTATTTTTGACACTGACATCTGAGAAGGATGCAGTCAATAATCTAGCTACAATTTCTAGTTTGGGAAATGTCTGTGGATAGAGTGACTGACTTTGCTGAACTGATAAAGTGAAAAATCCATTAGTCTGTTTTTGAAGGATGAGTGAGATTTGTGTAAAGCAAATTAAAATACATTTCCTGGCCACAGTTAATAAAGTGGCCATATCTGTTGAGTACAAATATCAGTGTGTTATATCGGGAGAAGTTTGAATGGCAATTTTTGGTTGAAATGTACTGAAATGGGTACTTTTGTAATTATTAGTTTATACATTTTGTTTCAACTGCTTACTGAAAAAAATGAAAACTACAAATTTAAAATGCACTCCAACAAATGTTGCTATCTTAGGTAAGAATTATAATTTCAAACAATCAGTAAGGTAAACAAAACAACATATGCATTTCTGCATAGCTCTGAAAATGTGTGCGGGTGGCCCATAGTTTGAAAACAACCCAGGCCCCAAAGAACACTTAATCCATCACTCCTCTCATCCCTTCCTATGCTGCTTTTCCAGTTACACAACCACTGCATCTTCCAGTTCACATTTGGAAAATTACATTATCCCTTAGTATGGCAAAAGTGAACATTTTTCTTTCATTTATGCCTACAATCATCTGGTAAAATGTACATCTCTACTGACAACAACTTGACCTACATTTCTCTGCTGCAGGAACCAGGACCACAGAGAACAGACTTAGTTGCTTTTGAAATTATTTAAGTAATCTGGGATGAAAGTGGCGTACAAGAGCACCATGAAAGAATTAAACTCCATTAAATGCAGAACAGATATTGTTAGAAAATATTGCAAGTGTATAGAATTTCTGAAAAAACATGAATACTACAAGGAGTGGTAGAAGAAATACATAATGTTTAAAGAATGCAGACCTTTCAAATTAATGAGGGGAGTGTCAACAGAAGTCCACTTTTTTTACTTCATTTTTAAATAAGTACAATGGAATTTTATATACAGGAACAAATGTTTTAAACAAAATAAGACAAATAACTATTTGCACAAGTGTGTACATTAATTCTTACTATATACATCTCTAAAATTAATTAATCAGCTAAGTGGTATAAATTGATCATAGAATGCAGATTAATATTTTTCTTTTTTATAATCCAGTTTTAGCCAGTAGTTGTGTTCAGTGTTATTCTATTTGTCTTCATTGTAATCATAGACATTTATTTTTAACACATAAAAGTGACATATTGTGTAATTCAGTTTAACACTTACTGATTTGCTCACCTACTGAGGAAGACTAAGAAGCCTTTGTCATCCGTGCACTCAGTGAGACAAGACACCATGAGAAGAATGGCTGCAAAGTCAACATATAAGATTACATGTATAACTTTTACTCTATTAGATGAAGGACATCAGGTCAAGAAAGCCGAATAGCAAGCATTAAAAAAAGGAATTGTTATGTCCATCCAGGACACAGGAAAGGTCTAAGTAATCAAGAATAGCAAATCATATTCAACAGGAAGAAAGAAACAGAAAAATAAGAGAATTATTCCTAAAGTGATGCACAGGTTCTGAGTATTAGTATTGCTTGGAAGTTCATACTTCTCTAGAATTGAGCTCTTAAACTTTTATCAGGGCCTGTGGTTCCAAAAGCTTTTGTAGGTTCATAGGAAGGTACTATGCTATTGGCCCTAGGGCCTATATAAGCCTAGCCAAAAGGGTACCCTGGCTTTCGCCACCCAAGTAAAGTATTTTCCTGTGCCCCTGTCAAGCAGAGCTACAGAGGTGATCCCTAGGATGACTTTCCTATTTCCCATCTAATCATCAAGATTTTTCTTGAAGAGTGCTAATGAGGAGATTTGTTTGATATAGATAGGTAGTTTTCCAGAGTATGGGAAGTCTCTGGGACAGGAATCTATCCCCCCAGCATGTCCTGTTTATTGTGGTAACAAGGTTTAGGTCCCTAGAGTGTGTAGCTTGGAGGGATTGGGATTTCTTTAAGTGTAGAATGTCCAACAGCTCTGGGTTTGACATAGCTTTGTATGTTAGGCAGAGATCACCTCTGAGTAGACGGTATGCAAAGGAGTAAAGCTGGATTTTTTTGAGACGGTCTGCGTAGGGCATGTATTTGAGGCCAGTAATCCTCTATGTGAGGTATTTCTGCGGCCTTTCCACTTGTTGTAGATGTCTTGTGAGATACATACCAAAAAGGGTGTTGTACTCAATAATGGGTCTAATGAGTGATGAGTAGAGGGGAACAATGACCTCTTTTTTCCTGGATGAGAAGCCTTTTGTGAGGAGGTGCTCCACGTAGAAGGATTTCCTGACTACTGTGGTGATGTGATTATCAAAGAAGAGACTACTGTCCACCTGTATCCCAAGGTCTCTTATCACACTTTCGGTGTTAAGTAGACTATCACCTATGTGGTAGCTCATAGGTATATACAGAGTTTTTACCAAAGGGGATGACAGTGCACTTTTTGGCATTGAGCTTAAGGCCATGGCTTTGACACCAGGCATCTGTCTCAGTGAGACCCTTTTGTAGGAAGTCTACATCATTAGGAGTTTTGATTATGGATCCTACTTTGCAGTCATCTGCAAACTCCATTAGCCAAAGACCTTTTGTGTTAGCCTGTACTTCAGAAAAGTAGATACCAACAGGAGAGGACCCAGGACTGAACCCAGTGGTACTCCACTTTTAATTGTTATAGCAGCTTGTTTAAGTTCAAGGTAAGGGAGTTTGGTAGTGAAGTCTGTTTTTTTTTCCATGTTTAACCAATTATATACATTCATGGTTCTAGAGCTGAGGGTTGAAATGCTTATTTTATCAAACTAAAAATCATTGACTTGGTTGATTCATTCCAATCTCATCAATGTCATATCAGTAGTTTTGTTTTATTTCAGTTAACAGTGATTTTAAAAAGTCTTCTTTTCCATGATGTTATGCATTTTTAAAGTTAGTATACTTACATAGCGCAGAGCTGTGGAGTTTTTTTTTTTTTTTTTTTACTTGCTTTCATTTTTTTTCATTCTAATTTATTTGTGCTCTAAACAATATGCCACTGTTAGATAATCTGAAGGATAGCTGTGATGACCCTGCACTGGACCAGTAATCAAGGAGCCTCAATCTTCACCACTGGCAACAGTGGGGGACTTTCACTGAGAGGATGGCAAGTACACACACAGTTTTTCCAGATGCAGCTCTGTGCATACACAGTCAGTCTGGGGCATGTTTCTCCATCTTCCACCAGATCCCTAATAAGACTCCCTACTGGCACAGCTGTAGAGTTGAGATCTCAGCTAAGTGACCAAGCCAAGACCTCCAGCACCCTCTCTGTCCAACCAGTGCTTCGTGTCCCTGCCCAAGTAGCTGACACATACTCTAAGGTTTGATTTACACACACACACCTGGGAAAGGCTGGCACAGGTTTACTAGTTATGCCTTGTTCTGCAGACTATAAGGTAGTTTCCACTGCCACCAGTCACTCCTTATCACCTACTTTAAGGCTCTTAACAAAGGGTGTCCAGTCTTAATGTGTAATATTCATACTAATATAAATGGTAGTTTGAACAAGAGCAAGGCTATTAGGAGTGGCCCACACAGTGTCATCAAATAAATATGCAAGTACTCTCAAAACTTAAATATCTCTACACAGATCAGCCACAATGAAATATTTAAATATACTGAATAATACAAGAACAAGACAATACTAAATATATATTCACAGTGACATCAGAGTTCAAAACCACAGGAAGTATTTAAAATAACATTGCAGTACATGCTCTCACAAAGAAAGGAAAACATCTAAACTAAGCTTTACTATATTTCTCAGTATTTAAGAGAGTTATACTGTTCCCTAGAAACTTATTTCATTAGAGCAAGGCAGATGTTCTGGTGAATGGGTCTTCTCAGGTTGAAGACCGAATATAGAATGCTGTCTCATTAAGAGAATTCTCAAATTAATATCTAAAATATTTCTGATGGGATAGCTTGCAGAATGACATAATTTCTTTTCATCTGACTTCTATTTCCCAGGCGCAAAACTCCATTGCTAGAAGCTGACAGCATTTAGCATGTACCTGTAAAAATACACATACAAGAGCTTTAGCTCAGATCTTTGACAAATGCCGGAAGTCAAAACAATTGCATTCCTTCATGCTTCAAAAGTAGCAATTAGTTCACTCCTAAAACAGTACAGAAAGCTTCCTAGTACAGACCTTGTGTCTCTGTCTGTATTGAAAATGAGAGATAGCCTGTTCATTGCATAGCCTATAAAGTAATTTAAATTTCCAATATTTTTCTAAAGTTTGCTGGTCTAAGGTTAATCCTCAAGCTTCCTCTGTTAAGCATATACATTTAAACAGTTACAAAAGTGCAGTTACAAAAGAGCAGGAACATTTCTGTTTTCTCTCAGTAGAGCACACTGTAGTTACATTTCAAACACAGCACTCTACAAATACCTTTTCAACACATGTCTATACAAGCAGTATGATGCACACATGACATACAGTTCTAATACATTTGTAAAACAAGCATGTTGTATAAATCATTTTGATATTCATCAATGACAGAAATATTGATAGCATTCCAGCTAACTGTGCTGGCAGTGTCTCCTTTCTTCACACTTCTTCCCCCCTTCGAAGATTCAAGCTACTTTTTCAAGTTATCCTTGAGAAACATTGCTTGAGATTGATGAGCCTATCTGGGAATAAAATTATCCCATACCTTGTCTTGAGATCCCAGTTGTCTTTGCATTGCTGACCTCATTACAGTGTTGCACTGCCATATCATATGCCTCCAACACTAAGCCACTAAATCCCCCTCCTGCCTCCTACTGTAAATACTTAGCACCAGGGCCTCTCTATCATGGTAAGGTTTCATCATGTTAACATGGTACAGCTTATACCCCTGCCACCTGCTTAGTAGTTCTACCATGTAGTTAACATCACTAACCTTCCTTACCACTTTGAAGGGTCCCACCCAAACTGTCTGCAAATTATTGTCTCTGCCAGGAATTAGAACCATAACCTGCTGCCCCACAGCATACTTTCTGGCTCAAGCATACCTTTCATATGAGACCTTTTTCTGCTGTTGTACTTCTGCCAGGTTCTCCTGGGCCAAGCCCATGAGTTCCCCGATCCTTGTTCTGAGAATTAAGAACTATGCCACAACACTCACCCTTAAACTAATCATGAATCATATCTGGAAGTCCCCTTACCCTATGCACATACAGCAACTCAGAGGGTGAAAAACCTATGGATGCCTGGTGCACCTCTCTGTAAACAAACAGATGGGGCAAATATTTGTCCCACTCCGTAATGCCCGTATCATGGTCTTTAACATAAAGTTTAATCTCTCCACCAGACCATTAGTCTGTGGGTGCTGTTTAGGTGCTTCATTCCACAGTGCTTCCACAGGCAAGCCAGCAGGTCTGACATGAAATTAGCACCTCTGTCAGTCAGTATTTATTCTGTGAAACCTACCCAGCTGAAATTTTCTGACAAAGCATTTATCACCTTTTCTGCCTCAATGGAGGACAGAACCACCACCTCAAGGTATCTGGTAGCATAATATACTACCACTAGGATATATTTCTTCCCTGTGGAACTTGGTGTACTCAGAGGCCCCATAATATCCATAGCTCCCCTCTGAAATGGCTCATCAATCACAGGCAATGGCATCAAAGGAGCTTTCCCCTTACCTTGCCTACTTTTTGGTACTGCTCACATCCTGCAGTACCGTGTTACATCCCTGGAAATCCCAGGCCAATAAAAGTTTGGCATACTTTGTCTCTTGGTATGCTTTATGCCCATATGACCTGCAAAGGGAATGCCATGGGCTATGGCTAGAAATGCCAGATAGTAGGCTCTGGGTTCTACCAACTGCTGTATTACTTCATCATCTAGCCCTCCTTCAGGGGTTCACTCTCTATACAGTAACCCTTTGACCCAGTATGCAGATTCCCCTTTTCCTTGAAAATCAGGTGCCTCTAGCTACCTCCCTCAAGCCCTGTAATGTAGAGTGTGAGAGCTGAGCCTGTCTTAACTCTCTCTTTGTAACCTTTCCATACCTTTCAACCTGGAATCATCAGAAATCTGGACAAAGGCCCATGAAAAGTAGGTACAACTGGCCGAAAATCAGTACGCTGATTAACATAAAATTTACACACATAGTTATATAACCCCACCCACTCTAGTGGAATTGTAGGATACCAACTTTTAAAGGCAAATTGAAGAACAGACATAGGTTCATAGGTTCATACTAGGCTATCTGCCCTAGGGCATTTATAAGCCTAGCCAGAGTGTGTTTGGCTTTCACCACCCATTTTAAATGAATTTTGCTATGCCCTTTTTCGAGGTTAGTATACTGTGCCTCTGTCTAACAGTGACACAGAAGTGATACCTGTGGTAAACCTACGATCTCTCATTCACTCATCAAGATTCCTCTTGAAGAGAGTCAATGAGGGACTCTGCCTAACCTGGACTGGGATTTTATTGCAGAGTGAAGGGAGCCTCTGGGTTATGAATCTGTCCTTCCAGCATGTCCTATTTATTTCAGTGATGAGGTTCAAGTCTCTCGAGCGCATAGCTCGATGGGATTTGGATTTTCTTAGGTGCAGCATGTCCATTAATTCCGGGTTGGACATGGCTTTATACATCAGGCACAGATCGCCTCTGAGCAGGGGGTATGCCACAGAGTAGAGCTGGAGTTTCTTTAACCAGGCAGCATATGGCATCTATTTGAGCCCTTTGATCCTCTTGGTGAGGTACTTTTGGGGTCTTTCCAGTTGCTGCAAGTGTCTGGTAAGGTACATCCCAAAAGGGGCATTGTACTCAATTATGGGCCTGATGACAGATGAGTAAAGAGGCACGATGACCTCTCCTGATCTAGATGTGAATCCCTTCATGATTAGGTGGGCTACATAAAATGTTTTTCTAACCACTTTGGCCACATGGTTTTCAAATGAGAGATTGCTATCAACTTGGGTCCCCAGGTCCCTAATTACTTCTTCCGTACTTAATGGATTACCACCTATTGGTAATTAGTGGGCACTTTGTTTTTGCCAAAGTGGATGACTATACACTTTCTGGTGTTTAGCTTGAGGCCATGGCTCTGGCACCAGTTGTCTGTTTCTATGAGGCTCTTTTGTAGGATGCTTGTGTCGGCTGGAGAGTCGATTATGGTGCCTAGTTTGCAGTCATCTGCGAACTTCGTCAGCCACAGTCCTTCTGTGTTGGCCTGTACCTCCGAGAAATATATACCGAACAAGAGAGGTCCCAGGACTGAGCCTTGTGGGATGCCACTTGTAACTGGTTTGGAGTCTGACATGGCTCCAGCAATTCTAACCATGTGGGTTCTGTCCTTGAGCCAGTTTGCAACCCATCTAGTGACATACGGGTTTATATTTAAGCTGGTGAGCTTATCTATAATGCCTGAGTGGGGTATTGTATCGAAGGCTTTTGTGAGGTCCAGGTAGGCTGTGTGGACCACCTTTCCCTTGTCAATGGCCTTGGTGACTGTTTCAAAGAAATTGACCAGGTTTAAGATGCAGGATCTGCACTTAACAAAGCCGAACTGGGTAGGATCCAGTGTCTGTAGGTCCCCAATATCTTTATTTATGAGGTCCATGACGATCCTTTCTATAGCTTTGCAGACCAAGCTAGTCAGGCTTATGGGGTGATAGTTTCCAGGATCCATTGAGGCACCACCTTTGTGGAGAGGGACTGCTGTTGCTGTACGCCACTCTTTGGGTACATATCTTGTAGTAAGGCTGAGATTGAACAGTAGTTTTATGTTTGGGTTTAGCTCTTCTTGGAGTTCATGTAGGACACAGCCCGGGACACTGTCTGGTCCCATTGATGCTGTGTTTTTTACTTTGGAGAGGGCGGCTCTTACCTGAGCATCTGAGATGTCAGGGGGGCAGCACTCTGCTGGGATAGATATTTGCCCTTTTGGTGGGGAGGGGGGAGAAGTTTACGCTGAACCTGTCAGCTAGGATATTTGCAATCTCTGTGGGTTTGGTGTATTCTTTGTCATTTTGGACTAATTCTGAGCATATCTAGGAATTCCCACCCAGGTATCTAACATAACTAAAGAAAGCCTTGTGATTATCCTTAGTGTCCTGTGTAATTTTTCTCTCGAAGCTGGCCTTAGACAATTTTATGAGTGCCCATAGTTTTTTGCTAATACTGATTAGAGATGCCTTCCCCTTTTGGGATTTTGCTCTATCATGTAGTAGCTTCCTCCTTCTATTGTATAGTTTGTTTATGGCTGGGGCCCACCAGACAGGACGCCTGCCTTTGGAGGATTGGGTCTTGGTTTTATTTGGGATTGCATGATCCATGCATTCCTGAAGGTGTTCATAGAATGCGTTTATAAAGGATTCTGCGGTCTGGGCCGTATTTTCCACAGGCCCGGAGGCTTTGAAGGATTCCACCTCGGTTTTGAGGAGTGTGAAATTTGCTTTAGAGAAGTTTTTCACTGTGGTTTTCTGGGAAGGAGGAGAGTTCGGGATGTGAATATCCAGTGAGATTAGTTTATGGTCTGATCTTACCAGTGAAGGATACACTTCTGGTCTGGAGCATAGAGCCCCCATGTTGGTGATGATCAGGTCCAGTATGTTTTCCCCTCTTGTGGGAGTGGTAACAAGTTGTTCCATAGCATTTGAGTTTATAAATTCTAGGAACCTTTGGGCTAGGGTGTTGGAGCTAGAGTAATGCTCTCAGTCTATGTTTGGGTAGTTGAAGTTGCCCAATATAATGGTGTTTGGAGAGACCTTCAAATTTTCCAGTGTTCTCAGGAAGGCCGAGTGGGGTTCCTGGGTTTGGGTGGGTGGTCTGTAGCAGGCTATAAACTGGAAGGCAGTTTTACCCACTGTTAGTTGCACATGAATAGTCTCTGATGCTTCGTGCTGTGCCACCAACCTGGAGGTGTGGGTATCTTTGACTAATATTTTTACTCCCCCTCCTTTTGTGGTTCGGTCAAAGTTTTGGGGCCGAAAAGTATGGTATGAGGTATAACCTGGTAGTGCTGGGGTGCTCCCAGAGCCTTGAACCAGGTTTCTGTTACTGCACAGATATCGATGTTCTCCATGCTAAGGAGAGTTTTGAGTGCATGTATCTTGAGGTTTAGACTTCTGGCGTTGAGTAGCATTACTCTTAGTTTCTTATCCCTTGTGATACCTATGGGGGTGGGTTTGTCTTCTGAGTCTTGCCTAAAAAAGGCACTATGGAGGTGGCAATATCCTTTGCCAATATCCGAAAGCCCAGGGGTAACAGGTGCAAGCCATCCCTAGCAAAGCATCGTGGCTTGTCGAGCATGTCATTCCAGGATGACAGGCACTGGATCCCCTTTGAATGACACCAATACTTAAGCCACTTGTTGAAATTGATCATCTTGTCTTCATATTTTGGCATCATTCTTGGTGAGGGTAAGATGCTACTCAAGGTCAGGGTCATACCGGCCTGGGCTACATGCTCAGAGAGTGTCTCTATGTCTCTTTTCATGTAGTCCAGGGAGGTACATCTCAGGTCATTCACACCAGCATGGACAATGACTGAGTCATATTTGTACTTGTCTTGGAGTGACCTGAGTGCTTGTGTTATGTGTTGGATCCTAGCGCCTGTCAGGCAGCTCACTGTGACCTTCTCCTTGTTCAGCCTGGTGAGCGGGACGTCAGTGTGCCTGATGATAGAGTCATCTATTACAAGTGTATCAGGTGTGTTGTTTAGCCTTAATGTCTGTGACTGTTTGGCACACTGGCTTTGTGAGCTATGTGTTACATGTGTTTTGTTTTGGGGTAGCGGTTGCTTGGGTGTCTGCTTTGGAGGTCTCTGCTGCTTAGGCAGATTTTTATTTAGAGCCTCCGAGTATGTTTTTGTGTGTTTATGTATTTGGTTTGCTGTCGTGGTAGGTCTATGTGAGACTGGAATTGTAGTGAGTGTGGTTTCCTTCTCCTCCTGACTGGTTACGCCAGTACTGAGTTGAGAGAGCTTAGCTCCTGTTTGGCTATATGGTTGCATCTCTCACATGTGTTGGAATTTGTTGGGAGGAGGAGAGGGTTGTCTGTGTACATGAGGCAGTTGTAACATTGCCTCAAGATTCCCAGATTCACCAGCTGGACTGGAGAGGAGATTGACAACTGACCTTTGGACATGCTAGAATAGTATTGGGAATTCCTTTACAATTGAAAAAAGGGCCAATGGGGAACAAGGTACTCAAGGGGAGTTTGTGAGGCTGTAGTGCTTTTAATTTTTTAGTGCTGACTTATATAATTGCTTTAGTGAGCAAGTGCCAGGCTTTAGAGTAGGAATAGGGTGTTTGTTATGAGAACTAGATCAGTTCTAAGGGAAAAAGTGAAGAGCAGACTTTGTGAAGCTGAGAATGATTTAAACCCAATTAAGCGGAGCTGCCCGATGCTGCGCTATGCGCAAAATCACGCAAAGCCGCGCCAAAGCAGGTTTTATACAGGGGGACTTGAAAGACTTCTAGAAATTGGCCCAAAACAGCCAATAGACTACCAGATTCTTGTGCTGGTAACACTCCTCCAGGGATAGATAGGCTGCTCTATGCTCCCCACTGCCACTGGTGAACAAAGAAGCCTCCCTTTATCCAAGAAAGGAAATGGGCAACACAGGAACTTTCCAAAAGTCCAGAATACAGCAAAGCCTGTATTTGGACTACTCTAGGTCAGGAAAGACGGGAAACAAGGATAATTTTTTTTTTCTTTTTTGCAACAAACAGCAGGAAAATGCAATAAATATGTAACACAGGCTAGCGCACTTGAGTGTGTAGCCTCAACAGGTAAATACAACAAACAGGACAAACTTTAAAAGTGCAGGTGCAAAAACAACTTTAAACAGTTTAAAACAGTTCAAGAAGCAGAAATACTTGCAGTTTAGCTAGATCAGACAGTCGCCCAGGTAGCAGCAGGAAAAAACACTTTTATCAGGTTTGCAGTCGCTCTTTTAGCCTCTCTGCTGCTAGCACCACTCTGCAGGGCCACAAGGAGCTTGGCTGAGTAGTAACAAGCTCAAAAACTGTGCCAAAGCGGGTTTTATACAGGGGGACTTTAAAGAGCTAGAAATTGGCCCAAAACGGCCAATAGACTACCAGATTCTTGTGCTGGGAACACTCCTCCAGGGATAGATAGGCTGCTCTAAGCTCCCCACTGCCACTGGTGAACAAAGTAGCCTCCCTTTATCCAAGAAAGGAAATGGGCAACACAGACATAATATTAAACACAGAATATAAACAGAACAATAATGTTTTATTTATATTAATATTTGAACTTATCAAATTCGAATTTGTGAAAAACTAAAATACAATTTTCTTTTATAAAAATAAAATTAACTGTTTGCTGTTTAGTATTCCTTGCTCATCTACATGGAAACATATAATTACAGATGGAATCAAAAGAACATGAAATTGTCGTAAAGTGGTAGGGAAGAAATCATGAGGCATTTGTGCAGATGCATATCCCAGAAGTAGGAAATGGACTGTTATTCTCCATATGTTTCACTGACAACATTTATATCTATGCATCATTAATGCTATCTCATTCCAAGTTGTATTGTACCTGAAATGCAAAGTTAGTCCATACATATATGCTTGTGCATTAGGCTCCTGACTAAAACATCTCAACATCCACTCCAGTATGTTGACTTTAGCCCCTATTTTCACCGTCCCCTTAATCTCTGTTTTCTAAGACATAAAGCTATTTTACATAACAAGTCAGACTGCAGTACACTGATGGTTCAAGCAGTCTCTGGATTGCTTACATAGTCATACAGCAACATTTTGTGATATACCATTAATTTTCATATAACAAATGAACCTTTTAAAATACAACAGAAATATGGAAGCTTCAGGCAGAACACAAACACTGTTCACTGGGCAAAGTTCTGAACACTGAAAACGCTGGGACTAGTCATATTTACCATCTCATAAGGTGATCTCAATTCAAAATATTATATTCTCAGTTTATACTATACAATTTAAAATGCACAGAAATAAATGCATTATTTTTCAGCACAGAATGGAAAAGTACAACTCATGGCACACAACACACACATACCCTAACTACATTTCCAATGGCGCGTACTCAGTAAGATCTTGCTAGGTTGCAGTTTATGGGCTGCCACACTCAAAGGCAAGAGCATGCAAAGCAACAGGTATTACACCTCCTCAATGACTTGTTTCAGCACACACAACATAAAACGTTAAAGCAGTGTCACAATCCAGTGGACCCCCACCCCATAACTCTGTTGAATAATATCGGACTGTGTATGAAGTGATTTCTCTACACACTAGATTTTACCATCTTTGTGAATTTCCAGCCACCACAGTTAATAGAAAAATCCAGCATCACCATTACTGTCATGCAGTCATTTAATAAAACATTGGTTAATCAAGCAATGCCAATGCAGTCACAATAGCAGAACATTTTTCTCTAAACAAGTCTCTTGATACATTGCACAGCAGCCATATGGATCTAACTACAAATGGGAGAAACAGAAATCCCAGTGTGTTTACATAAAGAACTGCTCACCAAATAAGTACAGTGGAAAGGAGAGAACTCAGACTGCACACTACTTTTGAAGAAATGAAGAAGAAAATCCTAACTCTTTACTTTTGGTTAACATTTGAGTACAAAATCCTTCAACAGTATAACATTAAAGTTCCTAAAATTATGTTAAACATTTGTTTTGAAGAGGGACAAAAAGCTATATAATGCATACCCATAGAGAACAGTGTACTTACTAGTATAAGGGAATCTAGCTTTAAAATACACTGTTAGTACCACATAACTCTTTTAATGAATAGAAATGCATTGGTTATCAGGTGCAACAGCACAATCAAGTTCATTCTTAGGCAGAAAAACAACAGGCGACTAAAATATCCTTTTTTCAGCTCACATAATATTATCAGCTAACTTCATTCAGTCCTATACATAAAAGAGTTTTTAAGGAAAAAAGATAACCATAGCTGGCTTTTTCCTCCCAGAGTCAGTTTCAACTAAACACATAGCAATTTACTTACTTAAACAGAACTTTAAGAAGTCATAAGCTCCTTATCAAAAAATAGTTACTTATTTCTTTTTTCAAACAGCAGGTTTCAGGGGGGGGGGGAGTTGACACAGGCTTACTTTCTTGAATCACCAAATAAAGATACATCCAGTTTCTTGCCTGTCTCCTTTTATTGTAGTTCAAATATTCTGATCCAAAACTATAGTTTACCTCATAAGTAACAAGTAGAATATTCTCATAGTGAGGACATTTACTGCTTTCTATAAAAATAGGTTATGTCTTACCATAACGTCCCATCTGTGTTGTTGATCGTCGTTCATTCATTACTGATGAATTATCGGTTTGTCCTCGGAACCGAGCCGGCCAATATCAAGCTCGCGTCAACCAAAAACTCAAGAACCATGGTCCTATCCAGAATGCTCTGCTCCCTGTTACCTCAGATCAAGTTTGCAAGTTAACAGATAAAAGTAACAGACCTACAATAAAAGAGTACATGAGATCAGCCACTAACCTCTGGAAGTGGATTGAGGGTGGGAAGTAATGAATGAATGAAGATCAACAACACAGATGGAATGTTATGGTAAGACATAACTTCTTTATCTGATGTTAATTTTCCTTCATTCCTTACTGATGGGACAGAGTCCTCAGCTACCTGTATCCCCTGGGTGGCCCTCATGGAAGAACATTCCTGAGCACCATGGAGCCAAAGGAAGCTCTACCATGGAGGTCAAGTCCAATTTGTAATGAAGAATAAAGGCATGAGGTTTGGCCCAAGTCGCAGCTGAGCAAATATCACTGAGGGAAGCCTTAGCATGGAAAGCTGCTGAAGTTGTCACAGATCTTGTAGAATGAGCTTTCACTCTGAGGCAAGGTGAGACTGTTTTTGTTGTAGATAAAGGTAATACAATTTCTCAACCATGAAGCCAATGTAACTTTTGATGCAGGATGACGGTGATCTCTGCCTGACATACAAGGCCATGTCCAACCCAGAATTGATGGACATGCTCCACCTAAAGAAAACTATATCCCCTCGAGCCACATGCTCCAGGGGTCTAATCCTCACCAGAACAATAAATAGGACATGCTGGGGGGACAGATTCCTGTCCCAGAGACTTCTCATGCTGTGGAACAAGATTCCAATCTGCATTAGGCAGAGCTCCTTGCTAACCCTCTTCAAGAGAAACCTTGATGAGTGGATGGGAAACAGAAAGTTTACCCCAGGGATCACATCAATGGCTCTGCTGGACAGAGGCACAAGGAACTAATCTAAGGGGGTGGCGAAAGCCAACACATTCTAGGCTAGGCTTATAAATGCCTTTGGGCAGATAGCCTAGTACCTACCTATGAACCTATGAACCTATGACCTCATCTAGGTCCAGAAAAAGTCAGAAACATTTGGTCTGATTTACGGGTAGATTTTGTTCTGTCCATATAAAATCGTATTTGCCTATGAACATCCAAGGAGTGCAGGCAATACTCTCCCTTGTTAGAATGGTTATGAAAGAACACTGGAAGATCAATAGATCGGTTGATAGACCGCTCTGATACCACTTTTGGTAAAAAGGAAGAATTAGTTCTCAGTGATACCCTATCCTTATAGAAGATAACATAGGGAGGTTTGATGCATAAGGCTTTAGGTTCTGACAAGCGTCTGGCCGATGTGATTGCAATCAGAAACAAAGTTTTCCAAGAGAGATATTTTACATCACACGAAGATGCAGGTTCAAAGGGGGGAGCTGTTAGAGCTTGCAGAACCAATGCCAAATCCCAAGGTTGTACTGGTTCTCTAAAGGGAGGTTTTAGGTGGATAACCCCTTTCAAGAAAGTTTTACAGAGTTTGTGTAACATAAGTGAAGAATCTTGAAAACCAATGTGGAAATTTGAGATGGCAGCTAAATGCACATGGATAGTAGAGGCAGACACCCCAGAGTGGAAAAGATGTGATAAGTAATCTAGTACCATCGAAACTGGAGCTGACAAGGGGTCTAATTGTTTATTTGCTGCCCAGAGAGAGAACCTTTTCCATTTGTTAAGATAGATTAGTCTGGTAGAGAAATTATGAGATGCAATAAGAATATTGCATACAGGGGATGAGAGGTTTTCATGCCTGGCAATCATTGGAAGTGGACACACCAAGCTATCAGTTTCATGGTTGTTAGATTGGGGTGAATCAGAACCTGTGGATGGGAGATCAACATTGGGGATGGATTGAGTATCCATGGTTGATCTAGCAGGTGAGGCCAGAGAAAGGGGAAACAAGACTTATCGAGGCCAATATGGAGCAATGAGGATCACTTTGCTCTTCAACTGTCATGCTTTCTTCAGAAATTGAGAGATGAGGAGAAGAGGAGGGTAAGCATAAAGTAGACCCGGGGGTCAAGCATAGACTAGGGCATCCCTTGGTGACTGTCCCCAAGGGGGGATAAGGGCAAAATAGTTGCTGTACTTATATTTGTTTGGGGAGCCAAATAGGTCACAGCAAGGCTGACCCCAGGGGTTGAAGATTTTTGCCGCTATCATAGGATTGAGGGACCACTTGAGAGGTTGCAGAATGCACCTGCTCATTTAGAAAGTGGTTGGAAGCTATCGCTCATTGCCATATTCTCAAGGCCTTTTGGCATAATGGGTAAGATCTGGCACCCCCTTGTTTGTTGATGTACCAGACCACTGACGTTTGATTGGATCGCAATAGTCCCTGATGGAAGGATGGAATGAAATGCTTGCAATGCTACTAGCACCGCCCTCAGTTCCACGACATTGATATGCAAAAGAGCCTCTGTATCTGATCAGGTGCCTTGGACCGAGTTTCCCTGACATAGCCCCCATCCCATCAGGGAGGCATCCGTGGTCACCATGGCTATCGGTTGATGGGGATTGAAGGGGCAAGACCATTGTTGGAGATTTTGAGATGTCCACCAGAGTAAATCTTGATTGCATCTCTGAGTTACACTTATCTGAAAAGACAAAGAATGTTGTAGAGGGTATCACTGAGTGAAAAGAAGCCACTGAAGTAGTCTCATGTGGAATCTTACTAGAGGAACAGTGGTGATTGAGGCTGCCATTGATCCCAAGAGTTGGAGTATAGATCAAGCGGAAGATTTGTGGTGACAGAGCAGCGGTTGAACCTGTTGCCTTATTCTCTGAAGCCTGAGGTCTGGAAGGGATGCTGTGCAATTTCTCGTGTCCAACAGTACCCCTATAAATTCCAAAGACTGAGTTAGGGTCGTGTTGGATTTCACCCAGTTTATAGTGATTTCCAGGCTTTGAGCTGTTAAGAGAGTATAGTACAGGGCTTCTTTCAGTAAACGCTTGGTGGGGGCAGTGAGAAGCCAGTCGTCTAGATATGGAAACACCTGGAATCCTTGAAGTCGCAAATGAGTGCTAACCACTGCCATACATTTGGTGAACACTCTGGGGGCTGTAAACAGACCTAAGGTCAGAGCTCGAAATTGGTAGTGACTGGCTCCTATGTGGAAGCGGATGTATCTTCTTGAGCATTTGTCCATTTTTATGTGGTAATACACATCTTGAAGATCTACAGAGCACATCCAATCATCTTCTTCCAGAAGAGGAAGGATAGACTGAACCATGACCATCCGGAATTTCTCTGTTTTTACAAATTTGTTCAGTGTGCTGAGATCCAGAATTGGTCTCCAGTCCTCTGTCTTTTTTGGCACTAAAAAGAACGTTGACTAAAAACCGGAGCCTATCTGGTCTTGGGGAACTATCTGGATGACTCATTTTTTGTAGCATCTTCTGGATTTCATGTGCTGCTGCTTCCCTTTGACTGGGTGGAACATCGGTTAATACTCTGGATGAGATTGGACAAAGATGGAAGGGGGTGTTATAGCCTCAGGATATTATCTGTTGTATCCAAAAGTCGGTGGTTATATTTTGCCAAGCAGCGGGGTACAAGGAAAAATTACCCCTGCCCACTTTGAGAGGTAAGCAGTCGGGCAACACTTCAGGAGCGCTGATAGGGTTGGCCAGTCAAGGAATCTCTGGAACCCTGGTTTCACAGACCTCCTCTGCCCTGAAAGGGGCATCATTAATTGGAGGTTCCCCCCTGCCTCTAGGGGAGAACTCAGAAAGTGAGTCCCTGAAAGAGCCCTGTGATTTCCTGTGCCCATCTTCCCACTCCTCTGATTTCTGGAGTAGAATTGCTGAGGAGTGGAGTGTCTGACACCAATGGCAGACAGGGTCTTGCCATATTGTTCGCATCTTGCCAGCATATCTTTTACTTTAGGGCCAAACAAAGAAGCGGCCTCAATGGGGGCATTCATGAAGGAAGCCTTAAAGGAGTCCGCAAAGTCACAAAGGTGCATCCATAGGCTCATAGGTTGATACTAGGCTATCGGCCCTAGGGCCTGTACAAGCCTAGCCATAACAATTCCCTGGATATTTCTTCCCACAATATTTACTTCCCTGGACCCCTGTCTAGCAAGGTGACTGACATGATCCCCGGGGTGAATTTCTTATCTCCTACCCAATCATCAGGGTTCCTTTTGAAGAGGGCAAAGGAGATGCCCTGCTTGACATGTATGGGCAGTCTATTCCAGAGTATAAGGAGTCTCTGGGTCAGGAACCTATCCCTCCAGCATGTTTTGTTCATTGTGATGACAAGGTTTAGATCCAGGATTGGGATTCCTTTAAGTGGAGCATGTCCAACAGCTCAGGGTTTGACATGGCCTTGTATGTTAAGCAGAGATCACCTCTGAGTAGACGATATGCCACAGAGTATAGCTGGAGCTTTGTTAGATGGTCAGCATATGACCTCTGCTTTAGGCTTGTGATTCTTTTAGTGAGGTATTTCTGTGGCCTTTCCAGCTGTTGCAGATGTCTTGTGAGGTACATACCAAACGGTGTGTTATACTCTATAATGGGTCTAATGAGGGATGAGTACAGTGGGACAATGACCTCCTTTTTCCTGGATGAAAAGCCCTTAGTGATGAGGTGTGCCACATAGAAGGATTTCCTGACTGTTGTGGCAATGTGGTTATCGAAGGTGAGACCACTGTCCACCTGTGTCCCTAAGTCTCTCATCACATTTTCGGTCTTTAGTGTACTGCGACCTATGTGGTAATTCATGGGTACATGGTTTTCCCAAAGGGGATAAGTATACATTTCTTGGCATTAAGCTTGAGCACATGGCTCTGGCACCAAGCATCTGTTTCTGTAAGGCCATTTTGTAAAATATCCACATCATTTGAGGATTCAGTAATGACTCCCAGTTTGCAGTCATCTGCAAACTTTGTTAGCCAGAGTCCCTTAGTGTTGGCCTGTACTTCAGAGAAGTAGGTGCCAAACAAGAGCGGTCCCAGGACTGAACCCTGAGGTACTCTACTTGTCACTTGTCTGGAGCTGGATTTGGAGTCAGCTGCTTTTAAAGTCTGGGTTCTGTCAGTAAGCCAGTTGGCAACCCATCAAGTGATGTAGGGATTTATGCCCAGCTTAGTAAGTTTATCTATGATTCCAGAGTGGGGGCTGGTGTCAAAGGCCTTGGCAAGGTCCAGATAGGCTGTGTGAACTGCCTGACCTTTGTCCACAGCTCTGGAGACTGATTCAAAGAAGTCAATCGGGTTCAGGAGACAAGATCGGCCCTTCACAAACCCAAACTGGGTGGGGTCCAGTGTTTGAAGGTTGCCAATGTCTTTGTTTATAAGTTCCATGATAATGCGTTCCATGCCCTTGCAGATTAGGCTCATCAAAATGATGGGATGGTAGTTTCTGGGATCCAAGGTGGATCCCCCCTTGTGGAGTGGGATAACTGTAGCTGTGCGTCACTCAGTGGGCATGAAGTCTGAGGTGAGGCTATGATTAAATATGACACTTAGGTGAGGTGCCAGTTCATTTTGTAGTTCATGTAGTACACAGCCCAGGATGTCATCTGGTCCCATGGGTGCTGTATTCTTATCTTTGGAGATTGCGGTTTCTACCTGTGTGGCTGTGATTACCGGAATTTGGCAATCGTTTGATATTGAGATGGGCCCTTTAAGGGGTGAGAGGGGGGGTGATATTGGCACTAAATCGTTCTGCCAGGATATTGGCAATATCATTGGGATCAGTATATTTAATGTCATTCTGTTGTAGCTCAGAGCAGATCCGAGCATTGCCATTTAGATTTTTGACATAACTATAGAATGCCTTGTGGTTGTCTTTGGAATCTTTGGCAATTTTTTTTTTTCATAACTAGCTTTTGAGGATTTTATGAGGAATCTCAGCTTCTTACTGAGGCTGGTAAGGGTGTTTTTTGCATCCTGGGATTTTCCTCTTTTCTGCAACAGTTTCTTCCTTCTGTTGTGTAGTTTGTTCATGGCAGGGGACCACCAGATTGGCTACCTTTTTTTGGAGGAGAGCATCTTAGTTCTATTTGGGATGGCACGATTCATGCACAAGTTTGTGCTCATACAGTGCCTTAGTGTAGAATTCAGCAGTCTAACTTTCAGATCCTGTCTGCATGGGTGTCATGAAGTTTGTCACTTCTGACTTGAGTAGCATGAAGTTGGCTTTGGAGAAGTTTTTTACGGAGGCTTCCTTACTGGGGGATGGGAGTGGGATGTGGATGTCAAGGGTGATTTGCTTATGTTCAGACCTGACCAATGAGGGGTTGACCACTGGTGTGGAGCATCTATCTCCCATGTTGGTAATGACCGGGTCTAGAATATTGGAGCCCCTGATGGGACAATGGATTAGTTGATCCAGGGCATTGGAATTTATGAATTCCAAGAACTGTTGGGAAAAGGTGTTGGTACCTGAGTATTTTTCCCAGTTAATGGCAGGGTAGTCGAAATCGTCCAGTATTAGGGTGTTTGGTTGCATCTTAATATTTTCCAGTATGTTTAGAAAGGTGTAATGAGAATCTTGGGGCATGGTGGAGGATCTATAGCAAGCTACTCTTTGAATTGCAGTCTTACCTAGTGGTAGTTGCACCTGGAGAATTTCAGATGCATTGCATTGGGCAACTAACCTGGAGGTGTGAATATCCTTAGTGAATATGGACACTTCTTCACCTTTAGTGTTTTGGTCTTGGTGTGTGGCCAAAAAGTGTGGTAAGACTTGTAGCCTGGTCATGCAGGGGTGCTCTCTGGAGCCTTGAACAGGTCTCAGTTACTGCACAGATATCAATGTTCTCCGTTTTTAGGAGTGCCTCGAGAGAGTGCATTTTGAGGTTTAGACTTCTAGCATTGAGTAGCATTATCTTCAGATTTTGCATGCTTGTATCTGTTACAGTGGCGGTTTTGTCCTTTGAACCTTGCCTAAAAAGGCACTATAGGGGTGGCAAGAGCTTTAGCCAGTAACCTGAATCCCAGGGGTGACAGGTGAAGACCATCTCTGACAAAGCATCGTGGTTTGTCGATCATGTCTTCCCAGGCCGACAGATACTGGATCCTCTTTGAATGACACCATAAGCTTAGCCAATTGTTGAAGTCAATCACTTTGCCCTTATACTGTGGTATCATTCTGGGTGAAGGCAGGATGCTACTCAGGGCTAGGGTCATACCTGCCTCGGCCACATGATCTGAGAGCTCTTCCATGTCTCTTTTCATGTGGCCCAGGGTGGTATGTCTCAAGTCATTCACTCCAACATGGATAATGACAGAGTCATATCTGTACTTGTTGTGGAGTGACTTGAGTGCATGTGTTATGTGGCGGATCCTAGCACCTGACAGGCAGTTGACTGTAATTTTCTCCTTGTTCAGCCTGGTGAGTGGGACATCAGTGTGCCTGACTATAGAGTCACCTATGACTAAAGTGTTGGGTACATTGTCATATATTACAAAGGCATGCATCTGGAGCATTTCTCCCCGGGCCTCCGCTGAAGATTAGCTTCGTTCCATGTCGGACTTTCCCGGTTAACAAATGTTAAATAAAAAAAAAATAAAATAAAAATTGTCTTGCCTTAGGGGCTGTTGTTGGGTAGCACACTGGTGTTGTAAGCTATGTGTCACTTTGGTTGTGACTGGTGTTTGTTTTCGTTTCAGCTTCAGAAGTCCTTGTTGCTTGGCAGGTTAATGTTAAGGGCCTCCGCATATGTGGGTTTAGTGTTGCTATGTGTGGGTGTTGATGGTGTGGGTTCTGAAGGGCTATGTGTTGTTTGAGGTGTGGTGCAGGTGTTAACATTCTCCTCTTGACTGTCTAGCACAATCTTGGCTGGAGAGAGCTTTGCTTCCTGTTTGGCTATGTAAGTGCATCTGTCGCAAGTTGTAGTGTTGGGTGGTAGGAGTAGAGGGTTGTCTGTGTACATGAGGCAGTTGCCGCATTGCCCCAGTATGCCCAGATTCGCCAGGTGGACAGGAGAAATCACTGGAAGCTGACCCTTGTACATGCCAGTTTAGGTGCTTTTCTTGTAAAGTACAAGAGCTGTTTCCCTTAGGCATGTTATCTGGTGACTATACCACACCTGCAGCGCTAGCCGCCCCTTCCATTACATGAGAAATATGTCACATAGAAGAGTTGGAAATGGACTCTAGGGTGGCTATCTGAGAAACCACGTTGTCACAGACATCAGAAACAGTTCCTGCCAGGGTTTCAGAGAGCTGGTTGACAAGATCACTCTGAAGCCTGGTAAAGTGTGCCAAATAATTCAAAGACCTTACAGTGAAGGTCGATAAAGCAAACACACGCTTCCTTAGTCTGTTAATCACCTGGGACTCCTTGTTGGATAGATGGACAGTTTGGCTCTCTTCTGCCAAATCCTTTGGCTCTCTTCTGCCAAATCCTTCTTAGTTGCAGCCACCACCACCATAACATCTACTGTAAGACCTCATGACCAATGTAGGTGCTCAGCTGGGGGCAATAATATTTTATCCAGTCTCCATGGTATCGCTTCCAAGGTGTCAGAAGCCTTCCATGCATGCTGGGTGATGAACTGGATGAGCTCATCAGCAGGCGGGGTGGCCCAGGAGGTAGGAGGCCGGGCACAATAGGCCTGCAGGAATATGGATTCCTCAGAGGAAGGATTAGAGGACTTCCAGTCACCTCTCTGTCTAAGGATTTCGAGGATGTCAACAAAGGACACCTCATCAGAAGGTGACCATGGGGACCCTTCCCCATCTTCAAAATCCAGATCTTCAGTCAATGACTCCTCCATGGAGTCCATGTGCTTCCTCTTGCATGACACTTTGTGGGGTACTTCC
Source organism: Protopterus annectens (assembly GCF_019279795.1). Lineage (NCBI taxonomy): Eukaryota > Metazoa > Chordata > Ceratodontiformes > Protopteridae > Protopterus > Protopterus annectens. The sequence goes on along the minus strand of NC_056736.1, from coordinate 5,546,226 downwards.
TGAGTGGGAGATTCTGGGGAAGACTGCAAAGAGGGGGCCTCCTGAGGAGGAGAAACCTGAAGCCCTTGTGCTTGGTGTCCAGTGGTTGTGACTTGTGACAGTTGCAGCACAGAGGGGTGAGAGGAGACTCCGACATGTGGGATTTGCCAGTGGAGGCAAGCACCCTCTCCATGGCCTGGAAGGCCGGCCCACTCAAGGAGGGATGGGAGCCCAGAACTGAGCATGGCAACCTCGTTACCATGGTCACACCCCGCCCCAATGAGCCCACCCCAGACCAGGAGTCTCAAGAGGACCGTGAACCATGAGAGAGAGAGGATCCCTGGAGGCTGCCATGTAAAAAATTGTCGTGGAACCAGGAATGCCCTCCCCATGGCACAGCCACTGACCCGAGATGAGCCCGATTCACAATGCACTGAGGGTCACAAGGACGACTCCGGTTCCAAAGTGAGATCCACTATTGGAGTCGGAGGAAGGGAAGCTGCTGTCAGAGTAATAGGCTTCGAAACTTGTGTAGAAGTTGAAGGAGGAGTGCACGTTGGAGTTTGAGGAGATATATGTTCACCTGAAAGAGGGAATGTGGACTTCAGTGGATGAGAGAGACCTGTGGCCACAAGCAACTGGTCAACAAGCCACAACACATCTTGCTCAGAGAGACTCTTGGTTGACCTCATGGAGAAAGCTGATGGTGATTCTGGCCTTTCTAGAAAAGGACTTTATTGACTGCCAGCAAATGGATCCATTGAAGGAGAATATTTAGTCCTTGCTAATTCAATAGGTGCAGAGCCTGGAACCAAGGAAGTCTGCAATGAAGAAAACAATGTGGATGTAGTCTGCGCTGACGACATCAGCGCCATAGTAGTTGAAGGTGTCTGCAATGTAAAAACAAAAGTCAGCCCCAATGGGTACAGTGCCATCAAGGAAAGTGTCTGCACCTGTAATAAGGATGGTGCAGAGAAGGACTGCACTGAAGGACATGTCGGTGCCGAAAATGTCTGCCGTGGAGTACAGAAAACTCATATTCGGAGCCGAAGGGAATTGTACCAAAGTGCCGCAGGGGAATGTACCTGCATGGATGGTGCCAATAAGGGCTACGACGGAACTGTCTGAGCCATAGTTGTTTGCATTGGGAACTCTGGTGCTGGTATCCATAAGGAAGACATGGCCAGAGTCAGAATTATTTGGGGCGGTGCCTTGCCTGGAGCCAACAGGGTCACAGGTGGCAGCACCGAAGTAGTAATCAATTTCAACTTCTTATGAGTCGACTCCTTACGATCTCTAGAAGGAGAAGAGGGGAGCAACTTTGATGATGAAAGAGAAGAACAGCTCTTATGGGGTTTAACAGGAGGGGGTGAGCCTTCCGACCCAGAAATAGCCTCAGAGAAAGGAGACTTGAGAAGACCTTTCAAAATTAACTTATTCTTCCTCTCGTTAAGAGTCCTGGCAGAAAAATGTTTACAAATCCCACATGGGGGATCCACAGTAAGGTGGGAGACATTCAGGCAGTAGACACAAGTCATGGCCATTGGAAAGCAGTAACTTAAGGCTGCAATCCTTACACTGCTTGAAACCAATGCTACATTTCTTATCCGACATAATGATGTGGAGAAGAAGAACAGTACCAAAAAGAAGAGGAAAGGCTACCCAAAAGGGTAAGAAGAGAAAAGAAAGGATTACCAACGATGGTAAGAAAAAGGGTAATAAATGGAAAAGACTAAAGGGAGACAGTCTAGAGTATACGATAGGGTAGGAAAATATAGTAGAAACTATTTGAAAATATTGAGAGTAAGAACAAAGTATAAAACTTTCAAAATATTAGACACTTAGCTGAGGGAGTGGCTTGACACGGCTGTACAGCAACGTGGCAAACGAGATCTGAGGTAACAGGGAGCAGAGCATTCTGGGTAAGACCTTGGCTTGAGAGTTTTTGGCTGACGCGAGCTTGATATTGTCCGTCTCTGTTCCGAGGATGGAACCGATAACCCATCAGTAAGGAATGAATGAAGATTAACAACATCAGATCTCTAATTTTACATTCCAAACCATACTTTCAGACTAAGAAGTTTAGAGCATCCCTATTACTCTGACACAACCCTAACTAAAATGCTTAAGAAGTTAACTCCTTCTTGGTCTCTGGTAATTCAGGCTACAGAAGATTCAAGAATTGCTTGCTATAATATTACTAAAATATTTACATTTATTGTTCACTTCATGTCAGACAGTATCCAGAGAGCTTCCATGATGTTTTGAGTTTTTTGTTTTTTCATTTCAAATAAACTGGATTCTAAACTGCACATTTTACATTACTAGTTCCCTTCAGCTGTTGGCTTCATCAGACATGCCTGTAGTCATCCCCCCAAAATTACCACCATATAGGTGTAGAATATTTTCTCATGTCTCCTCAGCTTCTTTCTAACATTTTTACATGTTCTTAAACAAAAGATACATGGAAATATATTACTGCTTTTAACATGTTTGAATATCAGATTTAACTCCTTCTTTACTGGACAAGAGGGCTGCAATCCTTATGTCATATCATTTTTGACTAGCCCCTGGCCTGCAATGATATTACACTGGTTTCATGTCTGTAGCTATCTTTACCTATATACCAGCCTCATACGACTTGTCACTGAAGCCCTGATGTACTTGCAAAGTTAGAAACACAGCAACAGACACGGCACTGTAATATGAATAAAATAAATACTTGTGTTCAAATAATATCAAACTTCTTCAGATTAATCTGAAGAAGTTTGATCCAATTATTTGAACAAAAGCACTTATTTTCTTCATATTACAGTGCTGTGTCCATTACTGTTTTTATTAAATTCCTTTAATTTTACTGCTTTGGGCTGCAGCAGAGTTTTCCTGGTTGGTTTGTTTGCTGTTTTTTTTTTTTATCTTAGTTTACTCACCAAGTTGTGTGTTAGTCTTTTAGTTTTGTACAGAATTCAGACTAGTCAAAGCAGTGGAAAAATGAATGAGAATCAAACATGCAACATACAAGAAAAATGACATAAATGGTAGGTTCTCAAACTGCTGCTCACATCTCTGTGCATTTATATATTCATATGAAATGTGCTATCATCAGGACTCAGATGAACTATGAATTGTCCATAACTTACCCATCGCTGGGCAGAACTTCAGAAGAACATCAATCAGGAAGACAGGAACTGTAAACAGTTCCTCCACTCACTGCTGTGCTGCCCTGCCCCCTGCTATATGTCCACATCCCACACAACATGAAGCGAAGTGAACAAAAACATCCAAGACGAGTCTCTGACATGCTGGCAATCTGCTGAAATCATCATTCATGCCCTTGCACATAGGTTCATAGGTTCATAGGTAGATGCTAGGCTATCTGCCCTAGGGCATTTATAAGCCTAGCCAGAGTGCATTTGGCTTCTGCCTCCCTATTAGATTAGCCTACTGTGCCTCTGTAAAGTAGGTCACAGAAGGTACCCTTTTAAGATTAGTTTACTGTACCTCTGTCTAGCAGGGACACAGGAGAGATCCCAGGGGTGAATTTGTGATTTCCCATCCACGCGTCCAAATTTCGCTTGAAGAGGGTCAGCAAGGGGCTATGTCTAACATGAATTGGGATTCTATTCCAGAGTGAGGGGAGCATCTGGGAAATGAATCTGTCCCTCCAGCATGTCCTATTTATTTTTGTGCTGAGGTTTAGGTCCCTGGAGCGTGTAACTCTAAGGGACTTGGATTTTTTGAGGTGGAGCATGTCCATTAATTCTGGGTTTGACATGGCTTTGTACATCAGGCATAGATCACATCTGAGTAGGCGGTAAGCAACTGAGTAGAGCTGGAGTTTCTTTAGTCGAGTTGCATAGGACATCTGTTTGTAGCCCATGATCCTCTTGGTGAGGTACTTTTGAGGTCTCTCCAGTTGCTGCAGGTGTCGGGTAAGGTACATCCCAAAAGGGGCATTGTATTCAATTATGGGCCTGATGGTAGATGAGTAGAGGGGCACAACGACCTCTCTTGATCTAGACGCGAACCCTTTCGTGATAAGGTGGGCTATATAGAAGGTCTTTCTAACCACTTTGGCAATGTGATTATCAAAGGAGAGATTACTATCTATATTGGTCCCCAAATCTCTAATTATTTCTTCCGTACTTAATGGATTACCACCTATGTGGTAATTTGTGGGCACCTTGTTTTTCCCAAAGGGGATGACTATGCACTTTTTAGCATTAAGCTTGAGGCCGTGGCTCTGGCATCAAGCATCCGTCTCTGATACCCTTTTGGAGGATGCTTGTGTCAGCTGGAGATTCGATTATGGCCCCCAGTTTGCAGTCATCTGCGACATGAAAAAAAATAAAATAAAAAAAATTAAAAAAAAAAACAGGAATTAAAGTGGCCAGTCTGGAATCCATGGTACACCCGGTAATTACTGAGGAATTCAGTATGGTTGAAAGGTATTAACCCTTCCCAGCTCCCATTCCATAGGAAGTCTGGTATCCTCTTAGAGCAGTGCGCCTCACTGTCAGCCTGGGTACTACTACTCACCTCTGCTCTTGCAGTCACTCTGTCCAAGGGAACATCAATACCCACCAGCAGCTGTGGCACCCATTCAGTCTCACTGCTGCAAGATAGCTCTTCCCTGAAGTGACCATGTCACCAGTCCTGGCTTCAGGTGTGTGGTCTTTCTGGGTCCCCATCATGCTACCAAACCCACATGCCTGTCTCCAATCCTGACTGCATGTAATTGCATGCACACAAGGTACTGCATTATCAAAATCATCTGCAGGGATATCCTCCAACATACCTACTTGCTCGCTTCCTTTTCCTCCCTCCCAGTCAAAGGTGACCCTAGCCATAGCTATTTGGAATACATAGATACATACATACGTACATACAAATATTTCAAGAATGGACATCAATGCCCTTTTAGCTTGTCAATATGCCAAAACACTTGTTCTCATAATAAGTGTCCAGGCTGTTCTTTAAAATTTCTAAACTAGTACCTGCTTTAATGTAATTTCATAGTCTGTTCCATGTATCAACTAATCTGTCAGAGAACCAATTAGTACACTTCTCATTCCTATAGAATCTTCTACATAGGTTATCTGATGATTCTCTAGTACTTTTTGATAATGCCCAATATACCTGAATAAGATCCCCTTTTAGATATCTCTGAGACACTGTACAAGTTCAGATATTTTAGTCTTTCATAATGACTTAAACTTTCACATCCATGGATCCCCTTGGTGTATTTCCACTGTACTCTTTCCAGTTCAGTCATGTTTGTTTTCTTATAGGGTTTCCATATTGTTATTCTATACTCAAGTCTGGGTCTAATGTAACTAACAAGCAATGACTTCATTAATTTATTAGACTTTATAAATCTTTTTATACAACCTATAGTTCTATAACTATCATTAACCAATTGGTTCATATGATTAGAAAAACTCATAGCTAAATCTATAAATATACTCAGGTCCTTAAATGAGTCTACAGTTTCAATCACTGTGTGCTGTGTTATTCACCTTTCAATTTATGTCTCCCAAATCCCATATGCTTAGTTTTTGTTGCACTTATCAGCATATAATTCTCCTGTGCCCATAGGTTCATAGGTTCATAGGTAGGTACTAGGCTATTGGCCCTAGGGCCTATATAAGCCTAGTCAAAGGTACCATGGCTTTCGACACCCAAGAAAATTATTTTCCTGTGCCACTGTCGAGCAGAGCCGCAGAAGTGATCCCTGGGCTGAATTTCCAATCTCCAATCCAATCATCAAGATTTTTCTTGAAGAGTGCTAATGAGGAGCTTTGTTTGATATAGATAGGTAGTTTGTTCTAGAGTATGGAAAGTCTCTGGGACAGGAATCTATCCCTCCAGCATGTTCTGTTTATTGTGGTGATGAGGTTTAGGTCCCTAGAACATGTAGCTCGTAGGGATTGGGGTTTCTTTAAGTGGAGCATGTCTAAAAGCTCTGGGTTTGACATAGCTTTGTGTGTTAGGCAGAGATCGCCTCTGAGTAGGCGATATGCAATAGAGTAAAGCTGCAGTTTTTTGAGACGGTCTGCATAGGGCATCTCTTTGAGGCCGGTAATCCTCTTTGTGGTCAAATTTGTCAAGTTATTTTGCAGACATGCCTTATCTGTAACACATGTATTCAATTTACCCAATTTCAGGTCGCCTGCATATAGACTGTAGAACACCTTAAATGAAAAAGTTAGGTATGAAAGATACAGTCTAAACAAGTAAGGGCCTAGGACATAGCATTGTAGGACAGCCTGACTGTAACCAAGGATTTCACCTGTCCAGCTGCTGTATGATTCTTGCTATGTCCTATTTGTAAGCCATGCAGCTATCCATCTTATCAAGAGTACATCAATACCTAGTTGTACTAATTTATTGATCGGTGTTTTGTGTATGACTTTGTGAAATGCAGAAGTTAAAGCTATATAAATTACATCACAGCACAATGTTCTATTCATAGCTGTTATTATATTTTATATAACATCATGTTACAGGTGGTAATAGATCTGTTTTCAACATATGCATGCTGATATATAATTTAGAGTCCAGCTTATCCTATTCTGACAATAACTTATCCAATATTACCTTCTGCATTATTTTTCTACAACATGAAAGTAGACTTAAGGGTCTATATGACTCTGGGTTTGTCCTTCTCCCCTATCCCTTAAGATAGGTTTCATAAGTGCATGTCTGCAATCTTGAGGAATATCCGCATATTTATATGACCTAGTGAATAATAAATATAATGGTACCATAAGTTCTTGCTGAAGTGTCCTCAGACCATTGTTATTAATTCCATCTCCTCCCTCTGATTTGTTTGGATCCAGTTTGCTCAGTTCTTTTCCACTATAATCTAATTTGATTCCAGTATCTGGGGTTACCTGGATGTTACTAGGACAACTTATCACCCATTTGTGGAGCCAAACTGTTTTGCATAAGATATTGTAAATCTATCTATAATCTGTTGTGTCCAAGAATAAATGTTAGAATCTGCACACAATTTATCAATTTGTGTCTTTACTCCTTCCACATCTTATGCATCTATAAAAAGGTCTCCTATTATGCTCAATATCTTTATATAAATTTTCTTCAAATTTTTCTTGATTTTGTCTCAATAATTTGTTTCTCCAGCTTGTTTATTTCAGTTTTCTAAGTTGTACTTCGACCTCTCTTCCATTTCTTATATTTTTTGTCTCTCACCTTAATCAGATATCTTGCTCTTATGGAAATGTATCCCCCTGATGTTATATGGCTAGATTGTGATGCTGAACATTTTTTTTTATTTTTTGCACTCAGACTATTTCTTTTTCAAAACTTTCCACATTCCATCTACAGTTTTTCCACTGAACACCTCACTCGAGTTAGTTTTACAAAATGACTGTTTTGCTTCCATATAATCTGCAATTAACCTTCTGTGAATTGGTTTAGATTTCAGTTTGGCAGAATTATCTAGCAACAAATTAACCTTTATAACCCCATGATCACTGCATATCAATGGAGGTAAAACATGTCTTGAAGTAACAGTAATTTCTTTAGGAACACAAACAATGTCCAGTATGTTCCATCCCTTGGTAGTTTTTTTTTTTACAATCTGAGGCAATTGTTGTTCCAGAATATCCATTGTGAATAATTTCCTTACTAACATTGTTGAATCAATATTATTCCAGCCTGTTTTTGGTAAATTTAAGCCCCCAGCTAATATTATTATTCACTCCTATGTTTCATGGAAGAAATGTACGAATTCCTCTAGGTCACCTACACTTGACTTTGGTGGACTATACACTCCAACAATTATTATATATTCCAGGGTTGTCTTTATTGTCACAGTTACGAAGTCTAGACTATTGGTGTTATCATTGAACATGTAATAACCACAGGTCTCATAACTATCTTTAATCCCTATCATAAAACCACCAACTGATTTGTTGTTAGAATGTTTGTTACAGTAATAACATTTATACCCTGAAGGAACTGGATACAAAATAAGTCTTGTGGAACATAGAAAATTTCTCAAAAAAAAAACTTTATTATTAATGCTCCTAGCATTAACAATCACCAGAGATGGTTCAAATATTGCTATCTGTGAACTGTTAAATTTTCAACCTGGCAGAAATCCTGCCTATCGTTTGTCAAATATTGCAAAGTATCTGTTGCAAAATTTCTCTTACCTGATCTTGACAAATGCACACCATCCTGACTGAACACAATTGTGCTCAAAACTGGGCTTGGATGCTCTACACATTTTCATTTTTTAAATCAAGACATTTTGTCCATGTAAATATTTACCCAAACAATATTTTCATACACAGTGACCTGAATATCCTTTCTATAGGTAATTTGTGATAAATACATCCTAACACCAGTACAACTTTACTATCTTAGAGGGCTCTCAGTTCCCTACTAAGAGTCAGAGAATCCTTATGGATGATCTCATTTGTACCAACATGAATAAAAATGGATCTGTATTTCTTTACATTAAGGCGTTCCAAGGCTTGTCTCATTTATTTTTGCTCCTGGCAAGCATAACACTATTTGATGTTCATTATCTTCTCTGCAGGTATAAGTATCAGTTCCTCTAATAATTGAATCTCCAATTACAAGAATATCCTTGCTGTCCAGCTCTGAAGAATCTTCAGCTTCTAATGGAGCAATATCTGCTCTATCAATTGTTATGAAGGATAGATATTCATCACCATCAGTCTAATTAATCCCGCTGTTTTCATTCTGTATTAAATTCTCATCCTGTTGGTATTGCCACAGTTTGAGCCATGTAGTCAACATCGATCTTTCTCTTCTTTTTTCTTACAATAACATTCTTCAGTCCTTCCACGTTCAGTTTTGATTTCTTCCTTTTCACCTTCCCCTTGCCTCATTTTTCTACGTTCTCTGCTGGAAAAAATATGTTTTTTTTTCTATAGAATGAAGGTTTTCTGATAGAAAAATATCATCATTCCCTGTAACCTGTGTGTTACATAAGAAAGCAGTGTCCTTTTTACTAAGTGTTTTCTTTCCTTTACAGTCATTAATCAGTTTCTTTTCTTTCCTTATTTGTTGTGAGCTTCTTCCTTTCATTCATTTTTTCTTTCCTTGTAAACAAACTGGATTCTCAGATTGCTGAATACTTCCATCCAGAGTTCCAAAGTTGTCAAGGGCACCATCTTGCTTCACAGGGGGTTGAATGATCTTTGCAGACAATAGATGCATCATTTCCAAAATGTTTTCTATTTGTTCTTCATCTAACGTTATTTATTTCATTAGTCCAGTCATTAATATATGAAACAACAGTTATCCAAGCCATACCAATTGCACAAGTGCAATCATCATCATTAAGTCTAGATTTACTTCTAACAATGGAAAGCAAATCATCCAGCTTTTGACATGAGGAACACAGGTCACCAGTGGAATCAGCTGTTACCTTTAAATATGCATAGCATTTATTATACGGTACAATAAATTTGTGTACTAGCAAATCATTAATTGCATACTCATTTAAGGAATCCATATTCAACTTCAAACGAATAAAATATTGCCAAATAAAAGAATAATCAAAATCAGTAACCACAAAATTCAAAGAGCACATAAATCAACTTGTATGACAAAAGAATTATACCAGCAATTTATAAGTAAATAATAAATTAAGTACAGTAAGGTTGTTTTGACCATACAAGTTCTGCAAGGCAGAGTGAAGTTGCAATGCCTTTACATTGTGTGCAATAAATCACAAACCAAGGTAGGATTTTTTATATATGCTCATGATTTTCCTCCCTGTAGTCTGTGTGAATTTATAGCTGTCTAGACCTATTGGGGGTGGCTAGAGCTTACCTGTCTAAAGCCTATCCCTTTCTAACAACCAACAGTGAAATTAAGGGTAAAAACAACAAAATATGAATCAAAGTCAATCTTGTTAACAAGTTATCCCTCCCTACCTACAAACAGTGAAAAACTGTGATAACAAATACAATATAAATTCAAATAAAACTTCTCTTACCAGTCAACTCCACAGTAAATCACAAACCAAGGTAGGATTGTTTAGATATAGGGTCCCTCCTAAAGCTCTGACTGGAGTAGACTGCCCAAGCAAGTAGTGTTCCTCTTTAACCATTGCAGGGTTCACAATGATTAGGTCAGAGGCTGTGTCTCTCTTAGCAGTGGCCTCTTCCCTACCTATTAAGATAGAATATAACCTCTTGTGGTAGTTTAGTTCCCTTGTTGCCTCCAGGAAACTTACTACTGGAATTCTGTCATTCCCACTTGCTGGCAACCCTACCATTTGTTCCCCATCTTGCCTCCATGGACATCTGCATGCTACATGGCCCCACTGGTTACATTTAAACATTTAACCCCTGATCCTGGCTGTGTACCTGACTTACTGGCAGACTCTGTTGGGGCAGTTTAGGCTGCCCACCATGGGTTCCCTTAGACCTATGTGCGGCACTTGGTATCCCATTCCTGTGCAGTGATGCCCCACTTGCTAGGTATAGGTCTCCTTTTTTCTCCAACTCATCTGCAGTGCTGCATTCTGTATCTGCCAACCAGATTCTTATGTCCTCAGGCAAAGTGCTAAGAGCTTGTTCCCTCACCAAATGGTCTGGCAGCCCTTCAAAAGTGGTGACCTGACATCGACTCACCTACCTAAGAAAATAAGTGCTTAACTCAGCAATATATTCACACACACTTTCATCTGCCTTGTGTCTGTGCTCACAAAACTTTTTTCTATAAGCTTCAAGTGTTAACTTAAAACACTCTAATAAACAATTTTTAACCGTATTATAATTTAAGCAATCAGTATCAGACAATTTAGAAACAGCAGTTACAGCTTTACCATGGAGTAAGGGGGTCAAGAACTGTACCCAGTTTACATACCCTTTCAAATATATGAAAGGGTCAGGAAACGTATCTAGTTTACATACCCTTTCAAATATATGAACAGTTATCAAAATTATCACCCTCTGTAAATTCTGGAAGAAATTTACTGACCTCATTGCTTCAACTGCTTTGGGTGTTTGGTTACTCCCTTCCCTATTACCTGCATGACCCTAGCAAAGAGTCAGCATTTCCTTTTCATGTTGCCTCTGCCTGTCACTTTCTTCAGCTTCCAAATGCTGCAGTTACTCTACTGATTCTGCTTTGACACCAAACTCCACAGTTTTTCTGTTGATTCTATTTCCAAATGTTTGGCCTCAAGTGTCTTTAACTCCAGACTGATTTTTAAGTCCTCTAAGGAAAAGCTGAACTGTCAATTTTCTGAGAGTTGTTCATCCTCAAGGCCAGTCTGGTTGTCCTCCTGGTTGCTGGTCTGTAATGCACCTGTGGTTAAGTCTGCAATCATTTCTCATTTAGTCAAGTTGACATGACCCAGTTCTTTGGCTTGGCACACCTCAGCTAGCTGGTACCTTGTCAGCTTGCCATAATCCTTTGCTGACATCCTTGCCTGCTGTCCCTGACTAAATAAACTAACGAAAAATAAATAAAACTATTGTGATATGAAACTCTGAATGTCTACTATATGGCTGCTTGAGAGTGCAAACACCTTCTTTAATGACCACTGTTTACAGGCTGCAAGAGTTCAATATCCACACCACTGAATCACAATATGTGATATGATTATAACACTACTGCCAGCCAAATGTGACAATGCTCCACTGAACCAGTAATCAATGAACCTCAATCCTCACCAATGGCAACAGTGGGAGACTTTCACTGAGAGGATGACAAGTACACAGACTGTATTTCCAGATGCATTTCTCTCCATCAAGTGCAATTTCCCTTAAGAGCACACAGAGACAACAGTTAATCCAGGACTGGTTTCTCCTTCTTCCACCAGATCATCACCGCTGGTGCAGATATAGAGTTGAGATCTCAGATGAGTGACCAAACCAAGACCTCCAGCACCCTCTCTGTCCAAGCAGTGATTCATGTCCCTGCCCAAGTGGTTGACACACACACTCTTTGAGGTTTTATTTAGACATTTACACACACACACACACACACACACACACACACACACACACACACACACACACACACACACACACACACACACACTGGGAAAGGCTGGCACAGGTATATTAGCTATGCTCCCTTCTGCCATGACTATAAGGTGATATCCACTGACACCTGTCAGTCCGTATCAGCTACTTTAAGGCCCTAAACAAAGGGTGTCCAATCTTACTATCTAATATTAATACTAATACAAATGGTAGTTTGACCAACAACAAGGCTATTGGGAGTGGCCCAAACAATGTCACCAAATAAATATGCAAGTACTCTCAAAACTTAAATATCTCTGCACAGATCAGCCACAATGAAAGGCTTAAATATATTTAATGATAAATAATAAAATAACAAGACAAAACTAAATATATATTCACAGTGACATCAGAGTTCAAAACCACAGGAAGTATTTAAAATAACATTGCAGTACAGGCTCACATGAATAAAGAAAAGCATCTAAACAAAGCTTTACTATATTCCTGACTTTATCTCCCAGAGTTATTCTGTTCCCTAGAAACTTACTTAATTAGAGCAAGGCAGATATTGTGGTGAATGGTTCTTGTCAGTTCGAAGACTGAATACAGGACGCCCTGTCTTACTAAGAGACTTACTAAGAGACTTCTCCAATTAACATCTAAAATATTATTACTGCGATAGCTTGCAGAATGACATAATGACATAATTTCTGATCATATGACTTCAGTTTCCCAGGGCAAAACACCCATTACTAGGAGCCGACAGCATTTGGTATCTACCTGTACAAATATACAGATAAGCACTTTTGCTTAGATCTTTGGCAGATGCTGGAAGTCATAAAACATTTGCATTCCTCCATGCTTCAAAAGTAGGAATTAGTTAACTTTAAGGACAATATAGAAAGCTTCCTAGTACAGACCTTGTGTCTCTAGCTGCACTGAACACTTGAGAGATAGCCTCGTTATTGCATAGCCTATAAAGTAATTCAATTTCCAATATTTTTCTAAAGTTTGCTGGACTGAAATTAACCCTCCACTTTCCTCTGTTAAGCATATACATTTAAACAGTTACAACATTGCAGGTACATTTTTGTTCTCTTCCAGTAGGGCACACTGTGGTTACATTTGAAACACACCACTCTAAAAATCCCTTTACAACACACAAGTCTGTACAAGCAGTTTGATTTACACATGACATACAGTTGTAATACATTTGTAACCCAAGCATCTTGTATAAATCTTTTCGTATTCACCAATGACATATAACTATTTACAAAATTCCAGCTACCTGTGCTGGCTGGCAGTATCTCCTTTTGTCACAATAGTATATATATAAATATAAATATATATATATAAACACAGTGGTCTCACTTTTGATAACCACATTGCTACAACAGTCAGGACATCCTTCTATGTGGCACACCTCATCACTAAGGGCTTTTCATCCAGAAAAAACAGTGGTCATTGTCCCACTGTGCTCATTCCTCATTAGACCCATTATAGAGTACAATGACCCATTTGGTATGTACCTCACAAGATATCTGCAACAGCTGGAAAGGCCACAGAAATACCTCACTAAAAGAATCACAGGCCTAAAGCAGATGCCCTATGCTGACCATCTAAAATAAACTCCAATCCCTCAGAGCCACACGCTCCAGGCATCTAAACCTTGTCATCACAATGAACAAAACATGCTGGAGGGAGAGGTTCCTGACCCAGAGACTCCCCATACTCTGGAACAGACTGCCCATACATGTCAAGCAGAGTGCCACCTAGGCCGTCTTCAAAAGGAACCTTGACGATTGGATGGGAGATAGGAAATTCACCCCGGGGATCTTGTCAGTCGCCCTGCTAGACAGGGGTCCAGGGAAGTAAATATTGTAGGAAGAAATATCCAGGGAATTGTTTTGGCTTGGCTTGTATAGGCCCTAGGGCCAATAGCCTAGTGCCAACCTATGAACTTATGAACCTATGAAATATATATATATATATATATATATATATATATATATATATATATATTTTTTTTTTTTTTGTTTTTTTAATTTAAGAGGGAGCTCAAGATTATGTGGGCATGTGTGTGTATGTGTGGGTGTATGTGGGAGCAGGGGTTGTTGTGAATGCACTGTATGTTTCTGATAGTAGTCAGAAGAAATTAATTAATTGGTCTTTAGTCAAAATACACAGACAAAGATCAGGTGTTAGTAGTCATTAAAGAAGTTATTACTGATGGGCATGTGTGTGTGTGTGTGTGTGTGTGTGTGTGTGTGTGTGTGTGTGTGTGTGTGTGTGTGTGTGTGTGTGTGTGTGTGTGTGTGTGTCTGTCTGTGTGTGCCCCTCTGGATAAGGTGTTTGCACTACTTGGCAATTATTTGTTGTACCAGAAAGACATCTGAGGTGTACACAATCAACAAAGTTGCTGTAATTTATATATTCAATGTCTATCTGTGGATGAACATAACTGACCATGTTGCCTTTTGCTCAGGTTGAACAGTCATTAATCCAGTTTTATGTGAGCAGTGCATATTTGTGTTAAGAGATTTGAAATACTTTAATGTGGCCACCGTTTATGCAAAACAGAATTGAAATACATTACTGTGACAATTACATTTTATCACAGTTAAACATCCAAGGTGTACACAGTTCACAATATAGCTATAAATGTCTGACCCTGCTGTCATAATCAAACTCAACAGTCAATCTGGCCTTGCTGAACTAGTATGCATTTTTGTGAAGCAAGTAGGAATAGTTTAGTGTTGCCATTGTAAGGTGACAATGATGATGATGTGTGTATGTGCATGTGGAATTTGTTTGTGCATAGAGAGAGAGTGTTGCAGTGAATTAGACATAATTCATTTTACTTTTCTTCACTGCCAAGTTAAGCATTGTACACAATAAGTGTTTATCTTTTGTGGTCTGGACAGGATGTGCATGATAACAACTCATCATTGTTACTTCTTCTGTGTAGAATTTGCATGACATGGCTGTCCCTATGTAGGTATTATCGAAGTGCACTTATTTACTCCAACACCCCAAAGAAATATCTGAGATGAATTGGTGTACTTACAGTTTGCCTGTATGTAATCATGCAGTGAGAGAGTGTGGGTACACATGGGTGTATATGTACCCTATGATGGACCTCACTTGACCTCACATGTCAGATACAATGTCAGTATGTCTGTGTATTTCTGAAAAAATATGGCACTCATTTTACACATAGACAGTGTTGGGGACATATGTATAACTCTTCAGGTTAGGTTTAAAAAAGAATTGTTCATAGGTTCATAGGTTCATAGGTAGGTGCTAGGCTATCTGCCCAAAGCCATTTATAAGCCTACCTGGAATGTGTTGGCTTTCGCCGCCCCCTTAGGTTAGTTCCCTGTGCCTCTGTCCAGCAGAGCTACTGAAGTGATCCCTAGGGTAAACTTTCTGTTTCCCATCCACTCGTCAAGGTTTCTCTTGAAGAGGGTTAGCGAGGAGCTCTGCCTAATGTAGATTGGAATCTTGTTCAACAGCATGGGAAGTCTCTGGGACAGGAATCTATCCCTCCAGCACATCCTGTGTATTGTTGTGGTGAGGTTTAGATCCCTGGAGCGTGTGACTCAAGGGGATATGGTTTTCTTTAGGTGGAGCATGTCCATCAATTCTGGGTTGGACATGGCCTTGTATGTCAGGCAGAGATCACCTCTGAGTAGGCGGTATGCAACCGAGTACAGCTGGAGTTGCTTCAGTCGAGCTGCATAGGGCATCTGCTTGAGGCCAGTGATCTTCTTGTTGAGGTACTTCTGTGGTCTTTCCAGTTGTTGCAGGTGTCTTGTAAGGTACATCCCAAATGGGGCATTGTACTCTATGAAGGGTCTGATGAGTGATGCGTAGAGGGGCCCAATAACCTCTTTTGATCTGGATGTAAACCCTTTTGTGATTAGGTGGGCCACATAGAAGGATTTTCTAACCACTTTGGCAATGTGATTATCAAAGGAGAGGTTACTATCTACTTGGGTCTCCAGATCCCTTATTATGTCTTCTGTATTTAGGGGGCTACCACCTATGTGGTAGTTTGTGGGTAGTTTGTTTTTTCCAAAGGGGATGACTATGCACTTTTTTGGTATTTAGCTTGAGGCCATGGTTTTGACACCCGGTATCTGTCTCAGTGAGACTCTTTTGGAGTATGTCTGTGTCAGCCGGAGAGTCAATTATAGCCCCAAGTTTGCTGTCGTCTGCGAACTTGGACAGCCATAGTCCTCCCGTGCTTGCCTGTACCTCTGAGAAGTATATGTCGAACAGAAGGGGTCCTGGGACTGAGCCAGGGGGAACACCACTTGTAACCGGTTTAGAGTCAGACCTAGCTCCCACAACTCTTACCATGTGGGTTCTGTCAGTGAGCTAGATGGCAACCCATCTCATGAAGTAGGGGTTTATGTTCAGGCTGGTGAGCTTGTCTATAATACCTAAGTCTTTCAAAAATGAGGCATGCAATATATCATGAACATCTAAATCTTCAAAGACATTTGAGTTTACCAGGACCTCAGATCCCAGCTGTGTAATGGGATATTGACATAGGTTTAGTTGAGGGCCAATTCCTCAGCCTCTTCTTTGGCTTTACCTAGTCAAAAACTGGCAATGTTTAGAGCTGTGCACAGTAGGGCTTTATACCTTGTGTACAGACAGGTTACATTGTAGTTATTAATTATTTAGCATTCCTCACACTAAATATCAGGTGTGCATAGAAGGTCACTATAGCCTGTCTAGAGGCAGTGTGTGCTGTCTGGGAACATTATTGTCTTTCCTCATATTCAACATTAGATGCGTGTACAGGTTTTGTGGGTATGGACAAGAAGGTATACTGTGTACAAGTGCTTGACAGCAACAAACAGAAGTATATTGCCACTGCTGTAGCCTTTTATTGTTTCACTTTCATCCTAGTCTATATATAGAGTCCGAGGGTGTGTGTGTGTGTGTGTGTGTGTGTGTGTGTGTGTGTGTGTGTGTGCCTGTGTGTGCGTGTGTGTGTGTGTATATACACACACATAGATATATAGATAGCTATAGATATAGCTAAATAGATAAGAAACAACTTGAAATGTCAGCATTAGGCCATTTGTTATTTTTCTAACATCAAAGGAGTACACAGAAGATAATTATCTTTTTTGGGAGAGTAAGCAGTTAGACAGTATTCCCATATATGATTTGTGTATTCTGACATGCATTTGTCTTCTCAATTTCTTTGGAAGCACCACTTTATATGACCGCAACATTAAGCTTTGAACACTATTTACATCTTCTTTAAATGAGTAATAAGACTGAGCTTCTTTCCTTGCATTTGACATTTGTTCTAGCCAACAATAGATCAAAAGGTCAGAAAAAGATTCTAAAATGCACCTCAGAGTATCTGGATCCAAATATTCCCTGGTGGCCCTCAGAATACCATCTTAATTTAGTTACACTCTCCATAGTTATTACAATGTAGTGCTGGTGACTTAGGATGTATTGAAAAGATTGAGATAAAAGCTGGATGATAAGATAAAAGTATGGAAAAACAGAAATTAAGTAATTTGCCGAGGTGTGGTGGGAAGGCCGGAATAGTGGAGGACTACGGGAGGGGGCACAATGGGGTGCAATGAGAAACAATGTGCAGAAGCAGTGAATGCCATTCATTCCCTTGTCTGTGGCCCTATTGATATATGGCTGACCCTATGGATCATAGTCAGACAAATGATGTGCATATAATCAGTAAAGTGGCCATTATGAGTGGGCACTGAAACAGTCTGTGCTTGAAACTGACTAACCTTAGATATTGCCTGATCGCAATCAAAAGGTCATTGACCTGTGTTAATATAGCCCTACTTTATTTCAGTTCACCACACCTACCACTTTTTGCAACCCTTCCTTTCTCTGAAGTCACCAGCTACCACTGACATTAAAACATGTTTATTTCACAGTTATCCTAACAAAAATGATGTTGACATACAATAGGCTGCAGGCCTGTGGCAAGCAGCACTACAGTTCATCTGGATGTACACTAATAAACTAAAGACAGAATTTTAGAGTCAGGAACTTAGTGGTCATTTGTAGACATGTGACCAGAGCACCACAGCATGACTGTTCATAGGTTCATAGGTTCATAGGTTCATACTAGGCTATCTGCCCAAGGGCATTTATAAGCCTAGCCCATAGTTATGTGGCTTTCGCCACCCCTTTAGTTTGAATAAAAACTATGCCTATCATTTTTCTGTGCCTCTGTCAAGCAGTGACACTGAAGTAATCCCTGGGGTATATCTGCGATCTCCCATCCATTGGTCAAGATTCCTCTTGAACAAGGCCAGCGAGGTGCTCTGCCTCACATGTACCGGGATTTTGTTCCACAGCATAGGGAGTCTCTGGGTGATGAATCTGTCCCTCCAGCATGTTCTATTTATAACCGTGTCAAGGTTTAAGTCTCCCGCCCTTGTGGTTCTGAGGGATCTAGATTTTTTGAGGTGAAGCATATTCATCAAATCTGGGTTTGACATGGCCTTATATGTCAGGCACAGGTCACCTCTGAGCAAGCGGTATGAGACTGAATAGAGCTGGAGTTCTTTCAGTCGGGCAGCATAAGACATATTTTTGAGACCCTTTATCCTTTTGGAGAGGAACTTTTGGGGCCTTTCAAGCTGCAGCAGGTGTCTGGTCAGATACATTCCGAACGGGGCATTGTACTCAATCATAGATCTAATGAGTGATGAGTACAGGGGGACGATGACCTCCCTTGATCTAGATGTGAATCCCTTCATGATCAGGTGGGCGATATAGAAGGTTTTCCTAACTACTTTAGCAACATGAGTGTCAAACGAAAGGCTACTGTCAACTTGGGTCCCCAGATCCCTGATGACTTTTCTGTGCTCAGTGGATTGCCACCTATATGGTAGCTAGGGGTAACCTTGTTTTTCCCGAAGGGTATGACTATGCATTTTTGGCGTTTAACTTCAGGCCATGGCTCTGGCACCAGTTATCCGTTTCTGTGAGGCCCTTCTGGAGGATATCTGTGTCAGATGTGTTTTCGACTATGGCGCCCAGTTTGCAGTCATCTGCAAACTTTGTCAGCCATAACCCTCCTGTGTTTGCTTGTACTTCAGAAAAGTAGATGCCGAACAAGAGTGGACCCAGGACTGAGCCCTGTGGGACACCACTTGTGACAGGCTTTGAGTCTGACATGGCTCCAGCAACTCTGACCCTGTGGGTTCTGTCACTTAGCCAGTTTGCAACCCATCTTGTGATGTATGGGTTTACATTCAAGCTGATGAGTTTTTCGATGATACCTGAGTGGGGTATTGTGTCGAAGGCCTTTGCCAGGTCGAGGTAGGCTGTATGGACTGCCTTTCCCTCATCAATGGCCTTGGTGACTGTCTCGAAAAAGTCAACCAAGTTTAAGAGGCAGGATCTGCCTTTGACAAAGCCAAACTGGGTTGGATCCAAAGTCTGCAAGTTCCCTATGTCTTTATTTATGAGTTCCATTATGATCCTCCCCATGGCTTTGCAGATAAGGCTTGTCAAGCTAATTGGGCGGTAATTTCCAGGGTCTGTGGAGGCACCGCCCTTATATCTAGATTTCTCTCCTAGATATAAGACATAGCATTCTCTTCTAGATATAAGACATAGCATCAGCTGTCAATGAGTTATATATAGCATAGCCATTGTCACAGATTTTGAACATATGGTTTTCAAAACACATGCTTGGCAACAAGGAGAAGAGGAAATTTCAGAAAATACATAGTAAAATAGAAAAAAAAATCTAAACTTTTTCAGCTAAATCAAAGGGGGCTTAAAACAAATGAAAAAAAAAGTCAAACTGAAGAAAAGAACATGCAAGCATTGTTTGAAAGGGATGTAATACTTATTAGGCTTCTTAATTAGCACATAAACCAGGAGAGAAATCTAGATATAATGAAGGGAAATTTGAAGAGAGTGACAGAGAAAAGCTCAACATATTAAACAAACGCTTCTGATGTTTTTACTAAACAAGGAGTGCCAATCAGTGTGGATGCATTGTTAGGGAAAGATGGACCTGTAGTCTTCTCAAGAGGTAAATGGTCATGTAGAACTAATTTGGAATAAGGTGGTAGGAGAACAGAGAGAAGCCATTGAAATGTTCTAACAGAAGTTAGGGAGGGACAAGTAAAGCCATGTACATCACTCAAAATAAACATGTCAAAACGGTGATTAAATGTAAGAGTATTATCTGTGATATAAACAACATCCTGCATACTGGCATACATTATGTTTGCAATTTAGCTTTTACACTTTCATTTTCTTTTCTCAAATATATTTTTATTGAATTTTTAAAACGTTTCAAACATACAAAGGAAAAACTGTAAGTCATTGCGGGAAGCAGTAAAGTATAGGTATATATGTAACAGTTAGTGCAAAAACTATGCATTTAGAACACATCAGTTATCTTACAGGGAAGCTTACATCTTAGAGACCAATATAAGCAGTAAAGACCCCCAATAACCTATTAAAGTCAAAGTCTAGGGATACAAATGGAAAGTGGCTTGGAAGGAAGAATATATGACTGTCTTAAGAAGAAAGAAAAGCGGTAAGGAGGGTATAACCATAAAAAAACAACTATTTACACCATGTACTTCTATTTATACCATATTTACAACATATTTACACCATGGATGCCAGAGGATAACAAAATGATATAACAAAATATTTTGTAAAATCAAAACTTACCATGTGATGGTAACAATGTCTAATGGTTATAGGGCCAGAAATGATACTGATGGAGTTTTTCCTGGAATGTAGTGTTAGAGACCCACATTTTGGAAGATTATTTAGTTTGGATTAGGTCAAAAAGTCTACACCAGTAATTCTGAAAATATTCTTTTTTCTTATTGTTATTATTGCATAACTTATGTGCAGATATGTATTTGATTGCCATTGATGTAAAGTTTTCCCGAGCTATTGTTGAGGGATTGACCCAGTTCTGGGCTATAAAATATTTAAGAAGGGCACGGGCTGTAACACAGATGTGGTGATGGATACCCTTAAGAGATTTAGGAATAATATTTAAAATCATAGTTTGCCAAGAGAATGTGTTTTTTTCGTATCCCATTTTTTCCAACTGAGTTCTAAGAGAACACCAAAGTTTGTAAATATTCTTACAGCTCCAAAGGATGTGAAGTATATCTATGTGTGGGAGGGAACAGAACGGACAGGTTAGGTTTTTATTGTATCCGAATTTCAGTAAGACTGCTGGGGTATAGTAGGAATTGTTGTTTATCATAAGCTGAGTGTAAATTAGGTTTTTGAAGGGGGTTAAATTCAGGGTATTATTGATTACTTCGCACTTAGACTCCATAGAAATTTCTCCTTGTATACTGTCCCAATATTTGGAAAATAGAAGTGAATGATTATACTTAATGCTTGACACAAGTTTATAGGTGTTCAAAATCATTTTGTTCCGTAGGGAGAGTGATTTAATGATAGATTGTGATACTGTAATGTCTTGCTCCTTCACTCTATAGTAAGAGAATTTTTGTTTTATAAGTGAGCTAATTTGCTTTAAGATAGGGTCATATTTGTTAGGAGCACCAAATAAAGCTGTGACCTCGGCAACATTTTTAGAGTTATAGAAGTGCCAAACTATGGCTTTCTTAACAATAGGGAAGTTTGTTAGATCGATCATTTTATTATTGATTTTTAAGTTAGGGTTTAGGTGAATAGGTTGGAGAATGGGAATAGTACTGTGTAAATTTAAGGAGGTCATCAGAGTTTGAAAGATGCGAATTTTGTTCTTTAGTGTAGGCAAGATCTTGAACTTGTAGTCACCATCAGGTGCAAGAAAAGGAACAGCATATGGATTGAATTTTAATGAATATATATAGTTGCACCAGATTTTGATCCAGGTTGGGTACCAAGTTTCAGCTGAGGGGTCATAGCAGGCTATTTGAATGAGACGGCTAGCATTAATGATGACGTAATATAAATTAAAATCCGGGAGACTTAAACCGCCTTTGTTCTTTGGGGTAATTAGATTCCTGTATGATATTCTGGTTGATTTAGGGAACCATAAAAACTTTGAGATTGTGGTTTCCATTTTTCTTAAAAAAATATTTGGAACGTTTAAGAAGATGGAGTTAAGATGAAAAAGGATTCTAGGCAAAATATTCATTTTAATGATAGCAGATTTTGATAGCAAATAAATATTGATGTTTTTCCATCTAGTTAGATCGTTATTTATCTGATCCCAGACTCTATATAGGTTTGCTTTTATTAGTTCTTGGTGAGGGTGTGTGAAATTTATTCCTAGGTATTTAATTGTATATTTGAGAGGAATGTCAGACAGGGGGAAATAATATTCTAAATGGTTTGCAGGGTTTAATGGAAAGATAGATGATTTTGCAGGGTTTAATTTATAATTAGCAGCCTCAGCAAAAAGATTAATAGAATTTAGAATTTTATGAAGATCGGTGTTGGGAAGCTCAAAATAGATGTTTAGGTCATCTGCAAATGCAGAATAATTTATATCAATGTTGAAGACTTTTGGGATATGGTGATAAGTCTTTTGTTTAACCCAGAGAAGGAAAGGTTCCAGATATAAATTAAAAAGATAAGGTGAGAGTGGGCAGCCCTGCCTAGTGCCATTGGTAATTTTAATAGGGCATGATAAAGTTTTATTTATATACAGGGAAGTAGAGGCATTGTTATAAAGCATCTTAATAGTGTTGATAATCATATCAGGAAAGTTAAAGAGTTTCATGGTTAGGTAAAGGAAGTTTCGATCAACGTTATCAAAGGCTTTGGTAGCATCTAAGGTGAGTGCATAACGCGGGTGGTAATCACTTTTTAGAAACAACATTAATGTGTTTAAGGTAAGAGTATTGTCACACAGCTGCCTCTGTTTCATAAATCCCAACTGTTCAGGAGAAATGACTGTAGCTATAACTTAAATTCTATTAGCAAAAATGGTAGATAAGATTTTGATGTCAACGTTATTAAGGGTGATGGGCCTATAGCAGAGAGGGTTGGACTTGTCAGAGTTTGGTTTTGGGATGAGTATTGTTTTCGAATTGTTCATATACTTATCAGTAATCCCTTTTGAGATGATATAATTATACATAGCAAGGAGAGTTTTAGAAAGGTGACGACTAAAAGTTTTATAAAATTCTCCTGTAAAGCCATCAGGACCTGGCGCCTTATTTGGTTTAAGCTTTTAATAGCTAGTATTATTTCATTCAGTGTTATGGGGCTGTTTAGAAGGGTGTTTTGCGCGAAGGATAATTTTGGAACAAATAGCTCATTTAGGAATTTTTTGTGCATTTCATTCGGGGTCTGGTTTTGGGGATTATAGAGTTCAGTGAAGATATTTACAAAAGAGTTAACAATATCTTCATTACTGTATAAGTTTTTCCCTTTGTATTTTATTTCATTAATATAGCTTGGTCCCTCTTTGATGTTTATGAGTCCAGTTAGTGTTATGGAGGGGGTTTGGGCCCATTCCGAATATCTGTGAAGGAGTTTGAGTTCTACCAAGGATTGATTTTGTAAGTGAAATGAGTAAATTTTTTTTTTGTATCACATGTAATTTCTTTTCCAGTTCAGGAGAAAAATCCTTTTGTAGTTGTGCATCAGTCATCTTTTGCTCATTGTTGAGGTTACTGATGTAAAATGTCTCTTTTTTTTTATAATAAGATGATTTTTGTATGAGTATTCCTCTGATGACCGCTTTGGCCGTAGCCCATTGGATATCTAAGGGGATGGTGGATAAACAAGATTCTGCATCAAATTGTTTCAGATAATCATTAATTTCCTGCAGAACATCTTCTTTTTTAAGAATGTTACTGTTTAGTGACCAAGTGGGACTACTACCATTGTGATTCAGGTAGTGAATGGGATTAATACAAAGTGAGACATTCGAGTGGTCGGATATACATCTAGCCTCAAGGGCAAAGTTTGTAATTTTGTTTGAAAAGATATCAGAGACCAAAAAATAATCAATTCTGGACCAGACTTTATGCGAAGCCAAATAAAATGTGAACTTATTTAGCTCTCTGTCATGGTCAAATATTAAAAAAGGGTCAACTAAGTTGAAGCTATTTATCAAATCCTGAATATTTGCAGCTACTTGTGAGGACTGTTTCCTGTTTTTATTTGAGCTATCATTCAAGGGGTCCATGAGTGCATTCCATTCACCACCAATAATGAAAAGATGATTAGGAAATTGAAGTAGTAGATTATGTATTTCATAGAAGAATAAGTGCTGGTTTGTACAAGGGCTATATAGGTTTAAGAAAAGTAAAGGGGATTTTACCTGCGGGTATGAGCAGGAAAATAAACACCATCTACCATTTGGATCAAATTTAGTATTTAGCACTTCACCAGGAAAGGATTTTTTAATTATTATTACAGTGCCTTTTGATGCAAGACTATTCCTTGCTGATATCACAAGTTTAATCCAATTTCTTTTTTTAATATTATCCCATTGAACATTTGTCATATGGGTCTCCTGTAAAAAGACGATGTTGGATTTATTCTGAAAAATCAGGTGCATAACTAGTTTCTTTTTATTGATTTCTTGAAGCCCATTTACATTCCAGGAATTCAAACTAATCATCATAATTAGATTCAAAACATAGATATATGCCAGGATAAACTAAGAAAAAAGCCCTACCAGGGACGATGCAATTAATAAACACATTTTTTATATATGACAGAAAGTGTAATGTGGTAGTAAATCGTATTCTGGCATCCATGCTCCTTACCATAAACCCCGTGCCTAACCACCTGTCTCCCTGAGTCATTGTTGAAAAAGTTTTAGATAGATACAAGTGATCTGTTTTTAAATATTTTCCCTTATGAAGAATAATACAAGAACAGAGCAGGGAGACATATACACTAACATCAATAGTCCAAGCGCCAACAAACATTGGACAACTACACCATCATGCCACTCCCAAAAATGTTAAGGAAATTGAAAAACATATGTACATAGAATGGACAATTAAAGGCAAAGTGACGTTCGAGTTAGGAGTTAAAGGAGATAAAACAATACCACCATAAGAACATAATACATACAGCATTTTTTTTTTTAGATTATTGACCTCGAAAATTTCCATGCAAATAGGCAAGTGAGGTTGGAGTAATATAGACAATAAAAGTTACTAAGCAATTGAAACCAACACAATTTATAACCAGAGCTATTAATAACATTACAGCAGATAGTAACGCAGGTTCTATTTATAACTGGCATAGCAGTAAGTACCATCATAACCTAATACTATGTTTTGGTCTCCTGTCTGGAGAAGGGACAGTCAACATAGATAAGCTCTAACTGAGCATACTGCTCTAAAGGGAGGTTAATGAAGGGGGTAATTATAACAAGAAAAAAATACAGGTTAAATATATACATCAACAAACAGAATAGCACTGAGTAATGTAAATACATTTTTTACCTATCTAGATATCTAGCTGGGTTTACTAAATATGCATTACACACAGAATTACATAACAATAGGATTAGAGAAGGAAAGACAGAAACAAGAGCATTAAATGACAACCTAAGCAGAAAATTGGATTTTCACTAAATGCAGTTCACAATAAACTACATAACTCACATATCATCACTAACCAGTAAAGAACACAATTTAGCCAGCCTTTTTAGCAAGAAAGCAAGTTTGAGCAAGCCGGCTAATTAAACCAAGCACATGCATACAGCATATCAAGCTCACTAGCTCTGTAGATCCACCTTCATTGAGAGAAAGAACAAGCCGTCCATATCCTGCACTTTCAGTATAGAATTAAAACATCATGATTCATGAATCGTGATTGAGTCATGGTGAAAGAAGTCAAAATGCTAATTTGTGTTACCATGCAACAACAGATACATTTCAAACTTGAAGACATATTTTCAGTAAAGGTAGCACAGCTGTGAAGCAGACTAATGGATTACTAAACAGGCAATTGTCTTTAGCTGTCTTTAAATAACTTTTGACAATTGCATAGGCTTTTTATTTTCTGAGTTTGTATCACAAACACTTTCACAATGAGCACTTAAACACACACCTAAATACTAAATAGAAAACTAAATGTGAACACATAAAATATTGTTTTTGAAAAACTGAAAGGCACAGAAAAGCATGTCTGAAGTATGGCATTGTAGTTTTGCAACATGACCAGCAGATTGCAGCTACTATACAGTTTGATATGAAAGACTTCTGACAAAGTGATGTATTTGTATTGCTAGAAAAAACCTATATTGTAATAAATTCATTACTTAAACATAAGATTAGGCTGCTGAATTACCCTGACCAGAATCCTTTATAGTCCATTTAAATTACCCCATCCTGAAGTGTCCAGAAAGTGTTGTTTTAGAGCCATTTCTTCTTCCCTAAGCTTTAATTCATGATATTAGCACTCCCAGAAATGCACTGCTTCTTCTTCTTCTGTTGCGACCTCCGACCTCATGATGTCATCGGCTGATGTTCCTGTTGCATTTTGGGTAATGGAATGTTGAAACAGCCCTGGGAGCTTAGGGAACCCTTGTGGAGCTCTAAATAAGGCCTCAACAGGCCACAGGGAGCCTCGTGCACTGATACAAATGGGCCAACATATTGCTGAAGAGCTAGAAAGCAAAATAAAAACAAAAACAAAAGCCAGGACATCCAGATGATAGTAAAAATAAGCTGGGAAGATGGCAGGGTAAGTTATAATCAGTTAGCAGTGTTAGAGAGCCAGCAGAGATAGGTTTTTGTAGGTGTATTCATCTTGGTTGTACTATTTGTTAGTCTTAACAGTAATTCATAGCTTTTAAGCATATACTATATTATCTTGATTATATTATTTTACTAGCTTTAACAGTATAGCTAGTTAAGCAGGTAGTTCCTTGAAAGCTTGCATAAAAACTTTTTTTGCTTCATTTGCAGAGTGTATTAGGAACTTCTGATCCCCGTAGCTGAAGGAGAGGATGGCTGGGTATTTCATTTGGAAGCGTAATTTTTTTTTTTTGATTAACAAAGCACAAAAAGAAGCCAGAGCTTGTCTTTGAGCCTTAATGGGCTGGGGTAAATCCTGTGCTATTGTAATCCTGTGACCTCTCCATGAAATGTTACTTTTCTTTTTTGCAGCCATGAGGAGTGTGGTAACATGTGTAGCATTTAGTAGCCTTGCATAAATCTGCCTAGGAACACTATCATGTGATCTTCGTAATGCCCTATGAGCTCTTTCAATAAGGATTTCTTTAGCTAAGATTTTATTTTCAGTAATGTGTTCAAAAATCTCAGTTAGTATGACTGGTAGTTGTACTTGGTCAAACTTTTCTGGAATGCCACGTATTAGAATGTTGTTTCTCCTACTGCGTGCTTCTAAGTCTATTATTTTTTGCTGTAAGTCACTAATAATTTTGTCATTTGTATTTACCTTGGTTTGTAAATCTTGTATTTGCTTTGAATTCTCCTCAGTTTTCTTGTCAATAAGATTAATTCTGGAAGTAATTTGGTCTAGATTAGAACCAAATTAATTTAATTTGTCTGAGAATAATTTGAAATCTTCATGCAAGGGCTGTAATGCTGTTTTAAGGTCATCTAATGAGAGAACATACTCACCTTTAGATTTAGCAGCTCCTTTATTTGAATCCTGTGTTGATTTATTTATTCTCTGCCTCTTAGCTGCTACATCCTTTTCAGGTGACATTAGAGAAGATAGTTTGGTTTTAGAAGTTATAGCATCCATGGATTCTTGTTGGTTAGCCATCACTGGGTGAATTAAAGTGTAGGTTTAGGCCACAAGGGAGTGACTTAAATAATTCTCCTTTAACTTTTCTTGTTTAGAACTCAGAACTCAGTCCTTCAGAGAAAATGATGCCACCATGCAGTTGCGGCCTTCAGCCAGTCACTAGAGGTAAGCCCTTGCAGAAAAATGACAAAATGTTACTTTTTAGACGAAAATGTTGCTATAGGTCTTTTCCATGAAGTGTGGTTTAGAAGAAATACTCCTTTCCTGTTCAATTCAGTGCCAGATGCAGGGTTTTTTTTGCGGATAGATTTGGTTGATACAGGAGCAGCAGAGAGTGTGTGTTCAGTGCTCGGCGGCCATCTTGAACTCTGTACTTTCATTTTCTTATCTCAGCAGGAGATGCTATCTTCATGCTCCATTTTGGGACAAACACTGCAATAAATAGAAGTATCTTTTATTTTTAGGGTATGAACTAATATAAACCAAGACAGCATCTAATACCACATGGTTTATTTTCTGCATATGGATTATGTAGAGGACGTCCTTCCTTAAAACATACAAACAGCTACATGTGCACATGCACACTTGCGAGTGTACACACAAACACAAACATACACACACACACACACACACACACACACACACACACACACACACATACACACACACACACACACACACACACACACACACACACACACACACACACACACACACACACACACACACACACACACACACACACACACACACACACACACACACACACACACACACACACACAGGCACACTCACATAGCAAACTGAGGCCTCAGAATTGAACATGTTTATGAAATGGCAAGATGAAGCTCAAACAAGAATAAATAAGTAAGCAGATAAATAAATACATTCTTTGTACTACAAAGTTCCAAATGGAGAAATGATAAATTCAGCAACAAAGGGGAGGAGTGTTTGTGGAACTGAATTCATCCTCAGGTCTTGGTGAGTACCTTTACAAGGTGAACCCTGTTTTTACAAAATCTCACCAAGACAAAACTCATATATAGAATGCATTTTATATAGTATATATCATTGACAGAAGTAGGTTAAAATATAAAAAGACAGCTGTGTACACAAGTCCCAGGATAAAAAAGTGCCCAATCCTGGTACGCAGACTTGCACCAGGACTTAAAAATGACATTGTATAATCCTCGAGACATGGAAACATTCCTACAATGAGGTTAGGCAAGGCTCAGATGAGGATGTCCCCCACACTGTAGAAAGAAGTAGTAGTCCACAAAAGCCACAAAAACTGACAGGCAAAAAAAGAGCCATGAAGATGACAGAGTGGACTGTTGAGGATATGAAAGAAATCATGTATTGTTACTATCATGCAAGTTCCATATAGAAGATATAGAAAAAGATTAAGATAGAAATTAGAGGAAAAGAAATATAGCTTCACAAGAAAAAAATGTCAAAAGCTTCAAATGCAAATTTGTATTCATTAATAAAACAGATTCATGAAAAACATTATATAGACCAAGGTACATTGGGCTGTTTGGAAAAAGAAGCAACTGAGGAAGTGCAAAACCATAAAACATAAAAATCTACAGATTTTTGAAAGGCATAAAAAAGAAACATGGACATGGAAAAGAAGGAGATATCTAATTTGGTGCAATATTTAAGGAAAGGCGAATGCCAAATTAATCAATACAAAAAAAGCAGCTCAGAAGATATTTGAAGAGAAATGCAAGCAAAGGCACCCAGATATGAAAAATGTCACAATACAAAAAATAAGATCACAATGGGGAATGCAGAACAAAAGATTAATAAACAAGAATTTAAACAAATAGAAGATGAGGCTAATGAATATCTGCAAAATGAAGGATTTAGTGCAGAAGGTCTAACACAGGTTATGTCAGTGCATGATGGAACAATGAGTCCCCAAAGTAAGGAGAAACAAGCAGGAGTGGGAAACATCTGAAGAAGAGATGTGGACATGGGGAAAGAAAAAGAGATTTAATATGATGCAATATTCAAGCAAATGAGAAAGCAAAACTAATTAATACAAGAAAAAGGCAGTACCAAAGATATTTGAAGAGAAGTACAGGCAAAGGCATCCAGATATGAACAATTTTACAATATAAGCAATAAGAAAACAAAGGGGGGAAGCAGAAAAGAAAATCAGTAATGGATAAGTTAAAGAAATGGAAACTGAATTTATAGATTACCTGCAAAGTGAAGGATTTAGTTTAGAAAAAAATCCAAATCTAATAAAAATCACATTATGACAGAATGATGAGTCCCCAAATTAAGGAGAAAGCAGTGATACGGGAAGCATCTAATCAGTTGCCATATGAAGATACTTTGGAGGCTTCAGTAGGAAACAAGTACAAAAGTTCAGTTGGAGTTGCACAGCATGGGAAAGAGCAGGAAATGGTGGCAACTATGACACAGTCAGTGATGTGGAGTGATAGGCCAGTACTTTCCAATATGAAAGAGCAACAGATGGCACAGGATGATGCGGAAGAGAATATGTCACAGAAAGATGTTCTGAAACTTTCTGTAGAATGCCCACAGGAGGAGAAGACTATAGAATGTGCCCTCAAATTAGAAGAAAAAGATATGAGAAGAGTTGCTTGATTTAACAGAAATGGTTAGACATATTGAGATAGACAGGTAAAATTAATAGATTAACCAAATGTTAGAAATCTGATAAAACAAACACAGTAATAAATACTTTTAACAAAAAAAACATGATATAACAGAAGTAAACAGAATATATTACTGTGCAGCTAAACTAATAACAGATAAAGTCTTACCACAAAAATACAGGGCAATAAGGTAAAGGAAGAGAACAAATTGGCTCCCTATTGACATCTGAACACTTGGAATGTGTAATGATGAAACATAAAAAAAAGGCAGAAAACATGGGAGAAGAGCAAATTTTAAAAATCCTTCTGCTTCTTTAAACTTCTTTTTGCAGAGGGGCAAGTGCCCCTTGCACCTCCTCATGTGGGGCCCAAGCCCCCCACACCCCCTGAACTTATAAATCTTCTTCTTCTTCTTTCGGCTGCTCTTGTTAGGGGTTGCCACACCAGATCATCTGTTTCCATTTTTACCTGTCCTCTGCATCTTGCTCTCACACCAACCACCTGCATGTCCTCTCTCACCACATCCATAAACCTTATCTTAGGCCTTCCTCTTTTCCTGTTACCTGTCAGCGTCATCCTTAGCATCTTTTTCCCAATATACTCTACATCCGACCTCATCGCATGTCCAAACCAACGTAATTTTGCCTCTCTACCTTTGTCTCCAAACCTTCCAACCTGGGCTGACCCTCTAATATACTTATTCCTAATACTGCCCACCCTCATCACACCCAGTGCAAATCTTAACTTCTTCAACTCTGCCACATCCAGCTCTGACTCCTGTCTTTTTGTCAGTGCCACTGTCTCCAACCCATATAACATAGCTGGTCTCTCTACCCTCTTGTAGACCTTCCCTTTCACTCTTACTGGTACTCGTCTGTCACAAATCACTCTTGACGCTCTTCTCCACTCACTCCATCCTGCATGTACTCTCTTCTTCACCTCTCTTCCACACTCACCATTACTCTGAACTGTTGATCCCAAGTATTTAAACTCATCCACCTTAGCCACCTCTACTCCCTGCATCCTCTCTATTCCTCTATCCTCCCTCTCATTCACACACATATATTCTGTCTTAGTCCTGCTGACCTTCATTCCTCTTCTCTCTAGAGCATATCTCCACCTCTTCAGGGTCTCCTCCACTTGTTACCTACTCTCACTACAGACCACAATGTCATCTGGAAACATCATAGCCCAAGGGGACTCCTGTCTGATCTCATCTGTCAACCTCTCCATCACCATTGCAAATAACAAAGGGCTCAGAGCTGATCCTTGATGTAATCCCACCTCCACCTTAAATACCAACTTCAATATCGCCATACCTCAGAGAAAAAGGAATATTTGGAGAAATGGTATCTCAGACTTGGTATATGTAAGACTGATCTTTTGGCCATTCAGTCTCTGTATTTCAGGACTCGATCTAGTGGGTCCCAACATTTCAAATGGTTACCAAAAAAATCAAATGCCATCATGGAAGTATCAAATAGAGAAAACAATAAAGCAATTAAGCCAAGAATTGTCACCATTAGAAAAGTATAGTAAAGGGGAATAAATCAAGAAAAATACTTAGAAAGATCGATGTCATAAAAGCAGCAAGCAGTATTACAACAGTCCAGGATCTGTCATACACTATTGTAAATAATAAACTAAAGATCTTAGCATGGGCAGAAAAACTTAGAAGATAACGTAGAAAAAACTTAGAAGATACACAGCTAAATATAAATGAAAAGTACAAAATAAGCATTTCATTGATGACCAAAAAGTTTTATAGCGAAATTGGAAAACCAAGCAAAAGGAACAGAAACACCACCAAAAAAAATAAGACATGGACACATTTTGGAGAAATATCCATGAAAACCATATGGAACTTAACAAAGATGTGGCATGGATAGAAGTAAAAGAAATATTAAGAAATTCAAAAGTACAGGATATGAAATGGGATGAAGTAACAGCCAGAGAAATTGAAACAGAATTAAGAAAAGTTCCTAATGGGAAAACCCCACGTCCAGATGCAGTACCTAACTTCTGGAACTGTGGCCCACACTTCATCTAAGCCATGATAAAGGACAAATAATGATCCCAAGGATAAAAATTCAAAGGTGGATATTCCAGGGTGACTCTTTGTCAACACAGCTATCTTGCCCTTAACCAGTTAAGCTGTCTACTTAACAGATTAGTTCATGGTTACAGTTTTGTTCCCAGACAGCAATGTTCCTAGACAGCAACCAAGTATAAAGCCTTATTTCCTTTTAGTGGATTATTTAAGATTGCATAGTTCATCAGATGAGGAGCCGAAAGCACAAATGGAAGTGGTCAAAACTTTCTCAGATGATATAAGAATGTCATTTGATCTTGATAAATGTGCAAAAGCAACACTTAAAGCAGTAGAGCTGCAGCAGCAAGAAGATATCAGTCTGAGACAGGAATGTGATATGAAGGAACTTGAGCATGAGGAATTATATAAATATTAGGGACTTGATGAAGGATTGACAATAAAATATAAACAGATGCGAACAAATCTCAGTAATGAATATTTTGGAAGACTGAAATTAATAGTGAAAATAGTCCTGACATCTAAGAACAAAGTCCAAGCTATAAACCAATTTGCTATTCCTGTGCTAACATACAGTCGGGGGTGCTTGACTGACCCCAAAAAGTATTGGACCAGTTAGACAGGAAAACAAGAAAAATGCTTCATGTTTAGTAAATGATATATAAACATCAGTGTAAACCAATATTATATATTCCTTATTCTGAAGGAGGTATAGTCCTCCTTAAGACTGATTACATGTATAGATTGACAGTCAAAGGACTGCATGCATATCTGCTGCCCTCACCAGATCCAAACATAGTGAACATTTTGAAAAATGAACAGAAAAATCTAAGATGACTTCCCTTCTTAGTTTAGCAGAAGCATATCGGTGTCAAGTGGGAATGAAAACCAAACCAGAAGCAGAAAAATGTCAGGCAGCAACTGAATGTGCCAAAAAATAAAAGAAAGAATACAAGAGGAAGGGTAAGATAACAAGGTAAGACATGAGGAAAAGGTATAAATATAATTGCAAGTATAGAAAACTTCTCAAACAACCTCACGTCGATCAGAATCTGAAGCAGAAATAGTTTAGGAGAAGTGGATTTAAACCAAAAGATGAAAGGTTAATATTAGCTGCTACTGGACTATGTACACATTGGTTTACAAAGTCGATTAAGGATGTGGGAGAAACAGACAAATGCAGGGTCTGTAAAACAGAACTGAAAACAGTTGCACATCTTGTTCCTGGGTAATGGCAAAAGGCCTGTATACTGAAAGGCATAATAATGCGGCAAGGCTGTTGCATTGCAGATTGTGCAAACATTACAATTTTCAAGTAGCTGAGTAGCATTGGAAACATGAGCCACAAAGCATTATAGAGAATGATGAAGTTTATATCATATGGGATCGCCCACTACCAACAGTTCAAAAAACAGATGCGAGAAAGCCAAATATAGTAGTCCATGGAAAGAAGACAGTAGCATTGGTCATTGAAATTGCTACACCCAGTGATTGCAATGAGTTATGCACAGAGAGACACACATTTATAAAATACCAAGATTCCCAGGCTGAAACTAGAGCAATCTGGAAAGATACCCAGACAGTTCCAATAGTAGTAGGAGCAATGGATCCCATAAAAAAGAATTTACAGTCTTATTTAGATATGCTACTGATACATGTAACTCCATAGGAATTGCAGAAGGAGTCATTTCTGGACACTTTGTGGGGGCTGCAAAGTACACTTTTGGCTAGCATCAAAGATTTAGCAATACTAATTTCATAAACTTTAATCAGACTTTGACTTAGGAATGGGGTCAATTCATATCATGGTATTAGAAACCTAAAGGATTTAGAGAAATTATACTGGCAAACTGAGGTCTCAGAAAGTAAAATGTCTAAGAACTGGCAGGATGAGGCTCAAACAGAAAGAAAAATAAGTAAACAGACAGATAAATCAGATAAATAAACATAAATAAATAAATAATTAAATAAAATAATAATGTAGTGCAATTCATTGATCTGTTTGCTTGATTTATGCTTGGAGAGGCCATTTTTTTATTTACTTGCTCATTAAGAATTCAATATTCATTTTTTAAAATTCATTTCTGAAAAATAGCTGTACTACATATCAAAGTGAATACACAACTCATTTGCAGGGATTTCAGTGGTGCAGTATTAACTTGTAGTCATTGGAATACATTCTACAGTGCTATAACAATTTTCTAATATTAGTGCATTATTTGGTCATTTTCTGAGAGAGCCATCCTATTTGTAATACTTGTCTGCCTTTATATTTGTTTGAAATTTAAGCCTTATTCAATGACTAAGACATGGGACACTCATCATACAGAGTGCAGATGGACTAGAAATGAAAAATATTTTACAAGCCTTGTGAATAATCTTTTGAGGGAGAGTGGCACTTTAATGGCCAAATGCAAAAACAAATGTTATTAGTTTGAATATAGTGGCATTAGTATTGGGAAGAAAACATTTGAACTGAAAT
The DNA here is from genome assembly GCF_019279795.1 of Protopterus annectens. Classification (NCBI taxonomy): domain Eukaryota; kingdom Metazoa; phylum Chordata; order Ceratodontiformes; family Protopteridae; genus Protopterus; species Protopterus annectens. The sequence goes on along the minus strand of NC_056736.1, from coordinate 5,511,387 downwards.
CCAGGACAAAACGTAACAATCAGATATTCAGACATTTATTCTCAAAGGCAATTTGGACATCATTAAAGAATCTTCTTAGTGAGGGCATCCATCACAAGATGTGTGAAGGTTAAGATGTTAAGTGGCAGTGTTTCCATTTGCAGTACTGTATGCATTGCAAGAAAGATTTTGTCAGAGGTATTCTTGTACGAAGTAACAGATTAGGAAAGCAAACCTTTTACTTCAGTTTGTGCTAATAGAAGCAAAAAGGGGAATGCAGCAAACTTATTATAACTACCTTTTGCAAGAATCTTACAGGAAATAAGACTTCATTAAAAAAAAAAAAAACTGCTTATCTGAATGAATATTAGGTATATTTCTAATCACTTCTTATCTTCATGCATATCAAATAATGCAAGAAAGATTAACCTTTCAATTACTGAAACTAGAACACAGTTTTCTAAGTTATTCAGGTTGCAGTAACGTGCTGCACTGAAAGTGCATTTTACTTTGTCTGCAGTCATAGCTCATAGCTCCTCAGGGCTTATAGTAATAAATGTAAAAGTCAATAAGCCAGCTATTCTTAGATAACTCTACACTTAAATGTTAGCGATGTAGTGTTTTTGTGCTTTTCCTTCTCTTGCAGTTAGAATTTAGTAAGGCAGTTGTTTATGGCCAAACTGAAACACAGCTCTCCCCCTGTAGCTATGGCACTCAGGAAACAGTCCAGCCTTTCCTGTCTTGTTATTGCCTATTATATGTTTTATAAGCTGTGAGACTTGCACTAAATTCTTCAGATTGCTCCAGTGCATTGACTGCCATTCATCAGGGAGATGAACGCTGCGTTAAGACAAGCTAAAGCTGAGCAAAGCTCTAAAAAGGCAGAGTCTCCTTTTCAGCCCTTAGCAAAGATAAATTTTCTGCCATTCCTTTGCCTTGTGCTTTTTTCTCCATTAAATGCATAAGAATCAAAGGTTATCACAAAGGCTTTTAGCCACTCCATTATAAAATACTCCACACTGACTCACATGGGGACTGACAGAGACCTATCTGCTGTTCAGCCCCACAGCATTCCTAATCCCCCAGGTAGTTGGACAGTCTGCTGAGCCCATTGGCTGATTCTAGGAAACTGAGATATTTTTGGAAAGTAGGACTTCTATAAAAAAATGCTTGCCCTGTATGTGTTAGTCAGGTCTTTTGTAACACTTTGGAATGCAATGTGTGTTTTCACAACATGTTTTCATGTTTAACTTTATGCAGTGTATCTTATGAATTTCTTTGCATTGTTTTAAATGTCTGCACATGTACTCAAACACATATACAAACACACTGAAGTAGCTGTTTATGGGCATATGTATTGCATATGTATGTGATTGTATATTTACCAGTGATTGTGTAAAAACATTGCGTATTTTATACCTCCAAAACTGATTTAGAAAACAAAGTATATTACATGCTCTGCTTTTGAAAAAGTTTTTTTTTTCTTGTTTGCCAGGCATTGCTATTATTTTCTGCAATTCATTTATTTGAAAACTTATTAGGTAAATGCAGCAGCCCCTTAGGTCATGATTGCACACAGAACATATCATCTTAATTAGAAGACAATTCAGTAAATTAGATACTAATGATAATGGATTCAGTTAGTTTACAAATGCAACCTTTATGTGAATTATTTTTGCATCATTTTTGTGGATTACATTGTTCCTTCAGTGAATACTGTACGGATAAGCATATCATTCAAACCACTAATAATTTGCAGTCATTTTATAATTAGTTTTCAACTGGATATACACAGAAGAATCTGCAGTCTAAACACACATTTTAATCATATGATGGCACTGGCAAATCTTTCAGCTTGCAGGTCTGCACAGGTATTGCATAGGCCTATATTTTCTTGTCTGTATTTTCCACCTTTTCCTTACAGTCCCATGACAATGCATTGCACGGCAGACTGTTCTCTCTGTGAAGTAATGTTCCATTACATGTTGTAATTCTTGAATCACCCCAAGTGTCTGACATACATACTGTTTCTTGGGTTCATAGGTTCATAGATACTGTTTCTTTCCTTCTTCTTTTCTTCCATTTTGTGGTATCTGCTTGAATCTTAATGCTGCAGTAAGCCTGTGTAGTATTACTTCTTTCCTTTCTCTTCCTTACAGTGAACATTCCCAGTGCTATGGTCTTTTCCTCATTCTACATGTTCTCCAGTCTTGCTGTTACCACGGTAGCCCCGCAAGTGAAAATTGTAAGCTAATTAATCTCCTTCTACTTGTAGCAGCCTTACAAGTGATCACAGTACTGTAGAAAGACACACACTAGTGTCCTACAGAATTGAACAATGACTCTGACATCTAATAAAAGGGTCTATATTGAATCAGTGAACGCTGATTCATCGACCCTATTTGAGCAAAAGCTGACAATCCCGAACACCCGGAACAGCAATTTTTTTCTGTGGGAAAAAAATTGCTGGGCCGGTTTTGGAAGTTTGCCATTTCCTCCACTGTGGTGTGATCTCAGAGTTGGTATTTTTAAGTGGGGGGCTTTGCCCCCCACATTAAATACTGTTTTAATTTTTTTTTGTTTTTGTTTTTTTTTTGTGGAACAGCGATTTATTTCCCTCGGAAAAAATTGCTGTCCGAGTGTTCGGGATTGTCAGCCTTTGGTTAACTAGGGTCGATGAATCAGCGTTCACTTTTTTAAGCATCCTCTTATTCAATATAGACCCCTAACAAAATACCACAACATTCACAGGTTCATAAGTGTGTACTAGGCTAACTAGCACTGGGGCATCATTAAGCCTAGAAATGCAGCCTAAGTCACTGACAAGTTCTGGCACCTTTGACAAGCGTAAGCAGGGGCTTGGGAAATGAAACATTTAAAAGCAAGGGCCTGGGAGATGAACCATTTGTAGGTTACCTTGCTTGCTACTGAGATTTGTCTGCATACATCAACTGGACATAAGCTGATTTAAGTATATTTCCTTCATTTTATTGTGGTTGTTATAACTTGGACTGATTTCTCAGATCTAGCTCTGTTGAAACTGTCTTGTGTGTGTGTCTGAAGCTCTGCACTAGTTGTTAAACTGCTCTGAAATTCCTTTAAGTGTTAATTAGCTTGGGGGGTTTTCTGATAACACTAAAACCTGTGTTGGTTACATCTCTGGTAATCATTTTATGTAGAGTTGCTTGCTACTGAGATTTGTCTGCATACATCAACTGGACATAAGCTGATTTAAGTATATTTCCTTCATTTTATTGTGGTTGTTATAACTTGGACTGATTTCTCAGATCTAGCTCTGTTGAAACTGTCTTGTGTGTGTGTCTGAAGCTCTGCACTAGTTGTTAAACTGCTCTGAAATTCCTTTAAGTGTTAATTAGCTTGGGGGGTTTCTGATAACACTAAAACCTGTGTTGGTTACATCTCTGGTAATCATTTTAAGTAGAGTTGCTTGCTACTGAGATTTGTCTGCATACATCAACTGGACATAAGCTGATTTAAGTATATTTCCTTCATTTTATTGTGGATGTTATAACTTGGACTGATTTCTCAGATCTAGCTCTGTTGAAACTGTCTTGTGTGTGTGTCTGAAGCTCTGCACTAGTTGTTAAACTGCTCTGAAATTCCTTTAAGTGTTAATTAGCTTGGGGGGGGGGGTTCTGATAACACTAAAACCTGTGGTGGTTACATCTCTGGTAATCATTTTAAGTAGAGTTGCTTGCTACTGAGATTTGTCTGCATACATCAACTGGACATAAGCTAATTTAAGTATATTTCCTTCATTTTATTGTGGTTGTTATAACTTGGACTGATTTCTCAGATCTAGCTCTGTTGAAACTGTCTTGTGTGTGTGTCTGAAGCTCTGCACTAGTTGTTAAACTGCTCTGAAATTCCTTTAAGTGTTAATTAGTTTGGGGGGTTTTCTGATAACACTAAAACCTGTGTTGGTTACATCTCTGGTAATCATTTTAAGTAGAGTTGCTTGCTACTGAGATTTGTCTGCATACATCAACTGGACATAAGCTGATTTAAGTATATTTCCTTCATTTTATTGTGGTTGTTATAACTTGGACTGATTTCTCAGATCTAGCTCTGTTGAAACTGTCTTGTGTGTGTGTCTGAAGCTCTGCACTAGTTGTTAAACTGCTCTGAAATTCCTTTAAGTGTTAATTAGCTTGGGGGGGTTTCTGATAACACTAAAACCTGTGTTGGTTACATCTCTGGTAATCATTTTAAGTAGAGTTGCTTGCTACTGAGATTTGTCTGCATACATCAACTGGACATAAGCTGATTTAAGTATATTTCCTTCATTTTATTGTGGTTGTTATAACTTGGACTGATTTCTCAGATCTAGCTCTGTTGAAACTGTCTTCCCCACCCCCCCCTCCCTGTTCTTGGATGTAGTTTAAATTTGGTGTCTTTTGCAGTGCCCGCCCCACTGTAGATTTGATCTAGGACACTCCCCCAGGCCCTTCTCTTTACCGCATTCTCTCTAATAAACCCTTTCTGCACTTGCTTTTAGTCCTTTTTAATTTAATTAAATTTTTTTCATACTGTGTGTGGACTAATATTGCTACATACTCGTGTGTGTCAGCTTGCACTGCATGTGAATTGTTTTTATAGCATTTACTGTCTGTTTTTTTCCTTGTCGCTGTAAAAAAAAAAAAAAAAAAAATCTCTTGTTTTCCTGCCTTACTGAACTAGAGTAGTCCAGTTTCAGAGTTGCTGATCCCTGGGCTTTGTTTTTAGTTCCTGTTACTGATCCATTGCCTTATTAGGAAGGAGGAAGTTTCTTTGCTTACCAGTGGGAGTGGGAAGCACTGAGCGGCCTTTTTGTCCGATTTGGTGAAGTTTCAGCCAGAAACTAGTAGTCCATTGGTCGTTTTGGGCCAATTCCTAGCTCCTTTCAGCCCCGTGCTATAAAACACGCTAAACGCGCATTTTCCAGCTTGTACCAACTCAGCACAGATCCTCGTGGTGGCCTGCAGAGTGATCCAAGCAGCAGAGAGCTAAAAGAGTGACTTTCTACCAGATATAAGTATTTTTTGTGGCTTTCCCACTGTTATTAAGCTAGCGACTGCATTTTGTCTGTTTTACTGTTACTTTAAGTGATTTCTGCATTTTACACTGTTAATTGCACTTTAAGTTACTAATTGTTGCAAATTGTTTCTGTAGGCTACACACTAAAGTGCGCTAGCCGATTTAAAGCATTTATAGCATTTACTGTCTGTTTTTCTCCTTGTCTCTGTAAAAAAAAAAAAAAAAAAAATCTCTTGTTTTCCCGCCTTACTGAACTAGAGTAGTCCAGTTTCAGAGTTGCTGATCCCTGGGCTTTGTTTTTAGTTCCTGTTACTGATCCATTGCCTTATTAGGAGGGAGGGAAGTTTCTTTGCTTACCAGTGGGAGTGGGAAGTACTGAGCGGCCTTTTTGTCCAATTTGGTGAAGTTTCAGCCAGAAACTAGTAGTCCATTGGTCGGTTTGGGCCAATTCCTAGCTCCTTTCAGCCCCCTGCTATAAAACACGCTAAACACGCGTTTTCCAGCTTGTACCAACTCAGCACAGATCCTCGTGGTGGCCTGCAGAGTGATCCAAGCAGCAGAGAGCTAAAAGAGTGACTTTCTACCAGATATAAGTATTTTTTGTGGCTTTCCCACTGTTATTAAGCTAGCGACTGCATTTCGCCTGTTTTACTGCTACTTTAAGTGATTTCTGCATTTTACACTGTTTATTGCACTTTAAGTTACTAATTGTTGCAAATTGTTTCTGTAGGCTACACACTAAAGTGCGCTAGCCGATTTACAGCATTTATAGCATTTACTGTCTGTTTTTTTTCCTTGTCTCTGTAAAAAAAAAAAAAAAAAAATCTCTTGTTTTCCCGCCTTACTGAACTAGAGTAGTCCAGTTTCAGAGTTGCTGATCCCTGGGCTTTGATTTTAGTTCCTGTTACTGATCCATTGCCTTATTAGGGAGGAGGGAAGTTTATTTGCTTACCAGTGGGAGTGGGAAGCACTGAGCAGCCTTTCTGTCCGATTTGGTGAAGTTTCAGCCAGAAACTAGTAGTCCATTGGTCGTTTTGGGCCAATTCCTAGCTCCTTTCAGCCCCCTGCTATAAAACACGCTAAACACGCATTTTCCAGCTTGTACCAACTCAGCACAGATCCTCGTGGTGGCCTGCAGAGTGATCCAAGCAGCAGAGAGCTAAAAGAGTGACTTTCTACCAGATATAAGTATTTTTTGTGGCTTTCCCACAGTTATTAAGCTAGCGACTGCATTTGGCCTGTTTTACTGCTACTTTAAGTGATTTCTGCATTTTACACTGTTTATTGCACTTTAAGTTACTAATTGTTGCAAATTGTTTCTGTAGGCTACACACTAAAGTGCGCTAGCCGATTTACAGCATTTATAGCATTTACTGTCTGTTTTTTCCTTGTCTCTGTAATAAAACAAAAAATCTCTTGTTTTCCGCCTTACTGAACTAGAGTAGTCCAGTTTCAGAGTTGCTGATCCCTGGGCTTTGTTTTAGTTCCTGTTACTGATCCACTGCTTTATTAGGAAGGAGGGAAGTTTCTTTGCTTACCAGTGGGAGTGGGAAGCACTGAGCAGCCTTTCTGTCCGATTTGGTGAAGTTTCAGCCAGAAACTAGTAGTCCATTGGTCGTTTTGGGCAATTCCTAGCTCCTTTCAGCCCCCTGCTATAAAACACGCTAAACACGCGTTTTCCAGCTTGTACCAACTCAGCACAGATCCTCGTGGTGGCCTGCAGATTGATCCAAGCAGCAGAGAGCTAAAAGAGTGACTTTCTACCAGATATAAGTATTTTTTGTGGCTTTCCCACTGTTATTTAAGCTAGCGACTGCATTTCGCCTGTTTTACTGCTACTTTAAGTGATTTCTGCATTTTACACTATTTATTGCACTTTAAGTTACTAATTGTTGCAAATTGTTTCTGTAGGCTACACACTAAAGTGCGCTAGCCGATTTACAGCATTTATAGCATTTACTGTCTGTTTTTTTCCTTGTCTCTGTAATAAAACAAAAAAAATCTCTTGTTTTCCTGCCTTACTGAACTAGAGTAGTCCAATTTCAGAGTTGCTGATCCCTGGGCCTTGTTTTTAGTTCCTGTTACTGACCCATTGCCTTATTAGGGAGGAGGGAAGTTTCTTTGCTTACCAGTGGGAGTGGGAAGCACTGAGCAGCCTTTCTGTCCGATTTGGTGAAGTTTCAGCCAGAAACTAGTAGTCCATTGGTCGTTTTGGGCCAATTCCTAGCTCCTTTCAGCCCCCTGCTATAAAACACGCTAAACACGCGTTTTCCAGCGTGTACCAACTCAGCACAGATCCTCGTGGTGGCCTGCAGAGTGATCCAAGCAGCAGAGAGCTAAAAGAGTGACTTTCTACCAGATATAAGTATTTTTGTGGCTTTCCCACTGTTATTTAAGCTAGCGACTGCATTTCGCCTGTTTTATTGCTACTTTAAGTGATTTCTGCATTTTACACTGTTTATTGCACTTTAAGTTACTAATTGTTGCAAATTGTTTCTGTAGGCTACACACTAAAGTGCGCTAGCCGATTTACAGCATTTATAGCATTTACTGTCTGTTTTTTTCCTTGTCTCTGTAATAAAACAAAAAAAAAGTCTCTTGTTTTCCCGCCTTACTGAACTAGAGTAGTGCAGTTTCAGAGTTGCTGATCCCTGGGCTTTGTTTTTAGTTCCTGTTACTGATCCATTCCCTTATTAGGAGGGAGGGAAGTTCCTTTGCTTACCGCTGGGAGTGGGAAGCACTGAGCGCCTTTTGTCTGATTTGGTGAAGTTTCAGCCAGAAACTAGTAGTCCATTGGTCGTTTTGGGCCAATTCCTAGCTCCCTTCAGCCCCCTGCTATAAAACACGCTAACGCGTAAGCGATTTAGCTGAGTTACCACTGTTGCACACAAGAGCAGCGGCGGTTAAACAAGGTTAAACTATTTGGGCCATCTAAATTCCACTCTTCCAATTTTCCCTTAAAACTACCTTCCTCGAGCTGTACTGCTGATCTAACCAGCATATCCTATAACTGAAAAGTTCATCTCTACTTGATTCCCAAGTAGACTATCCTCTATCTGTAAAGCCTAGCACTTACTCCTACAGTACTTGCACCTTGATAAAGCACTCTTATTATAGATAGTACCCCACCAGCCTAAAACCCACTTCCCCGAGTCCTTTGAAAGTCTCTTTATCTACTACTTCTAGTATGTCGAGGGATCAGTTGCTAGTGTCCTCTCCAGCTCAACTGGTGAACCTGGGAATATTGAGGCAATGTTACAACTGCCTCATGTACACAGACAATCCTCTCCTTCTCCCACAAAACACAAATACATGCGAGAGATGCAACTATACGGCCAAACTGGAGGCTGAGCTCTCTCAACATAGGACTGGCAAGACCAGACAGGAGGAGAAGGTAACCACACACAGTACATACCCAGTCACACATGGTACCATCACAACTTCAAATCATACACATACTCACACAAAGACATACTCCGAGGCTCTGATCAAAAATTTACCAAAACAGCAGTGGCCACCAAAGCAGACACCCAAACAACTACCACCTCACGACCCAACACATGCAACACATAGACCACACAGTCAGAGTGTCAAACAGTCACAGCCCTTAAGGCCAAACAAAATGCCAGACACACTTGTCATTGGTGATTCCATAGTCAGACACACTGACGTACCGCTCACCAGACTGAGTAAAGAGAAGGTCACAGTAAGCTGCCTGTCGGGCACTAGAATCCGCCACATAACGCAAGCACTCAGGTCTCTCAACAGCAGGTACAAGTATGACTCAGTCATTGTCCACGCTGGTGTCAACGACCTGAGACGTACCTCCTTGGACTACATGAAAAGGGACATCGAGGAGCTCTCTGATTATGTAGCCCAGGCAGGTATGACCCTGACCTTGAGCAGTATCCTACCTTCACCTAGAATGATGCCACAATACAGTGATAAGATGATCAGCTTTAATAATTGGCTTAAATTCTGGTGTCATTCAAAGGGGATCCAATGTCTGTCTGCCTGGGATGACATGCTGGACAAGCCACGCTGCCGCAAGGGACGGCTTGCACCTGTCACCCTGGGCTTCGGATATTGGCAAAGGCTCTTGCCACCCCATAGTGCCTTTTTAGGCAAGGCTCAAATTCTAAACCTACCACCCTAGAACACCAAAAGGAAGAAAACTAAGGGTAATGCTGCTCAATGCCAGAAGTCTCAATCTCAAGATGCACGCACTCGAGGCCCTTCTCAATATGGAGAACATCGATATCTGTGCTGTGACAGAAACCTGGTTCAAGGCTCCTGAGAGCACCCCAGCACTAACAGGTTTCACCTCATATCATGCGTTCCGCCCCAAAATCCGGACAACACCAAGAAAGGAGGGGTGTCCATATTCATAAAGGACACCCACACCTCAAGGTTGGTGGCAACGCACGATGCATCGGAGACCATCCAGGTGCAATTAACCATAGGCAAGACTGCTCTGCAATTTGTAGCATGTTACAGGCCACCCTCTCAAACTCAGGAACCTCACATGGCCTTCCTGAAAACATTGGACGGGATAAATGTATCTCCAAACACCATCATACTAGGTGACTTCAACTACCCTAATATAGACTGGGAACACTACTCAAGCCCGAACACTCTAACCCAAAGATTCCTGGAGTTCATAAACTCAAATGCCATGGAACAACTAGTCAGCATCCCCACAAGAGGAGAAAACATACTTGATCTCATCATCACGAACATGGGATCAAAATGTTCAACACCGAGAGTATACCCCTCTCTTGTGAGATGGGATCATAAACTAATCTCGCTGGAGGTCCTCATCCCGCCCCACCTGAAACAAAAAGACCACAGTGAAAAACTTCTCAAAAGCCGATTTCACACTTCTAAAAACTAGTGTGGTCTCCTTTAAGGCCCCTGAGCCAGTGGTAAACATTACTCAAACCGCTGAATCACTTACAAATGCCTTCTACCAGCACCTACAGGACTGCATGGATCAGGCAATCCCAAACAAAACTAAGACTCTCTGTACCAAAGGCAAGCGTCCAGTCTGGTGGACCCCAGCCATAAACAAGCTCTACAACAAAAGGAGGAAGCTACTACAAGATAGAGCAAAATCCTTGAAAGGTAAGACACCTTTGATCATTATAAGTAAAAAACTAAGAGCTCTCATAAAATCATCCAAGGCAAATTTTGAGAGAAAAATCGCCAAGGACTCTAAAGAGAATCATAAGGCCTTCTTTAGCTATGTTAGAAACCTAGGAGGAAACGCCCAGATATGCTCAGAATTAGTTCAAAATGATGTGAAAATTACTGAACCTACACACATTGCCAACATACTGGCTGACAGGTTCAGTGCAAACTTCTCCCCTCCCCAAAAGGAGAGATATCTATTCCAGAGGATTGTAGCCCCCAAACATCTCCAACGCCCAGGTGAGAACTGCCCTCACTAAGGCAAAAAACACAGCATCCATGGGACCGGATGGTGTCCCCGGCTGTGTGCTTCATGTACTCAACGAGGAATTAAACCCACAGTTAGGACAGCTGTTTAATCTTAGCCTCACCTCAGGATACGTACCCAAGGAGTGGCGCACGGCGACTGTGGTCCCACTTCATAAGGGCGGTGCCTCCACAGACCCTGGAAATTACCGCCCCATTAGCTTGACAAGCCTTATCTGCAAAGCCATGGAGAGGATCATAATGGAACTCATAAATAAAGACATAGGGAACTTGCAGACTTTGGATCCAACCCAGTTTGGCTTTGTCAAAGGCAGATCCTGCCTCTTAAACTTGGTTGACTTTTTCAAGACAGTCACCAAGGCCATTGATGAGGGAAAGGCAGTTCATACAGCCTACCTCGACCTGGCAAAGGCCTTCACACAATACCCCACTCAGGTATCATCGAAAAACTCATCAGCTTGAATGTAAACCCATACATCACAAGATGGGTTGCAAACTGGCTAAGTGACAGAACCCACAGGGTCAGAGTTGCTGGAGCCATGTCAGACTCAAAGCCTGTCACAAGTGGTGTCCCACAGGGCTCAGTCCTGGGTCCACTCTTGTTCAGCATCTACTTTTCTGAAGTACAAGCAAACACAGGAGGGTTATGGCTGACAAAGTTTGCAGATGACTGCAAACTGGGCCATAGTCGAAAACACATCTGACACAGATATCCTCCAGAAGGGCCTCACAGAAACAGATAACTGGTGCCAGAGCCATGGCCTGAAGTTAAACGCCAAAAAATGCATAGTCATACCCTTCAGGGAAAAACAAGGTTACCCCTAGCTACCATATAGGTGGCAATCCACTGAGCACAGAAAAAGTCATCAGAGATCTGGGGACCCAGGTTGACAGTAGCCTTTTGTTTGACACTCATGTTGCTAAAGTAGTTAGGAAAACCTTCTATATCACCCACCTGATCATGAAGGGATTCACATCTAGATCAAGGGAGGACATCGTCCCCTGTACTCATCACTCATTAGACCTATGATTGAGTACAATGCCCGTTCGAATGTATCTGACCAGACACCTGCTGCAGCTTGAAAGGCCCCAAAAGTTCCTCACCAAAAGGATAAAGGGTCTCAAAAATATGTCTTATGCTGCCCGACTGAAAGAACTCCAGCTCTATTCAGTCTCATACCGCTTGCTCAGAGGTGACCTGTGCCTGACATATAAGGCCATGTCAAACCCAGATTTGATGAATATGCTTCACCTCAAAAATCTAGATCCCTCAGAACCACAAGGGTGGGAGACTTAAACCTTGACATGGTTATAAATAGAACGTGCTGGAGGGACAGATTCATCACCCAGAGACTCCCTATGCTGTGGAACAAAATCCTGGTACATGTGAGGCAGAGCACCTCTCTGGCCTTGTTCAAGAGGAATCTTGACCAATGGATGGGAGATTGCAGATATACCCCAGGGATTACTTCAGTGTCACTGCTTGACAGAGGCATAGCAAAATGATAGGCATAGTTTTTATTCAAACTAAAGGGGTGGCGAAAGCCACATAACTATGGGCTAGGCTTATAAATGCCCTTGGGCAGATAGCCTAGTATGAACCTATGAACCTATGAACCTATTAGAGACACAGGTGCCAAACTAGGGATGAATTTCCAGTTCCCCATCCAATTGTCCAAGTTATACTTGAATTAGACTATGGAGGTACTCTGCTCCCTGTTCCAGAGAAGGGGTAGTTTCTGGGATATATACTTATCTCAGCAGCAGGTCCTATATATCACAGGCAAGGTTTAATTCCTTAGAACAGATAATAATGGTGCAGTTTCTTTTGTGGATCTGCAGGAGGTCCATCACAGTGGGGTCCAGCAATACCTTATATGTCAGACATAGATCTCCCCTTAACAGCCTGTAGGAGACAGAATACATGGATAGGGCTTTAAGGTGGTCTACACAGGACATGCTACTTATACCCTGTATTCTTTTAGTGAGGAACCTCTGTGGATGATCCAATTGTTGGATTGCCTGGTTCCGTATACAGCAAAGGGAGCAATATACTCAATAGCTGTAATGAATGCAGAATACAGTGGAACAATGACCTTCTAGAACCTAGATTTCATACTTTTGTTTATAGGTTGCACAATGTAAAATGATTTCCTCACTACTGTAGACACATGGTGATCAAAGACTAGACTACTGTCTAGATGTGCCCTCAAGACCCTGACTCCTTGGTCAACTCTTAGAGTTGGTCTGTTGATATGATAGCTACTAGAGATGGATGACTTTCCAAAGACATTATTATGTATTTTTTGGCATTAATTTTAGTTGATGGCTCTGATACAAGTTATATGTCAGTGTCAGACCTTCCTGGAACACTTTAGCATCAGTTGGGGATTCAATGACCACTCCTAATTTGCAATTGTCTGCATACTTGGTCAACCAGGAGCCCTTGACACTGGCTTTGACTTCAGAGAAGTTAATGCCAAAAATAAGTGATCCCAGGACCTATCCTGAGTGACTCTACTTGTAACTGACCTATTTGTAAAGGTGGAATCTACAATTCTAACTTCATGGGTCCTGTCAGTCACCTGGCTATTCACAAGGTGACATAAGGGTTTATGCCTATCCCTTGAGTTTGTGAACTATGGTTGACTGGGGTGCTGTGCCAAGTGTCTTGCTCATGTCAAGGTAGGCAGTGTGAACCATTTTGCCCTCATCAATTGCTTTGAAGACCTTCTCAAAGAAGTCCACCAGGATGAGTAGACAAAATCCAACTGAGTTGAGTCTAGTGTCTGGAGGTTTCCTATGTCATTATTGATCATTTCCATGATAATTCTTTCCATGGCTTTACATATGAGACTTTTGAGATTTATGGGTCAAGTTTCAAGTGTCTGTAGATTGCCCAACTTTGTGCAGAGGGTTGACAGTTGCTGTTATCCATTCACGAGGGATGAAGCCTGTTTAGAGGCTACAGATAAATAGCGTTTCCAGTGTAACTGATAGGCCATGTTTCATGCTATTTAGAAGGCAGTCAGGGATATTGTCTGGGCCCAATGAAGCAGAGTTCTTGGCCTTAGAAAGAACATTGAAGAGCTGTTCCCTAGTAATAGTAGGGGAAGTTATATTTGGTAGTAATTTCTGAAGGGCAGTCGAGGGGGGAGAGGGATAAAGTTAGAGCTGAATTTGTCTGCAAGTAAGTTTGCTATATCTTCTGGCTCAGTGTAGATTGCTTCATTTCAAACAAGCTCTGCTGAAAATTGTGTATTGCCTTTGAAGTTGTGAACATAGCTAAAGAATACATTGTGGTTGCCCTTGGCCTGGAATACTATATTTACCTCAAATCTGGCTTTGGTAGATTTTTTTGTCCTCTTAGATGTTTGTTTAATTTGATGACAGTGCTTTTATCCTGCTGGGTACCACACCACCTTCTAATTTTTGCCATGGCTTTCTTCTTTCTGTTATACAGCCCATTAATATTATAATTCTACCAGGGTGGCTTGTTTTCTGGGTTGGTTCTGTACTTATTCCTGGTGGTACATGTGACACCCCTGCTCTGGGCCAGTAATCAAGGGGCCTGAGTCTTCACTACTGACACCAGTGAGGGACATTCAATTGGAACAAAAATAGATACACACAGTATTTCCAGATGCAGTTCTCTGCACCAAGCACAATTACCCTTATGAGCACACAGAACACACTCAGTCTGGAAGCTGGGTTCTCTCTCTCTCTCCAGGCTCACAATAAGACTCCCCACTGACACAGCTGTAGAGCTGTGTCCTCAGCCAAGTGTTCCAAGCCAAGTCCTCCACCACCATCTTTGTGAAACAAGTGCTGTATGTCTCTGCTCCAAGTAGCTGACACACACTCTTTGAGATTTGATTTACACACACACACACACACACACACACACACACACACACACACACACACACACACACACACACACACACACACACAAAACTGGGAAAGGCTGGCACAGATTTACCAGTTGTGCTCCCTTATGCCTAGACTATAAGGTAGTTAATGCCACCAGAACACTCCAAAGCCATCTACTCTAACGATCTTACAAGGGTACCCAATTAGACTGAGTAGAATTAATACTAATACAAATGGCAGTGTTTGACCAATGCAGCAAGGCTTTCCAAAGCAGCCACAGTGTCACCAAATAGATATAAGTACTCTCAAAGGTTAAAATATTCTCTAAATGACCAGCCACAATGAAAAGTTTAAATATATTTAATAATAAATAATAAAATAACATGAAAATACTAAATATCTGTTAACAATAAACACCAGAGTTTCAATTAAGAAAATATTAAAATAACACAGATAGACTCATACAGATACAGAAAACAGTAGTTAACTAATCTCACTATATTTTCCTGACTGACCTAAAGAATTACTATTCCCTGGTTACTTACTAAAGCAAGGCAAGATGAAATGGGTGAGTGATCCCTCATTGTCAGGTTTCAAAAACAGACTGCCCTGAGACTTCTGTCTCATCTATTATTAAAACATAATTTCAGTGCTGGATTATAAAATTAATTTACTCGGCTGTTGGCCCCGAGGCCCTTCCAAGGCTAACTAAGAATTCAGCCCATGTTCTGACAAGTCAGCACCCATTGCCCTGTACAGCAGGGACTCAAGTGGAATCCCAGGGGTGTATTTTCTGTTCCCCATCCAGTTATCCAGGTTTCTCTTAAAAGGGGTTAATGAGGTAGTCTGCTCAACATGGACAGGGAGTCTATTCCACAGAAGAAAGAGTCTTTGGGACACAATTCTGTACTGCCAACAAGTCCTATTGATGTCACAGACTAGGTTGAGGTTGCACGTGCTTGTTACTCAAGTGGACCTTGGCTTGAAGATATGCAGCAGTCCTATCATGGTGGGGTCTGAGATTGCTTTGTATGCCAAACAGATGTCACCTCTGAGGAGTAGTTATAAGATTGAGTTGAGAGACAGGGTTTTACGCCTATTGGTGTAGGATAGATGTCTGAGGCCCTGGATTTTCCTGGTGAGGAACCTCTGTGGTGTCTCTAGCTGCTACATGTGTTTTGTGAGGTACATGTTGAAAGGGGCATTGTTCTCAGTAATGGTTCTTATAAGGGAAGAATACAGGAATGTCATTGACAGCTTGTCCCTGGGTGAGATACCCTTCCTAATGAGGTGGGCCACATAGAAAGTTTTCTATACAATAGAGGCAATTTGGTGGTCAAAAGTCAGTTTGCTATCAACCTGGGTTCCCAAGTCCCTCACGACTGATTGCATGCTTAGGACCTTGTTATTAATGTGATAATTAATGGGGATGTCACTCTCCCCAGAGGGGATAATGATATATTTTTTGGCATTCAGTTTGAGGCCATGTTTTTGGTACCAGTCATTTGTTTGGTTGAGACACTCTTGGATGATGTACACATCACTAGGGGAATTGATGACAGTGCCCAGCATGCAGTCATCTGCAAACTTGGTCAGCCATAGCCCACTGGATTTGGCCTGCACCTCAAAAAAGTATATCACAAACAACAAACACCCCAAGACCAATCCCTGGGGTACACCTCTCATTACGGCTCTACTGCTTGAGGTGGCTTCCCCTATTTTGAGTAGTTGGGTTCTGTCAGTGAGCCAGTTTGCTATCCATCTGGTAACATATGGACTGATGCCTAATTGAGAGATTTTATCTATTATATCTGAGTGGGGAATAGTATCAGAGGCTTTGGCCAGGTCATGGTATGTGGTGTGCACTGTCTTTCCCTTGTCCATGGCTTTGGTGACTGCCTCAAAGGAGTCGGCCACATTTAACAGGCATGACCTCTCCTTGATGAAACCAAACTGTGTGGGATTGAGTATTTGGAGGTTGCCAATGTCCTTGTTAATGAGGTCCATGATAAACCATTCAATGGCCTTGCAGATCAGGCTAGTTAGGCTGATGGGTCTCTAATTTCCTGGCTTGGTGGACAATCCACCTTTGTGCAAAGGGTTGACAGTGGCTGTCCTTCATTTGGCTGGGATTAAGCCTGTTCTCAGGCTTTCATTGAATAGGGTGCCTAATGGTGCTGCAAATTTCTGCCTGAGTTCATGTAGGATGCAGCCGGGGATGTTATCATGTCCCATGGAAGCTGTATATTTTGCCTTTGAGAGGGCAGTGATGACTTGCTCCCTGGAGATAAGGGGAGGAGTCAGGTGCTAGGGATGTCCTGATTTACAGATGGGGTGACAGAGAGGTGAAGTTTTCACTGAACCTGTCTGCCGGCAGGTTGGCTATATCTGCTGTGTTTGTGTTTGTGGTGTCCTTGACCACCAGTTCTGAGCAGATCTGAGTGCTTCCATTGAGATTGCATATATATGTGAAGAAGGCCTTATGATTGTCTTTAGTAGATGTGGTCAGTTTGGACACAAAGTTTGCTTTGGATGATTTCACTAGTGCTCTTATCTGCTTGTTCAGGCTAAGGAGAGATTGCTTCTAATTAGGCACCTGCTCCTTCTTGGTCCTGGACAACAATTTGTTTCTTTTATTATAGAGTTTATTTATTGCAGATGTCCATCAGACAGGTTTACTCTTCCTAGAGGAGGAGGATTTTGTCCTGTTGGGTATTCCTGATTCCATACAGCTATATAAATGATCATATAGTACTTTGATGGAGGTTTAGACATTTGTACCAGTTCCTACAGAGGGGGAGAGAGCTGTGAAGCTGTTTGTTCCTTCCCTCAGGAGGTTGAAATCAGCTTTGGAGAAGTTTTTTTTGTTTGACCCTAGCTGGGGGGGGGGGTGTCGGGGGAGATGGTGACTTCAAATGTGACTGTTTTGTGGTCGCATCTTACCAGGGAAGATGACACTGTAGGGATGCTGCAGTGGTTGCTCATGTTGGTTAATATCAAGTCCAAGATATTATCACCTCTTGTGGGGGTGTTGAGCAGCAGACCCAAGGCATTTGCATTGATAAAATCAAGGAATCTCTGTTCATTTGTGTTTTGGCATGATAAATTCTTCCAATCTATGGCTGGATAGTTAAAGTCACCCAGGATTAGGGTAAAGGGTTGAATTTTGATAGATTTGAAGAGGTCCAGATAGGTGTAGTGGGCATCTTGAGTCAAAGTAGGGTGCCTGTAGGTAGCTATGATTTGAATAGGGGTTTGTCAATGATTAACTGCACCTGGAGTGTCTCCTGTGTGTCATACTGTTTGACTAGCCTGTAGGTGTGTATGTCTTTAATATATATTGAAACTCCACCTCCTTTTGCTTTGCTGCCCATGGTTTGGGGTATGTATATATGGTAGGATGAGTAACCTGGTATGGCTGGGGTGATCTTTGCAGCTTTGAACCAGGTTTCTGTGATTGGACAAATGTCAGCATTTTCCAGGGTTAAAAATGCTTGTAATGAGTGCAGTTTCATGTTTCGACTCCTAGCGTTTAGCAGCATGACCTTTGATTTGCATTTTGATGAAATTTTCATGTTGGCAGTTTTGGCCTCATGGCATTGTCAAAAAAAGGCACTATGGTGCTGACAAGAAACTTTGCCAGAAGCTTGAAGCTCAAGGGAGACAGATGTAGGCCATCTCTGGTAAAGTATTTTGATCTGCTGATCATGTCTTTCCAGGCTGTCAAGTACTGGATCTCCTTGGAATGACACCAGAAACTAAGCCAAGTGTTAAAGTCTATCATTTTCTGTTTGTATTGAGGCATCATTCTGGATGATGGTAGAATGCTGCTTAAGGTTAGGGACATACCTGCCTGGGACACATATTCTGCAAGCTCAATCATGTCTTGCTTCATATAGTCCAGGGAGGTACATATCAAGTCATTCCCACCAACATGGACTATGACAGAGTCATAAGAGTACCTGTTGTTGCGAGACTTGAGTGCATGTGTGATATGGCAGATTCTGGCACCTGACAAACAACTAACCGTGACTTTCTCCTTATCCAGCCTGCTGAGGGGCACATCTGTGTGTCGCACAATAGAGTCTCCTATGACTAATATGTTGGGTTTATGGTTAGGCTTTAGTGGCTGTGAGTCACAGGTGTGTGGACTATGTGTGGTGTGTGGTGTGGTTGGCTGTGAAGTTTGCATGTGTTCTTGCTTCTGAGGTCTGTTTTGTTTGGGTATGTTTTTGTTGAGGACCTCCACATATGTAGGTGTGTGTTGTGTAGGTGCGGGTGGTATTTAAGGTGTGGTGTTTGTGTTGACAACTTTCTTATTGCTAGATATGTTGGCTTGTGAGGGAGAGCACATAGACACTAGGTTCTTAATGAAATTTCATCTCTCACAAATTGCGTTCCTAGGTGGTAGTTGTAAAGAGTTGCCTGTGCACATGACTCAGTTGCTACACTGTTTCAGGATGTCCGTATCAACCAGACTGGCAGGAGAAAACTTAGGAAATTGTTCATCCATATATGTCAGAATCTAAAGGAGAGAGGCCAGAGAGAGCTAAAGGGGTAAGGGGTGTAAGGTCTAAGATGATTAGTACTAGGTGATCACATAATTACTACTAAAGGAAAACTTGTATCTGAAATACTTCACAATGGGTTAAAAATGGTGCAGCTGTGGTGCACAACACACAGACAAGCCCAAACCAGCTAAAATACAGGGTTTAAAATACCACAAAATAGAAGATTCTAGTAACACAGAAATCTAGCCAATCTTGCTAGCCCCTGCTTTCTTTACCAATCAGCTTGTGCCTGACAATGTTCAGGCAGCCCTGCTAATCTCATTAGCAGAGATGATGGGTCCTTACTAATACAAGGTAGCTGTCAGAACCAAAGAAGGCAAACACAAGATGGCTGCTAGAATCATAGAAGGTAAAAACAAACAGCTCTGGATGCAGCAAACCTGTATCCAGGCTATGGTACTCAATCCAAAGGTTAAGAACACAGTAAAACTCACAGAAAACACAGTTTAACCACTTACAGACAAAAACAGAACTCAGTATGAAAAAATACAGTTAAACAGAAAAGGAATGCAGTAAAATGCAGTTAAGCAGTAATGAAATGCAGTAAATAGCACATCACGTACATCTTGTCATCTGTCTCCAGTTCCCACACTACCATCTTTGCTAGAAACTGAACCAGAATTTTGCACATAGATGTTACCATACACACAAGTGGAGCTTTGCTGTGATGTTTTATAGCATCTGGAAGCTATAAAACCATTTCAAAACTTCCACCCTTCCAAGGTAGCAATTAATTCACCCTTAAGAACAATACAGTAGGATTTGTAGTCCTGGTTTTCACAGATATTTTGTCTCTGGCTGCAATCAGAACTGTAAGATACAATCTTTATGGCCTAAAATCAGGTAATTTAATTTCAGACTATTTTTTAGTTAGCTGGACTGAGATTAACCTCTTCTCTTCCAGTATCCTCTGTTACAATATATTCATTTCAATGGTTACAATACAGTATGACATACAAGTGTATTTCTTTTCTGTCCAGCAGGACCCACTGTTGTTACATTTTTAACACAAGCAGCTTTCCAAATACATTTTCAACACAAGCATCCATACAAATCAATCTGATACACAAATGACATATAATTCTTTACAAAACTCCAGATAGCTATGCTGGCATATGTTACACATCCACTACCCTACTTCTTCTGACAGAGCTGGCAATACCTCACATCATCACATCTCTGCTCTGCTTTGAAGACTTAAGTTACTTTTTGAAGTGGCCCATGAAAAACATGGCTTGAGGTACATGAGCCAGTTTGGGAACAAAGTAACCCATACCCTGTCTTGAGAACCCATCTGCATTTGCATTGCTGACCACACTACAGTGCTGCACTGTCATGTCATATGCCTGCAACCCTAGGTTCCACCCTAATAACTTGGCATTTTGCAGGCAGGCTTGATGTAGCCATGTTAAGGGACTGTAGTCTGTAACTACAGTGAATTTCCTTCTATACAGACAGGGTTGAGGTTTCTGCAGTGCCCACACTATGGCTAGACATTCTTTTTCTACAGCTGTATAACACTCCTCCCTAGATTGAAGTCTACTGCTGAGATATACATCTAGGTGCTTTTCTCCCTTTGATGAAACCTGGCTGAGCACAGCCATCACCCCATGGTTCAAAGCATCCACTTGCACAACAAATTCTTGGCTGTAATCTGAACTGGCTAAAATAGGGAGTCCTCCCAAAGCCCCTTTAAACTTTTGGAATGCCTGCTCATAAGTTGGGGTCCGCACTACCTTATCTGGCCTGTTTTACCTTGTCAGATCTGTGAGAGGAGCAGCTACTGTACTATAATTGGGAACAAACTTTCTATAGTATCCTGCTGTCCCCAAGAAGACCCTCACCTGCTTTTTGATAACAGGGGAAAGCCATGCCTGAATAGCTTCCACTTTGGCAGGCTCTGGCCTGATCTTACCACTCCCCACTCTATGTCCAAGGTAGGAGACCTCTGCCATACCTACCTGACACTTACTGGGTTTAATGGTCAACCTTGCCCTTTGCAGTCTGCCCAGGACTGCCCTGACATGCTGAAGGTGCTGATGCCAGGAATGGCTATAGATGGCAATATCATCCAGGTAAGCAAGGGCATAATATCTTACTCCTGCTAGGATATGATATACAAGCCTCTGCAAGGTCACTGGGACACTTTTCATCCCAAAGAGCATCTTTGTGAACTCATATAATCCAAAAGGAGTCACAAAGGTTGACCTATCTCTAGGGGTAGGAGTCAAGGGCACCTGCCGGTAGCCCTTGGTGAAATCAATAGTGGTCAGATACTTAGACTGTTTAGTTTTCTGTAGTCCACATAGAACCTGGTGCTGCCATGTTTCTTTGCTACTAGCACCACTGGGGAGGCCAGGGACTGTTGGACTCCTGATTACCCCCAGTTCCAACATTTCCTGTATCTCCCCTCTCAGAGTCTGTCTGACTCACTCAGGCACCCTGTAAGGGGCCTGCTTGATAGGCCTTTGACGTCATGTATCCAGACGGTGTTGAACCAGGTGGGTGCACCCAGGTTTCCCAATGAACATGTCCCCAACTCCTAACACTGCTCGGATTTCTTGATCCTGGGTAGGGGATATTCTCTGGGACATTGCAGCCCCTTCCACTGAAGTGTCATTTCGAGCCTCACTTAGGAGATCAGTCACCAGAGCCCCCCCCCAGACTCCTCCTGCCACCCACTGCACATACTCAGCACAAGGGCCCCCCTATCATGGTAAGGCTTCATCATGTTAACATGGTACAATGTGAGATGCAGGGCAGGCAATTGCAATACCAAGCAGGTAGTTTATTTAGCTATGTGCATGGCCTGCCCAGCATTTTATATAGGTAAAACAGAGAGACAAATAAAAAAATGTATTTATGAACACTACTATAAAATTCAAGTTAAAGATATGAATAATGCATTGTATAAACATTTACATGACAAAGGGGAACAACATTATTTTAAATTTTCCATTATTGATCAGGTAGACAGCTATATTCAAGGAGAAAATTGGAAAATGTTGTTAGCGTGCAAAGAAAGTAAGTGGCAAATACTTACAGATGCCACTAGATATCCGGGTATTAATGAAAGTATTAGTATCAAACCTTTTTTAGCCATTAGCTAGTATATTTTGTATTCATTTGATAGACACAATAGGTCACAACATTTTATCATCATGAGGTTTTATAAGAGCACATGATTTTAAATATTTGAAATAAATTATTTTTATTGGATATATTATAATTATTTGTATTGGATACACTATATGAAATCTATTATATTTATCATATTTATTATTAATTATATTTATTATTAATTACATACATTGCATCTGAAACAGGACTTTTGTACTAGATTAGAGGAATATGGAAATGTATTTCATACTGCCATTTAATAATGTATTATATATGTGATTATTTTAATGAATATTTTAATGAATTACAACAGTATATTATAGTGTTAGTTTGGCTATCTTACATCAATGTGATATAGGATGATGTTTCTTTAAGTGACTGATAAGTTTTGGCACCAAAGTTGCTATTTAAACTATGGGTATTTTCAAAATACCGGTTTTGATGAAGTCTGTATCCAAACAGATGAAAGCACTTAACCAGTGAAGTTGTTCACATTGTTTTATTCATTAAAAGATTTTTTCTGTTCGTACTGTTCGAGCTGTGCTCAAGTCCTTCATTCCTGCTCCAGTTTTTGTTCCGTGACTTTTTGGTCGTTCTATCGTTGCAGTTGGGTTCATGGTACAATGTGTGCCCTTGCCTTCTGCCTAGCAAGATTACCATGTAGTTAACATTGCTGACCTTCCTTACCACTTTGAGTGGTCCCTCCCAAGCTGCCTGCAGCTTATTGTGTCTGACAAGAATGAGCACCATATCCTGCTGTCCTACAGCATATTCTTGGGCACGAGCATTCTTGTCATACCAGACATTTTTTCTGCTGATTGGCTCCTGCCAGGCTCTCCTGGGCTAAGCTCATGAGCTCCCTAAGCCTTGTCCTGAGGTTTAGGACAAATTCCACAACACATTACTTGTGGAATTCACACTCACCCTCCCACTCATCAAGAATCAATGCTAAAGACCCCCCTTACCCTATGCCCATACAACAACACAAATGGTGAAAAACCTGTGGATTCCTGGGACACCTCTCTGTATGCAAACAGCAGATGGGGCAAATATTTGTCCCACTCTCACTTAAACTGGTCTTCAAATGCCTGTACCATGGTTTTTAATGTAGAGTTTAACCTTTTCACAAGACCATTAGTCTGGGGGATGGTAGATGGTGGTCTTTAGGTGCTTCACTCCAAAGAACCCCCACAGAAAAGCCAGCAGGCCTGACATAAAATTGGCATCTCTGTCAGTCAGTTTGCCTCTTAGGAAACCTACCCTGCTGAAAATCTCTAACAAAACATTTCCCACCTTCTCTGCCTTGATGGCATACAGAGCCATGACTTCAGGTTATCTAGTAGCATAATCTAGCACCACCAGGATATACCTTTTCACTGTGGATATTGCTTACTCAGAGGCCTCACAATATCCACAGCTACCCTCTGAAACAGCTCTTCAGTCACAGACAAAGGCATCAAATGTGCTTGGACCTTGTCTCCTGCCTTGCCTACTTTTTTCACATTGCTCACAGGTCCTGCAGTACCCTGTTATATCCCTTGCAGTCCCAGGCTAATAAAGGTTTTGCATAATATATCTCTTGGTATGCTTTATAGCCATATGACCTGCAAAAGAAATGTCATGGACTATGGCTAGAAGTGGCAGATGGTAGGTTCTGGGCTCTACCAACTGCTATATTACCTCACACTCTAGCCCTCTCTGAGGGGTCCACTCCTTACACAGTAACCCTTTGTTCCAGTATACAGACTCCCTCTTTTCTTGAGAATCAGGTGCCTCTCTAGTTACCTCCCTCAAGCCTGTTAGCGTAGGGTCCAATAACTGAACCTGTCTCAACTCTATCTTTGTGACCTTTCCCAGCTCCCCTTCCACAGGAAGTTTGGTATTCTCTGACAGTAGTGCCTCTCTGTCAGCATGGGTACTACCACTGACATCTGCCCTTGCAGTTACTCTATCGATGGGAACATCAGTACCTATCAGCAGCTGTGGCTCACCTTCAGGCTCACTGCTACAGCATAGCTCTCTACCTCAAATAGCAACCTCACCAGTCTTGGCTTCAGGTGTGGGGGTCTGTCTGAGTCTCCCCCAGGCTACTAGCCTCACATGCCTGTCTCTAAGCCTGACTGTGTATTAGTGCATACACACAAGGTACTACATTATAAAAATCATTCCCCATGAGGACATCTGCAGGGATATCCTCAAACACACCTACTTGCTTGCTTCCCTTTCTACCCTCACAGTCAAGGTGAACCCTGGTCAAAGGAATTTGGAATGGGGTCCGTCCTACAGCTCTGACTGGAGTGGACTGCAAAAGCAAGTACTGCTCCTGTTTAACCACTGCAGGCTTCATAATGGTTATGTCAGAAGTTGTGTCTCTCTTAGCAGTGGTCTGTTTTCCACCCACTAAGATAAGATATAAAATCTGGTGATAGTTTGGTACCCCTGTTGTCTCCAGACAACTTACCACTGGCATACTGTTAGTCCTACTTGCTAGCTCAACCACCTTTTGTTCCCCACCTTGTCTCAGTGGACGCTTGTATGCTGCATGGCCTCTCTGGTTACATCTAAAATGGGTCTATATTATATTCTTGAAAGCCAACAATGTTGAATCTGACATTGTCGACACGAGAATATTGAACGCTCAGAATCTCGAGCGTGTAAACGGAAATCGCCGTAAGGGGAGATTTCCATTTACTGCAATGTAGTGCGGTCCCGGATATGGTATATTTAAGTAGAGGGAGGTGTGGGGGGTGCAGGGGGGCTTGCCCTCCTACTTAAACCCATTAGGGTACTTTTTTCTTTCTTTTTTTTTTGTCTTTTTATAAGGTCGATGTTTGAAGACATCGACCATATGGTGTCGACCATATGTTGCTCGAGGTTTTCAAACATTGATCTTATAATATAGACCCTTTAAAACATCTAAACCTTGATCCTGGCTGTGTACCTGAACTACTGACATCCCCTGCTACCGGTGGACTCTGTCAGGGTGGTTTAGCCTGCCCATCATGAGTTATCGTATATCCATGTGCAGCACTGGGTATCCCCTTCTTGTGCAGTGATGTCCTGCTTGCTAAGAAGAGATCCCTGTTTTTCACCAGCTCATCTGCAGAGTCACACTCCCAGTCTGCCAACCGGATTCTCATGTCCTCAGGTAAAGTGCTAAGGGCACTCACCAAAAGGTCTGCTACCTTCTCAAAAGTGGTGACCTGACACCCACTCACCCACCTCTGAAAATAAGTGCTCAACTAAGCAATATAATCACATATACTTTTGTCTGCCTTGTGTCTATGCTCACAAAACTTTTTTCTGTAATCTTCAGGTGTTGTTAAAACATTCCAATAAACATTGTTTTACTTTTCATAGTTGAAACAAACAGTATCAGACAATTTAGAAACAACAGTTACAGCTATTGCTAATGTCTGATGTTATGTTATATAGGAACATTCTACACACTAAGAATGTTATCAGCACTTTAAATTTTGGTAACCTTACTAATTGGTTAATTGAAGTAATTGAAATGCCCGCCAAAAAGTGTGTTTTATTTATGTATAAAAAGAAAAAGCTTTCATTTATATTTGTAACCTGATCTGAAGAAGCATAGCTTGTCTATGCGAAAGCGCTTATTTTATCCTACAATAAATTTTATTCTTTTTTGCTACAAACGGAGGTATTAATTTATACGTGGTGACTCCTTCTGTTTTTTGATACAATCTATCTGCTCCATAGTTGTCGGAAGGTGTCTTTGAGTACCAACAACAGTTTATATCTACAATCCTATGTAAATTGTAGAAGAAATGTACTAACCGTTGTAGCTTGTGATTCTGCTGATTCTAATTCCAAATGCATGGCCTCCAGTTCATGTCTGTTTAACTACAGATGAATTTTTAAACCCTCTGAAGAAAAGGCGAATAGCCTTGTTTCTGAAGGTTGCAAATCCCTATCACCAGACTGGTTGTCTTCCTGGTTGCTTCTCTCATCTACAACTTAGGCTGGAATCATTTCCTCTTTAGTCAGGTTGGCATGCACCATTCATTTGGCTTCACGCACCTTGGCCAACTGATTCTTTGTCAGCTTGCCATAATCCTCTGTTGACATTTCCCCTGCTTTCCTTGACTAAACTAAACAAAAATAAAGCTGTTTTCAAAATGAAACTCTGTATGTTTACCTTGTGGCTGCTGAGAGTATACACACCTTCATTGACAACTGCCTACAGGCTACTGAAGTTCAATTAATATCCTCAGCACCGCTCATCAAGATGTGATGCCCTTGCTCTGGGCCAGTAATTAAAAAGCCTGAATCCTCACTACTGACACTGGTGAGGGATGTTTACTTGGAACAAAATAGATACACACAGTGTTTTTAGATATAGCTCTTTGGAACAAGTACAATTTCCCTTTAGGAGCTCACAGAGAACACAGTCAATTCAGGAGCTGGGTTTTCTCTCCCTCTCTCTCTCTCTATAGACCCCCAATAAGACTCCCAACTGACACAGCAGCAGAGTTCAGTCCTCAGCTAAGTGTTCCAAGTCAAGTCCATCACCACCCTCTTGTGAAACCAGTGCTGTGTGTCCCTGCTCCAAGTAACTGATACACACACACCTGGGAAAGGCTGGCACAGATTTACCAGCTATGCCCTCTTCATCCCAGACTATAAGCTAGATACTGCCAGCACAACACTCCATAGCCAGCTACTCAAAGGATCTTATAAGGGTACCCATTTATACTGAGTAGAATTAATACTAATACAAATGGTAATGTTTGACCAATGCAGCTAGGTTTTCAGATGTGGCCACTGTGTCACCAAATAAATATAACTACCCTCAAAGATTAAATTATTCTCCACAATGAAAGAAGACCAGCCAGAATGAAAAGTTTAAATACATTTAATAATAAATAATAAAAGAACATGAAGATACTAAATATCTATTAACAGTAAACACCAGAGTTTCAGTCACAGGAAATATTAAAAATAACACAGATGGATATATACACACAGATACAGAAAAACAGTACTTAAGTAATCTCACTATATTCTCCTGACTGATCTAAAGAATTACTATTCACTGGTTACTTACTAAAGCAAGGCAAGATGAAGTGGGTGAGTGATCCTTCTTTGTCAGGTTTCAAAAACAGACTGCTCTGAAACTTCTGTTTCATCTAGTGTTAAAACATCATTTCAGTGCTGGATTACAGAATGTCATCACATACATCTGGTAATCTGACTCTGGTTCCCACACTAACCCTTTTGCTAGAAACTGAACCAGAATGTAAAACATATGTGCTACCAGGCACACATACAGAGCTTTGCTGAGATGTGTTACAGCATCTGGAAGCTATAAAATCATTTCAAAACTTCTACACTTGGGGTAGCAATTAGTTTACTGCAAAGGACAATACAGTAGGATTCCTAGTCATCTTTGGCTGCAATCAAAACTGTAAGGTACAATATTTACGGCATAAACCAGGTAATTTAATTTCAGACTATTTTTCAAAGTTAACTGGACTGAGATTAGCCTCTTCTCTTCATTACAATTTATTCATTTCAACAGTTAAAATACCGTTTGACATGTAGGTGTATTTCTTTTCTGTTCAGAAGGACCCACTGTTGGTACCATTTTAACACAAGCAGCTTTACAAATATATTTTCACCATAAACATCTGCATAAATCAGTTTGATATACAAATGCCATCATTCTTTACAAAACTCCAGCTATCTATGCTGGCATATGTTACACATCCACTGCCCTGTGTCTCCTGGCATAGCTGGCAATACCTCAGATCATCACAGTACAGTTGCCTTAACATGCTTTTATAGAGTTTATTTTAATAGCTCCAAGTAGGCAATTTTGTTCTCAGTGTTTACAAGGGCTTGAACTTTTGCTAGGTTCTCACTTAATAGTAGGAAGTTAGCCTTAGAGTAGTTTTTATCCATTTCAGTATTAGCTTGGGTTCTGGGTTTAATTTTTACTTCACAGTGTGCCATGTTGTGATCTGACTATACCAGGGAGAACATTACATTAGAGAGTGTGCATCTGACTCCCATATTAATTGGGACTAGATCTAGTAGGTTTGTGCCCCTAGTCAATGTATTGACAATCTGATCCAGGGAGTTTCTGTTTACAAAATCTAGGAATTCTGTGCCTGCATGTTTGGTGTTGTATATGACTCCCTGTTAATAGTGAAATAATTAAGGTCACCCATGAATTTGGCATTTGAGTGGATGGTGAGTGTTTCCAATAGGCTTAAATCCCTAATGTGAGCTTCCTGGGTCAGTGATTCAAAAGTACTCCTGCAAGTTATCTCAGAGTTGTTTTAATTAACTAATCAGTGCTAATATTTTGTATCTCTAAATTCCTCTGAGCTTTTCAGTCTTCTAGATAATCTCCTTCCTGTGGGTGTGTCAGACTACACATACACATGCCTTCTTAACATATAGTATTAGTAAAAACCAAAAGAAAAATCTAGCAA
Source organism: Protopterus annectens (assembly GCF_019279795.1). Lineage (NCBI taxonomy): Eukaryota > Metazoa > Chordata > Ceratodontiformes > Protopteridae > Protopterus > Protopterus annectens. The sequence continues at coordinate 5,482,886 of NC_056736.1, read as the reverse complement.
GGCTAGACTTTCCACTTTTTAATTCTTTAAACCGCTTGTATTAGAGGCAGCATGGGATATATGCAAATGACCCTTTAAGGACATCAGGTGTTTCAGCTACTCAGCAGTTCTGAAAGCCCGCAAGTTTAAAATCTATTTATAGACATATTCAGGCCATTAAATCCAAACCCCACTAGCTGTGGGCATGCACATTTCCACCTTTTTATAGCATCACCAGCACAGCACAAGTAGCATGTCTGGCTAACCTTTAGAAACACAGGGTTGTCATACAAAGCTAATATCCATAACCTTTACAGTGTCTGCCAAATATCCTAACCAACATACTAAAACAATGAGCAAAAATGTCACACAGAAAAATGAATCGATAAAAACCAAAAGAAAAATCTAGCAAGACTAGACTTTCCACTGTGTGATTCCTTAAACCTCTTGTATTAGAGACAACATGGGATCTATACAAATAACCCCTTAAGGACATCAGGTGTTTCAGCTCTATGGCAATTCTGAATGTCCACAACTTTTTTCTTTTTAAGTATATTTATGGACACATTCAGGCTACTTAAGCCAAACATGCATGTCTACTGCTAGTGAACTAGGAGTTGCATTAGAAAACTCGTTATGCATATTAACATCAGACTTATGTTATATAACTAAACCTTTAGTAACTAAACAGAGGGTTGTGAGGCCCCCTTTTTTTCTCTGTCTCTCTCCCCCTTTCCTGATGAAAGACGTCAACATAGATATTGTTAATACATATGAGTAATATGTGTATAACTGCAAAATATAATAGTTATGTTATAATAAGTGTTTTATATATATATATATATATATATATATATATATATATATATATATATATATATGTGTGTGTGTGTGTGTGTGTGTGTGTGTGTATATTCAACAGATCCTTACATGAAAAATGTTAGGTAGATGACTGACAAAATGGTTAAATTATCTGATGTTTCTTGAAAAGTCTTGGAAATAATAACAGTCTTCTTAACCTTCAGCTTCTAATGTTTATACTTACTTTGATCTAATGTGTATTTCTAGCATATCTACGTATTAGAGGTGCTGTTATCATATGTGGCATATTCATATAGCTTCAGATATATTGGACACTCTCATTATAATGTATATTTCATGGATTTAGATTTCTTTAGTTGCTTTCATAATGCTTTTATTTTTTGTTTTTATACTATATTCTAAGCAGAGATGGATAATTTGTGTTGTTTGGTACTGGAGAAGTGGCGGACGGATGGTTTAGTTAAGTTTTTAAGTAAACCAGAAACATTATGTTTTATGTATGTGTTTGTAAATAGTTTTGGGTTGTTGAAAGTAGTGTTTAATATGTTATGCATCCATGATAAGTAAGTTTTCAGTAGATTTCAAGTCAACATGGAAGAAAGGTCTTTCAGTTAGCAATAACATACACATTATATTCAATGGCTTATAAATGTTTATCATTAAATATGAATGGTTTTAACAATAATGTAAAAAGAGCTGGTTTGCTTAAATATATCAAAATGCATAAAGCCCAGATCATCTTTTTACAGGAAACCCATCTATTAAAAAAAGATCTACAAAAATACTCATTCGATGGCTATACCATTCTGGCTGGTAAATGTTTTAAGACTAAGAGCAGGGGCACTCTTATTCTATGGAAAAATACTTATACTATGCCAAGAATTATAGATACAATGTCAGATAAAGATGGCATGCTAAGCATGGTTATTTTGGAAATCAATAGGAAGTATTATAATTTGATTAATACATACTGGATACCAGGACAGAGTACTAAATATGTTGGCAAATATCTGGACCTGGTTACTTTAAATGCAAAAGGGGAAATTATAGCAACAGGTGATTTTAACTGCCTATTATCAGACAATGATCATTCTAAAAATGGTAAAATAAAACTAACATCTCAAGCCAAGAAGTTAAATGACTTTACAAACCAGATGAACCTTAAGGATATGCATGGTCTAAGAGAACATTATTCCTTATTCTATAATCACTATTCATATCAGTTTGGTACACAGACAAACATTGATAAGGTCTTTGTATCAAATGATATATACTCAAAAATAAGTGACGTATCTACAAAGACATGTCCACTTTTGGACCATAGTGCTATAAACTTTACAGTAACTACACATACAGATGATTTAAAATTTCTGCTTACATAACTAAGTTAAATGACTAAGGAATGGATAATGAAAGAAATAGACATTTTTATGGAAACAAACGATAATGGTGAAGTGACTGGTATACTATGGACACCTTTAGAGTTTATATATATGGTAGGATAAAAAAAAAGGAGAGAGTGGAACAAAGAACTTTTAGACTTACAAAAAACATAGACAAGATAAAAATGGATGCATAAACATATAACAAAGTAGCACATAACGAAATTACTAAGTTCAATCAAAAATACGTAGGAGTTCTGAATCATAAGGTAGCCATAAACCTGGAAAAATTGAAATTACAATCTTATGCTGTAAATTCCAAATATCTACATAAAATAGTTATAAGATAAAAAAAAAATAAACAAGCAAAAATCTTATTAATGAGATTAACTATAAAAGTGATGGTTCAGTTAAGAGTACATCCAACTTAATGGGCATATTAGAAGTGTTCAAAAACTACTACAAAGATATAAATAATAACACACCACTTTTGGAGACAGATAATATAATAAATACTTTTATTCAAGAAAATATAACAAGGGGGGTGGAGCTTAGATGGCCAACTGAGAGCAGAGAATTTTGAGAGCTCTATAAATTAGTATAGTAATACAGGAAAATGTTATTATTTTCAAGTTTAAAACATCAGAAATCTATCGATAAACTACTAAAATATATAAATATCAATTTTGGTGGAGATATACAAACATTTTCCTGTCAGGTAACTTGGAGATATATTGAGTCACTGAATATGAACAACTCAAGGAATTCTTATCCAGATGCTGCTTTGAAAAAAGAATTGCAATTGATGACATCTACCTTACAGGAACTATCTCTGAAGATGGGTGGCTTTAAAAATGACTTAGAAAACCTCAAATTAAATTCTCAAAAACAGAGTGATACTCTTAAGGAACTATTACAGCAACACCATACAAAAATAAAACATATAGAGACTTATCTAAGTTACATTGAAGGGAGACTCAAAGAGGAAGAATTCCAAAATGAATTTCTGCTTAAACAGAATAGATGGCTGCTTAACAAAATAGATTACTTAGAAAACAGGGAAAGGAGAAACAACATAAGGATCTTTGGTCTGCCTGAAAACATTGAATGAAAAGCCATTATTTCATTCTTAACAACCTGGATTCCTGAATTTTGAAACCTGAAAGAGGGACTTTCATTTGTAATTGAAAGGGTGCATAGAGTACTGAGGAAACCTGCTTCTAACTCAACAAATACTCCACCTAGATCCAAAGTTATAAAATTTGTTTCATTTCTGGACAAGGAACTAATATTAAACTCTGCTTGGAGAAAATCACCCTTAAAATACAATCAAAGCCTGATAAGGTTTGACAATGATTATTCTTCTAGAAAACTAGAACAAAGGAAAATATTCTGGCCAATAATAAAACCGTTGAAACAAAACAACATTAAAGCACAGCTGGCCTTTCCAGCCAAGATAAAAATACTTTTTACCAATAAGATGAGAACCTTTAATGACTTAGAAAAAGCTACTATATTCATCAAAAACAACAACATAGGGTCTGTCCCAGAAGAAATTGAATGGATGGCCCCTACTCTTAAAAGAATAACAAAAAATAAATCCTTGGACTGAAGCTAGAAAGAAGAAACAAAAAAAACTGAATCCAGGTTTGCTGTCCCAAAAAAATAACTCTTACAACTACATCTCTCGAAGTATCAACTGATATAGTACATCACTAGTCATCTGTTTTTATTTAAAAAAAGGAGGGATTCTTAAACAACTGAGAAACAGTAATGATTTATTCAGAATGTTCAAAAAGTCCAATAATTCTTCACAAACAAAGTAGGTCAAGATGGGTTACTATTTACATTATATATAAGCCAAACAAAGCAACATATAATACAAACATAGAAGTTTCTATTCCCCTACTTGAACTCACTGAATACTTATCTTGTTCATTCATTGATTTTACTTATAATAATTTAAGTAATTAATAAACTAATTCAACAAGGTGCCATTCAGACTCAAATGTAACAAACTAATATCATATATATTAGCAGTAACAGTAGAGTGTTTTGAAAAAAAATGCTGTCATGGAGACTAATGCCATCTTCAGTTAAAGTATGATTTAGAAATGTCATGTATATCCTGGTTAAAGAATAGTAGCAAGCTCTTAGTACAAGTGTCATCATTATTCTGTCTAAATATAGTTAATATAAGTTATGGTGAGTATCACAGTTACAAGTGCTGTTTGATAAAGCCTGACATGGTGTGCGTGGATGCAGCTGTGTCTGGCAGCTGTTATATGTTGCCATTTTTGTCTCCAGGAAGCTGTGGGTTGCAGCTTGTGATTGAGGTTTACTGATGCTTGTGTATTAGGAAGAGACATTTGGTGTTTTAGCCTGGATCCAGGGGAAGGGGATGGATAGAACTGTGATTTGGGATATTTTGGCAGAGAATGGTTTGTTTTTACATCTGCTGAGTGAAAGGTGGGAGCGCTGGAGGAGTGTGTTGTCTCTTGTTGTGGCGGCTTGTTGGGAGGTTTTTTTTTTTTTTTGCTCTCTGTTCTTTTCCTAGCTGCTGCCTCGCTGAAAGGGAGGGAATTTAGTCTTAAAGCTGCAGCAAAGTGAAGCTTTGCTTGAGGTGCATCGCAGGCCGATGGTAGGCAGTACATAGACACACTAACAGAAACAGATACTCCCAGGTTGCTATGGTAATGGAGACAGAGTGACAATAATGCTTAACTGCTCTGAGGAGCCTCTGAGATAATTCTCAGCAATGATGTTTTTGGTTTAAAAAAAAAATATATATATATATATATAAAAGGGCTGTTTGTAACCACATGTACACATATTGATGGTCTCCCAACACTTCGTTTAGCTCATTAAGTTGGCTCTTGATAAAAAAAAAATAATAAGTGCAAATTTATATTTAAAATGTATTTTGGTCCAAACGCATTAAGGACTTACATAAGGGTGGAAGTCTGAGTTATTTTGAAAGACTAAGAGCACTTAGTCTTGTGCAGTTCACTTTGCAGTGATTTGGGAGGTGAGCTTGCTCAGATGTGTTGGGCATATGGGGATAGCTGATTCTAGGGGTATTTGGGGTTGCCAGGAAGTGCTAGAGAGTCATTAGATTTCCTTCATGGAAATATCTGTGGGATAGGAAGGTGTGTGAAGTGGTTCACTGGCAGAGTGGCCACTGCATGGAAGAGGCTGGTAAAATGAAACAGGTCAAATATGGTTTTGGAAACATACCACATGAACTAGTCAGTGGTATTCTGGCAAAACTGGATGGGCATTGTTGCCCATGCTTGAAGTACTGATATGTGTATATGTAAGGATAGAAATATACTTATAACAAATAAGAAACTAGAAGGGTCTCACAATTTAAAGTCTATGGACTGTATAAACATACTTAAAAGGAGCTAATGATAAGACTAAAAAATTACAGCTTGTGGTCTATCAAATAACTAAGCAACAGCCCCCCCCCCAAAAAAAAAAAAAAATAACACACACAATATAGCTATGTAATGTATGATTTCAGTAAATCTAGACATAAAATATATAATAGTCATATAAGATGAAGCAGTCTGCTGAATTTAGATATTAAAGACAGGATTTAATAACATGGGCTTGTGTATAATAACACTGCTGTCTTAACTTGTCATAAATGACATACACTACATTGAACATCAAGGGGAAGCATGATGATTTTCTTATATAAGTAAATATGTATAACAAGTCATGTAATTGTTTAACTTGACTTATAATTTTTGTAACCCATCTTGATCATATATAATACTTAAGCAGTTACCAAGGTAACTAATGTTTTATACATGACATCAAACTGACAAAGTTGTCCAAGAGAAACAATAGGAGCCTGAACTTGAAATGTCACAGAATGCAACAATCATATTCTGAACAAATAGTATTAAATTGATAATAGACACTCAGTTTAATAGCATGGGCTTGAGTATAATAATACTACTGTTTTAACTTGTCATAAATAGCATACACTATATTGAACATCAAGGGGAAGCATGATGATTTTCTCATATAAGTAAATGTGCATAACAAGTCATATAATTGCTTAACTTGAATTGTAGTTTTGTAACACATATTGACTATACATAATACTTAAGCTGTTACCAAGGTAACTAATGTTTTATACAGGACATCAAACTGACAAAGTTGTTCAAGGGAAACAATAGGAGCCTGAACTAGGAATGTCACAGAATGTAACAAACACATTCTGAACAAATAGTATTAAATTGGCAACAATCACTCAGTTTAACCTTTGCTGATTATAGAATATAGAATGTTACCATTTAAATCTAAAAACTTTCAGTATATGCCATAAAGTGGCAATTTATGAATCTGGAAAGGGAACTTGTAATCATTAATCACAATAAGGGAATTTGTTGTTTTTAACCTATAATTTCCCTCATTTTTAATAAGAAATGACAGATATGAAAATCCTTATGTGTAGAAAATGGGGGAAGAGGGATGCACTGAAAATTAGAATGCACTATCTTTCATCAATGTTTACATCAAACAAACTTGATGCTTTAAGTAAGTTAGCAACAAACAAAGTGATTACTTAAATGCTGGCAAACAATGAAATATAGCTTCTGATATATCCAGTAAAATACACTGTATTATAAACATTAGGTATAAATATTATTACCATCTATTTATATTAAGTAATGCATTTTGAAAGACTTCATCAGTAAGGGTGAATATGTTAAATAACTGTGTGCTATAATCTTTTACTGAGGTTTTAGATATGATACATCCTACTTTACTATAATTGAATTGCTTATCATCTATCTTTCAAGTAAATATTAATTGCTTATACAATAAGTAAACATTTATATTGTATTAGAATTCTGTCTAATCTACAATAGTACTATATCTGTTCAAAATAATATAAATATTGCGTATTCCTATTACAAATATTCTCCATATGATAATTCAATTTATGGAGCACAGATGTTCTGGATTGTCATGGTATGAGTGATAACCTGATGGACTTAGGTTTATCCATCAGATTTGGAATGATTTTCATTCCATGGCTAGTGCAAATCTTAGTTTTGTTAACATTTATTTATTTAAAGTTATTATTTCACAAAAAACATTTTTAGTATGCATTGGTAAACATTCAAAGTATAAAACTGATAATTTCCTTTAAAAGCTCAAACATATACTTTATAATTATCAGAGGAGAATGTTTAATAGTCACAATAAAACAAAAAATACATTGTCTACATAACCTAAGATGGATTTATCTTTAAATACCAATGACTTAAACTATCCTAGCAAGAGATTAAAACAAATGACAATCCACTTATAAGACAAAGAGAAAAGGGATAACAATGTTATGGAAAACACATGTGATTTACCCAGAAGTCATTTATACGTATGGAGATAAAGAAGGACTTATGGCACTAGTAATAGTTAAATATAATAACAGAATATGGACAAAAGCCACTCTATACTTGTTCCCAGGCATTGGATTAGGAACTGTTAAAAAACACTTGGATTTCATTTCCAATAATTATAAAGCCAACTTAATATTAGGAGGAGATTTTAACTGTATATATGAAATTTCTGAAGCTACAAATAAAAGACTGCTGTGTACATCTGCTGTATCAAAAGCTTTAAACAAGTGGGTAGAATCATTTCATCTTGTAGATACTTTCAAATTTAAAGAAGATAAATCTTTGTTGTTTTCCCATCAAGATCACAAATTTGGTACCCAAACTAGAATAGATAAAATATTTGCTTCCCATGACTTACACTCTAAAATCATTAATTTCTCAATCACTCCCTGCCCCTTTTCAGACCACAATTCATTGAAACTAAAACTTCAAAATGGGTACAAACCATTAATCTTTAACGCCAGAATTCCAGCATATATAACTAAAATTAAAGAGTTCAAACATGGTTATTATCTGAATTACAATTATTCTTAGATATTAATTACACCACAGAGATAAACAAAATAATGATATGGGACTCATTAAAAGCCTACATATATGGTAAAACCCTAACTTGGTATACAAAAAAAATCAGAGAATGGTATTCTGAATTATTAGATCTACAATCCAAACTTTTGTCAGTAAAAGCTGAAAAAATCTAAATTATTTGGAGATGAAAAAGAAAGTAGAAGTATTAAACAATAAATACAATGAAATTCTAACACATACAACTAGTTTAGCTTTAGAAAAACTAAAAAAAAAATGCCTTGGCAACTTCTCCCAAATATCTAAATAATTTATCCACAAGAATCAAAATACAATCAAAAGCTAATAACATTAAAAGTATCTTCCATGAAAAGAAAGGGAAAAATGTCTCATATATAGGTGACATTCTTGATGCCTATAGAATTCACTATATGGAACATTTCCAAAAAGAAAATATACATGTCAATCAATAAAATCTAGATGAAAAATGTTCTAATATAAAAAAAATACCAGAAAACTTAAAACTAGATCTGCAAGCACCCATATCCTACAAAAATACAAATACAATAAAAGATAGTAAAATAATAAAGCTCTAGGTATAGATGGCATAACTATGGAAATATATAAACTTTTTCCTTCAAAGATATTATCACTCTTCCATAAAACTCTATTAGAAATTCAGTCACAAGCATTAATACCACCCTCTTAGCGATATTCCTCAATCACACCAATCCTAAAGTAAAACAAATCCCCAAACCTCTGTACCTCATATAGACCTATATCATTATTAAATAATGACTGTAAGATATTTATGACTACATTAACTAACAGAATGAAAATACCACTATCCAAAACAATAAATAATGATCAATCTAGATTTATATATCATAGACACACACATGACAATATTAAAAGGATAATTTCTCTTATAGATTATGTTAATAAAGAAAATAAAGACACCCTCATAATTGGCTTAGATATAGAGAAAGCCTTTGATTCCCTAAATTGGGACTATTTATTCAGAATTCTTGTGTTATTTGAATTTCCTCCTTCCTTTGTTTATCTACTAAAGAATATGTATACAAATAATTTAGTGTATGTTAAATTAGGTCCTTTCACCTCTGAATGTATACATATAACAAAGGGTACTAAACAAGGATGTCCCATGCCACCGATTCTGTTTGCTTTGACTATTGAAATATTTACAGATTCTATAAGTAACAATACAAAAATCAAAGGAGTAGATGTTTATGAACAATACAATTCTAAAGTAATGCTCTTTGCTGATGACATATTATTAGCATTATCTAATACAAAAGAGACATTAGAACAATGAGGTATTTTAATTGACACATTTTACAGGACTTCAGGACTCCAATTCAATAAATCAAAATCCAAATTTTTATTTTTAAATTAAAAAAAAAGAATTGCAGACAAAGGGGAATCACATTATATGGAAACAAGAATCTTCTTTAAAATATCTAGGAATTGAGTTATGCAAGGATAATAATTAATTAGTTTCAAAAAACTATAATAATATCATCAATACAATTAAGATCTCTGTGGAAAAGTGAAACAAAATAATATTAACATTTGAATATAGACTACAGTTAATAAAAATGGTTTTACTACCCAAGATTCTATATATAGCTTTGGCAATACAACTGTTACCAGAAAGGAATATACTCAAAGAAATAAACTCATGCCTAATAAAATTTTTATTGTTTCCCAAAAGAAACAGAATAGCTTTAATACATCATATCAGACCATGGAAAAAGGGAAGATTAAACTTTCCTGATATAGAAACATATATAAAAGCATCAGTATCTAAAACAATTTCAGATTGGATAAGTCCAAGTTATTCTGTAAATTGAAATGATTACTAACTGTAATATCAATAAATTAATTTGCTTTACAAAAAAAATTCAACTAACAGATAAAAACAATTTGCCATAGCACATATTATGTATTAGTATACACTAACTAAGCCCACTAAAACTCGTATGATTAATTATTACATTGACTCATTTAGGAAAATTATTAATGCAAATATAGATTTAAAAATCTGGTTTGATCTTTTAACATCATTCATAGTTACAAAGAGCTATCCACATAAAATATACAGAGAAATAATTAATTACTGGGAACAAAAAGGATTTGTTTATTGGTTTCACTGTATCAAAGAGCTAAAGCTTCTGGATATGCAAACAATAGAAACAACATACAGAATTCCACAACAAGATTGGCTAACTAGGCAAAGCATTCTGACCTATTTGCAAGATTTATGCAGAATAATTAGTAATTCTTCATTTAAACAAATACCCAAACTTACGAAATACCTATATGAAATCATATATAATGATTATGACATGGGAAATAATATTTTGAAATTTTACAATATATTGATAAATTATAAAACAACACCCAAATCCTCATTTTGGAATTATATAACAAAAGGACACTCATTACAGCTAACTGAAGAAATTAAATCAAATATTATATTATCAATAAAACATACATCCTTTACACAATACTGGAAAGATTTTAGTTGTAAATACTTGCACAGAGCATTCTTAACTCCAGTTAGAATTACTAAAATTAATTCTTCCACAAAGGGAATATGTTGGAGGTGTGAGCAAATACACAATGCAGATTGGAATCACATTTTTTTCGGCTGAGTTAAAATTAAGCCATTTTGGAATGGTGTTGAAAACTTTTTACAAGCTTTATTTAATGAATCATTTAACTTATCTAAAGCTCTAGTATTATTGAATGTGTACAAAGGTCCTCATTTGAATGAGTCAAATATGCATCTAGTATGGACAATACTTGAAATCTCAAGGAAGTGTATAACAAGAAGATGGAATACAAATACAATACCGACTTTGGAAGATTTCTACAGCCTACTGAAGACCACTGCATTCTTGGAAATTAAAATTAAAGAATTAAGGATTCATCCTAAGCCATTTATTAACTATCCATGGAAAAAAGTCTTATCACTGATTGATACCTTACAATAACTGAACAGATACACTCTGATAACTGGATTGTTATACATATAAAGTAATTGTATATAGTGAGCTCTGTTATAGTGTCAGGCTGATGTAAATAGTGTACATAGTTATGTAAGATGTTATATACAAATATTATGGAATTTATTCAACTGTGTGTGAAAAATAAAAAAAAAATTGAGAAAAAAAGAAAATATAACTACTAAGGTGTCAATGCAACAAAACAACATATTAAATAAGCAAATAACATTAACAGAAGTGAAAGAGCAAATAAACATTTTAAAAGATAATAAAGCTCCAGGACTGGATGGAATAATTCCTGAGCTATATAAGATTTTTTCCTGAATATATAATAAAGAAAATGATGAGTGTCTTTACTATGGTTAAGCAAAAATGTATAACACCCCCATCGCAGAAATACTCAGTTATCTCACCCATATTAAAACAAGGTAATGACCCCAAATCTTGTAATTCATATAGGCCAATTTCATTACTAAACACTGATTATAAAATTTTTATGACAATATTAGCTAATAGGATAAAGAAAATATTACCTAATCTAATACATAATAATCAGACAGGATTCATTCTTCATTGAAAAGTGCAAGATAACATTATTAAAGTACTATCATTAATAGACATAGCATGCACATACAAAAAACAACTAACTATTATCAGCCTAGACATAGAAAAGGCTTTTGATTCTATTAGTTGGTTTTATCTACAAAGAATTCTGATTGGTTTTGAATTTTCCTCAGATTTTTGTCAACTTATTAATAAAAATGTATAGTGGGGTGCAAGCTTATGTGAAAATCTGATCATGTCTATCCTCACCTCTAGAAATCCTCAAGGGAACTAGACAAGGTTGTCCTTTGTCACCATTATTGTTTGCTCTTTCAATGGAACCTTTTGATACATACATCAGAAACAAGCAAAATATAAAGCACTTTCAAATTAATAAGGACTATTGTCCTAAGATACAATTATTTAATGATGATATGTTGTTAACGTTGGGTGATATTGATGGTTCTTTGCATGATGTTACAAATACCTTAAGCAAGTCTGAAAGATTTTCAAGGCTTAAATTTAATCATAATGAATCCAAAACATTACTAATTACCAAAAAGATCAACAAAAACCTAAGAGAGAATAGCCTATTTAATTGGAAGAATGATGTAGTAGAATATTTGGGTGTCAGTATAAAGAGTACACGGAAAGAGCCTGTTAAACTAAACTACAATAATTTAATAACCACCATTAGTAAACTAATCAAAAGATGGAATAAAATGTACTTCACAATAGAGGATAGGCTCTCTTTATTTAAAATGATAATTTTACCTAAAATTTTGTTTTATATACAGTCATTGATACTATCCCCTCCCAAAAACGTATTTTAAAAATTAGATTCCATGCTACTTAAATTTTTATGGTTCCCCTTAAAACCTAGGATTGCATATAAATGGAACATTAGAACTTGGAACAGTAATATTAATGTAATATTATATTGGACCACACCTACCTATATATTTGGCTGGAAAATGATACATGAGATTCATATAACTGATGTCAGAACTATAGGAAATCAATTTAAGGAACAATATGGAATAAGCACAGTTCTTTGGCTTTTACGTGAATTTTGTTTATTTAATAAGAAGTTTGATCATTTTTCTTATGGCATTAATCAAATATTTAATAACTTTAAAAATATAATTGATTGCAATTACAACATTAAACAATTTTTATTTCTTATATTCCATATAGCATACTCCCCTGATTGCCTAGATTCTTTCAACATCAATGCAATGCGAAAATGAAAGGAAAATACTTTGATATTCTGGCATCAGTTTATTGAAAATAAGAGCATCAAGCCACTAAACTCTCTTTTATGTAGTTTTTTTATTAATAGTCAAGGCGGTTGTTTATACACTCATTACAGCATTTTATAGAAAACAAAATGAGGATATCAATCAACCTAGAGACTGAATCTATACCTAGTTTGGTTCAGCTTTTTATTAGGTGTCTTGAAAAGACAGATAATCAAAAATTAAGTATCTCACCTATCTATAAGATACTAAGAGAAGACACTTTAAACTTTGACTCACATTTTTGGAATCACTATGTAAAGATTAATGGAGAGCAAATATCTGATGAATCCCAAAACTTGTTGTTAAATTATATGTATGGTACCTCTTCTTCATTATATTGGAGATTGTATGCATGAAAATTTATGAATAGGAGTTTCTATACTTCACATCAAATAAATCTTATACTCAAAAACAGTGAAAATAAATGGAAATACGATGAATTAATAGAGGCCAACTGGGTTCACATGTTCATTGAATGCAGAAATGTTGTTGAATACTGGAAAGACTTCAGATATTTTGTAAATGCTTTATGGTCATATTTCTAGCTCACTAATCCTATTCAGTGTTCCTTTACCCAATGTAATATCTAAATCTCAGATTCAGTTACTCTGGTCAATTCCTGCAATTGTCACAACAAACCAGAGCCAGCACAAAATGTGTGGTTTGACATAATTTAATGTATAAAAAACATAACAACTGGGTGAAGGGACATAAATACAAATCCCAACTCCCAAACCAAACTGGTTTCGGCTTAATAGCCTTCTTCAGTGGAAGACAAAATAAAAAACAAAACATAGAACCAAAAAGTACTTCTTATAAAGCCAAAGGCAGGTGACACCAAACATTCCTATTGGTTAATTCATAAATATTCATTTAGACCAGGAGGGACCCCCCCCCCAGTTTAATTATCCATTTTTTCTCCTTAATATTCAAAAGACTGTGCCAACCAATTGTATCCCTACAATTCCCTATAATATGATCAATAATAGTAAATCTGAATACTGGAGTATTATGTTTACATGTGTGTTTATATAGGGCATTGGATGGCTTTTTAAGTCTAATATCACTCATGTGCTCCCCTATTCTGAATTTCAAAGGTCTTGATGTTTGGCCCACATAAAATGCAGAGCATGTACAAGTCGCCAGATAAATCACCCAATTATTGCAACTGCCAGAAAAGTTAATACTTTGAACTGGAAAAGTAAACATGATTTGATGTTTAAAGATTTTATTAATTTAGCAAAAGTTGTTTGTAAAAAAGAACTGCAAACCATTTGTTATAGAACTCATAACATTACTCATAAAAAATAGCATGGCAAAAATTGGAAAACATTTTGAGCAAATACTGATAACTTCTTATGGATAAAATGATTGTTTAGCATGGATGAATGTAAATATTGTAAATAGTTGTGTTATTGTTTATTGTATTTGTTATATGGATATTTGCATATGTTTATAATGAAAACAAAATAAAAATGTTTTTTTTTTAAAAAAAAATATCATTGCCTAGCACTCAACCATCTATCAAAATTCAATCCACTTAAACTGGTCCAAAGTATACTTTATCACCCAAACAAAAGTCCAGCACTGAAGCCAGTAATGCTATGGTACTCTCCGTCTAGATCTCTCAGGTCTAAGAATACATATCTTACCCAACTCAATAGATCAAACAATGAACACAGTGAAGCAAAGTATTCTTTATATGTATCCAGCTGTTGGAATACTCTCCCATAAGACCTTAAACAAATCATAAATCCAAAATACTTTAAATCAAACCATAGAACCCACTTCTTTGATTCACAATGCTGCTCTCTTCTGGCTAAATTTTGCTACAGTTCTGTCATTTATCCTCCATCTGTAATGTCCTTTTAGTGTTGTTGCATAATCTAAGCTTCTGGACTTTAATATGGATATCCAATAGCTTATCATTGCTGCAGTAAAATTAAAATGTGACTTTGGGGAATATAATGATTTCTAGGAACTACATCTTCCATTTTTTTCTTTTTTTTAATACTAATTTTTGCATTTTGCATGTGATAGTTAACATTTGATGTTCTTATGTTGTATTGTATGCCATCTTGTAATATTTGTTAACTGTGGAGTTTTTCTTCGTTGGTCTACTCTGAAAATGGCCATGTCATGGCCTACCTTGACTTTTGAGGTAAATAAATAATATGACTGTAAGGATGTGTGCAGGAAACACAAACTCCATGCTTGTTATGACTTCATGAAACAAGAATTATAGAAACATGAAACAGGTTCAATAGTCAGCTGTGGAACGCCAATCAGGGATAAGCTAGTTTAACCAAAATAAGAACTCATTTAAAAAATAAGTAAATCAATAAGAGCTTTGGTTTTATTACAAATAAGTAAATCAATGAAGATATTTGGTTTTATTACTAAGACATCAACTGACTGATTTACAATTCATTCCAAGCACTCCAAACAAATGCATTAAAAAATGCATCACATTCTTCAGTATCCATTCAGAAATTTAAAAAAAGCACTGGCACAAAAAATCCACTTTAAAACCTATCCTCTAAAGAGTCAGAAAAAGATGCAGCAATTACAGAATAATCTGCAAAATTTAAAGTGAGAGGTTGTCCACTGAATATTTTTTATTGTTAGTCAGAAGGCAAATGGAGTTAAGACATCCATTATCAACAAAAATATAACTTAAATGAATGGATTTATGTTTTTATATTCATTTTAAAAAGTTTATTTTTTTTTAGTCATGAAGTAGCAGAAACATTGTATTATAGCAACAAGCTGCAAAATCAGAACCGTATGGCAGGCAGCTGCATAGTGGTGTGTTTGAAACCTACAAGGTAAAGTAGTTCCAAACAACCAGGAAGAGAAAGAGGATGGGAGTACTGAGGAAACTGGAAAGATGTGGGTATAGTATAGTATAGTATAGTATGCCCATGTATCTGTGTCAGATTGATGTCTGGTACAAAAGCATATATTGTGGTTGGCAGTATGTAAATAATGCACCATTCACAACATGAGAAATACATAATAAGTGTTACCAGGACATGACAAACATGGCACTCTGATCAGTGCATGGCCTGTGTATACTATGCATCAAATATTATCACTTAAAACACTGGTCAGGTAGTAAAACTTCCGCTATCAGCAGCTACAGCAGATGGAACAGCATACCCAAAGAACAAAGATATGATCATACATTGAACAGAAGGTAAAGTGCAGGATGGCATGCAGTGCACATTATCAGTGTCACTCAGGTATGTGTTCGCAATACACCCAATTAAAGATAAATATACAGAGTGCAAATGACCTGTACCTCATGCATACCAGGGTCCTGTACTCTGCTGCTGGAAACTATCTAGTACACAGAAGTGGTACATTGTGACTCTCTCTTGTGGGACACCAGTGCAGTTATGCAAGAGGGCGGTGTAGACCTTGTGATGTTCCACATTGCATTATAACAGTGATCACCACAGCAACTTGCAGACCATTTCCATGGCACCCATTTTGGCAGGGATAAAGAGCACCAAGAATTCTATTGATGAAACACGTCAATGTGTACACACCCTACTGCCTATGCTAGCCTACTAATAAAGTGCCTTATCCTGGATGACACATGAAAAAATATATCAGGTACCTGTTATGATTGAACAGTGGTTCTCAGAATAATCTAGAGTCTTAACCATATCTAGATTATAGCCATAGTCAGCAACCTTCTTAAGTTCATGTTTCTGTAAATTAGCATTATAATTCATGGTGCTAAACATGAATATCAGATCTTGGATAGCTCTACTGATAAGTGCTGGGATTGCATCATCCACCTGGACAAGCTGTCACTGTGACCCACGAATGACTGTTGCTACTTGCCTAGACTAGGCACCCAAGGCAGTTCAATGGACTCAGCATTAAGAGTTGACACAGATATTCTTCTCAGCACTCACAGTGTGTGTCTTTCTTTCCCATTTTGTTCTAGTATTGTTGGGCATGGTTCAGGAATACCATCACCCTTGCTATCCATCAGGACAGCTTGACCAATTCTCAAGTTTTTTGTATGTAGTCTCTTCTTCTATGATTCCCTACTACCATCCACTGCATTGACTGGTACTGCCTGAATGGAGCCAGTTGAGCTGCATCACTGAATAGCATTTTCTGTGTTTTAAATTTCAGTTGATTATCCATGACCTAACTGATGCTTTCAAATGACAAATTGAACTTGTTTGTATCAGGTGATACAACTGCTTTAGGGTTTTGCACAACACCCACAATAGAAAGAACTATTACTATGTATGTCCCCTGCAAAGCTAGATGTCATGCCACATTCTCTTTCACATATACTATTCTCTATCTCTCTCTCTTCTCTCAGTAATTGTATATATGCGCACACACACACACACACACACACACACACACACACACACAGACCAGTGTGTGTGTGTGTGTACATATATATATATATATATATATATATATATATATATATATATATATATATATATATATATATATAGCGCGCTCTCTCTCTCTCTCATATATATATATATATATATATATATATATATATATATATATATATATATATATATATATATATATATATATATATATATATATATATATATATATATATATATATATACATATATATATATATATATATATATATTAGTAGCAGAAACAAAGGAGGCAACGGAACACAGCAGTAAAGTTTAAAGATTTAATCCCAAAACAAACAGTGAGCGCTTTTGCAGCCAGAGCTGCTTCATCAGACAAATAAACCTCCAAATTGCAATATTTTAAAAGACAGAACAGCCAATCAGCATATAGAAGCAATTAAGGAACAATTAAAAACCCTTGATTCTATAAATACTTAATATAAAACATAACACAATAAAAAATATATAAAAATATATAATTCAGTTCAAAACCCATTATACAAATATATTAATACAGCTTAACTAAAATATCAAATAATAAATACATTTATTAAAATACACTGATATCAAAACTATACCTTATTAGAACCTAATAATAGGGTGAATAGGGATTCACCAATACTGGTTTGATGGAAAGTTTATCATTAAGGCCCTTCCACATGTTTACCTTCATCCTAATGATACAGTTCAATTCTTTACTTTATACCTTAGTTCTGTGTGGGGCCACCCCCATTACTCACTCTGTTTCAACAACCATAAAACTGAATGTGTGCTGTGTACCAATGACATAATATGCTTAGAAAGAGCATTTGTTTCAATTTTCCTAGAGATGTCATACAGATGTTCTCTCATCTTTTCATGTATCCTCTGTGTCATCATATATATATATATATATATATATATATATATATATATATATATATATATATATATATATATATATATATATATATACATACATATATATATATATATATGGTTATAGGGCATATAATCGAACATACTTAATCGATCATTCATTGCTTGAATCTAATTGAGTTCTGACTGAGAGTGCTACTGTAACAACTCAAGATATAAATTGATGATCATATTTGTTGGCTTCTGATCTGTGTTGAAAGTGTTATTTTTCTGAGTGGAAAGTGCTATTTTTCCCCCAACCTTAATACTGCTCTGTTAAATACTGGCCAAACAACTTGTGTGTTTTATCTGATTGTCTCAAGGCTTGCTAGCATAATTAAGATTCCCTGTTTTTTATCTCTGCATTCATTGCTTGAATCTAATTGAGTTCTGACTGAGAGTGCTACTGAAACAACTCATGATATAAACTGATAAGTATATTTTTTGGCACCTCTTTCCAAAGTTCTACAGTATTCTAATTGCTTTTGTTCTGATCTGTGTTGAAAGTGTTATTTTTCTGAGTTGATTTTCCCCCCACCTTGCCGACCCTATTGGTGTTTTCTTTTTATACTTGGTGGCTTTGCAATTGCCTGCCCCTACTGCATATTTGATCTGAGACACTCCTCCCAGTCTAGTGTCTTTAGCTCATTCTACCTAATACGGAGAGAAAAAAAAAAAGAAAAAAAAATTTTTTTTGCACTAAAAGTGGGAGCAGAGTACTAAAAGTGGGAGCAGTTACCTTTTAGAAAGGTTTGATGCATTTGCAGGTAAGAGAAAAAATACTTTCATGCAAGACCTAAATGAGATCAGGGCACATTACTTTTAATAAAAAAATAATAAACTAATTAAAATCTAACTGGGTACAGAATTTGGGGCACCATGGATTTCATAGCAGGGAATTCATATGTCAGATAAATCCAGTAGGTTTCTTTGTCTTATTATCACTGGTAGTAGAATAAGAAAGTGTTATGGCCACAGTGTACACAAAGCTTTTGACAAGTTTCACAGTAGATGTCACAGAGACAGCTTATGTAAAATATTTGCTAGACAGCAGTTCATACAAGGTAAGAGTGAACAATGTCTGCTCCAAAACAACATTATTACTATTAGTTATGGTTCTCATTAATATAATTGCAGAAGGTATAAAAGTCAAACAAGAGGGAAGCACGTGCCTATTTCCACTTGATACAGGGAACAATAACACAGCTAATGCACTGGATAGATGAAGTGAAAGGCTTGGATAAGGAGAGCAATTTTACTAATATACAACTGGACTATGTAAAAGAGGACATTCATGCAATAAAACTTCACAAGAAAGTGCATAGCATGTAATGGTGTAATACTTTGGAAAATTTAAATTGGTCCTCTCCCCTCGCAGATACTGCTCATACATAGCAGCATGGAAACACCAACAGTAGAATATTATGCCTACTTTGCTAAAAGGATAATGGTGTTTTGTAAAAGCAGAGAATGAGGCTAAAAAAGGCTGACACAGTGTGGTCTGTCTTATGAAAGATTAATGGGAGTTTCACACTTATTCAGTAATTTAGAATTAATGACACATAGCTCTGTGCATTTGAAAATACTCTGACTGGGGGAAGTCAGAGAGCATTGGGGAATGAACTGCTTTGTGGAACACATCATTCTGCGACAATGGAATTGTCTCCCACATTATCTGAAGGTATCCTAGGCAATTGAAACATTTACAAATAAGTTGGGTCACTATTCTGGTAACAGAAAACTTACACTAGGTCAGTTTTTTGAGTATTACAATATCTTCAGGCTCATTGTTTGTGTATTTACGTGTGTGTGGTTTGTGTATTTGTGTGTGTGTGTGTGTGTGTGTGTGTGTGTGTGTGTGTGTGTGTGTGTGTGTGTGTGTGTGTGTGTGTAGTTATGCATATGTTCATGTATACTGGAAACAAAAGCAGCAGAAACGAACCTGGGAATGTTCATAACTGACAATCCAATAGAAACAAGAAATGTTAGTAAATATCAAATAGTAAAGTGTAAGGATAGTTTGAGATACACAAACAGAATAATTGCCAGGGGTAAAAAAGAAGTAATAATATTATACTGAACTATTTGTACTGCTGAAGGCACAGATAGATGTAGACACACACAGCCCCCTAAGTACCCCTCCCTCCTTTCACTGCTGTCTCTCTCATTTATTTTTTAATTTCCACAAATTAGTGCCCACTCCTGAATGTTCACAGTGCATACACATGTACTTCAGTGTAATATACCTTCTTAAAACCATTCTATCTGGCAAACCCTGTTCTCTTGGAAGCAAGATGAGAAAACTATCAAATGGATTTCATAAACTCCCAGAATGAAGTTCACAAGGAAAATGAAAAGGGTCCAGCAAAAATAAATTAAGTAGCTCACAATACAATCACAAACAATACAATAAGGTAAATGACTCAGTGAATATACAGAACAAATGCTTGCTTCATTTTGCTATAGGTGATTTCTTAGAAAATTATGTAATTATAGTCATATAAGCACCAAACTGCAAAGTACTTGTGTCCTTATATGCATTGTTTAGAGTTCTTCGGAGTCACTTCATTACAAAGTTATCAAACCCAGCTCTCATCACACCATTTTATTTAGTTTAGTTTTGTTTTGCTTTGTTTTGTTTAATAACTGGGACAGCAGCTAGGAAGGATGCATTTTCTGCAGAGGCCAGGGAGGGAAAGATCCAACCTATAAGCAATTGAGCAATAATAATGCAGTTTTTGAATCACTAAGAGGAACATTAGAGGAACAGAAGGCAGAACAGATTATTACAAATGCATTGAACTGTTGTAGAAGAAACCAGCATACAAATGTAATAGCGAGAAACAAATTAATAGTGTACCTCTAAAAAGTATATATTATAATGAAGCATTTTGAGTAATTCAAGTTTAGGAATCTAGGGTTCAGTGTGAATAGCCAAGAAACTTAAATACAGATTTTAAAAGTGCATAAATTATTTTAGATACAATGAACACTAGAGCTTAAATGATCAAAAATCACAATGGTATATAAATGAATCTCTAGCTTAGGCCTGGGCATTGCTGTAGAGGTGCCCTTACAAAGTCAGAATTATTATTATTTCTGAGACAGAGAGGTAAATTATTCTGAGACATAAATACAACTACTACTACAGAGAAATGTGAATTCCCATGCTGGTTGCTGAGAGGGTGAGTGAAAAAGGTTGTATCATTGCAACTTTATTATTTTCTTGCTGCAAGATTTGCTCTGGATTCTAGTCACGGAAAGATCAATGTTTAAAATCTTATTCTTGATATGGAGGACTACATAATCTGGGTCCTGCCTACTTGAAAGAATTTCTCATGACCTATTTTCTGGGAAAAAAAAAAAAACGGGACTTAGTTCACAGGTTGCTGCAGCCAATCAGATCCCTTGTTTCAGTGAGTGGACCTGATTGCTTGCCAGCGAATCAAAAAAAAAAAAAAAAAAAAAACCCGGAAATGCAGTTTGAATTTTCGCGATGACGGAGCAGCTAGACGTCCCGAGGAGCCGAGCTGAAGCAAAGTAAATGCCGTTCGGACCATTGGAGTAACCCACGGATGCTGAATGCGGGCCTTTATTTGTGGGTAAGTAATCGGGGGCTCTCCATGGCCGTGGGTTTCGTGGGTGCCTAATGCAGGCTATGGATGTCATACAGATGTTCTCTCATCTTGTCATGTAACCTCCGTGTCATCATATATAGATATATACATACATATATATATATATATATATATATATATATATATATATATATATATATATATATATATATATATATATATATATATATATATATATATGGTTATAGGGCATATAATTGAACAGACTTAATCGAGCATTCATTGCTTGAATCTAATTGAGTTCTGCTGAGAGTGCTACTGAAACAACTCAAGATATAAATTGATAAGTATATTTTTTGGCACTTCTTTCCAAAGTTCTACAGTATTCTAATCGCTTTTGCTTGATTGAGTTAAGATCATATTTGCTGGCTTCTGATCTGTGTTGAAAGTGTTATTTTTCTGAGTGGAAAGTGCTATTTTCCCCCCAACCTTAATACTGCTCTGTTAAATACTGGCCAAACAACTTGTGTGTTTTATCTGATTGTCTCAAGGCTTGCTAGCATAATTAAGATTCCCTGTTTGTTACCTCTGCATTCATTGCTTGAATCTAATTGAGTTCTGACTGAGAGTGCTACTGAAACAACTCAAGATATAAACTGATAAGTATATTTTTTGGCACCTCTTTCCAAAGTTCTACAGTATTCTAATTGCTTTTGCTTCTGATCTGTGTTGAAAGTGTTATTTTTCTGAGTTGATTTTTTCCCCCCACCTTGCTGTCCCTATTGGTGTTTTCTTTTTATACTTGGTGGCTTTGCAATTGCCCGCCCCTACTGCATATTTGATCTGTGACACTCCTCCCAGTCTAGTGTCTTTAGCTCATTCTACCTAATACGGAGAGAAAAAAAAAAAAAAAAAAGTTTTGCACTTTATTTATCTGCTTACTGTGTTTGTGTTTCTTCCTACTTTATTAGGTTCATAGGTTCATAGGTTCATACTAGGCTATCTGCCCGAGGGCATTTGCAAGCCTAGCCCATCGTTTTGTGGCTTACGCCACCCCTTAAGTATGGGGAACTATACCCGTTATTTTGCTGTGCCTCTGTCGAGCAGTGACACTGAGGTAATCCCTGGGGTATATCTGCGATCTCCCATCCATTGGTCAAGATTTCTCTTGAACAAGGCCAGCGAGGTGCCCTGCCTCACATGTACCGTGATTTTGTTCCACAGCATAGGGAGTCTTTGGGTGATGAATCTATCCCTCCAGCACGTCCTATTAATAGCCGTGTCGAGGTTTAAGTCTCCGCCCTTGTGGCTCTGATGGATCTAGATTTTTGAGGTGAAGCATATTCATCAAATCTGGGTTTGACATGGCCTTGTATGTTAGGCAAAAGTCACCTCTGAGCAAGCGGTGGCGACTGAATAGAGCTGGAGTTCTTTCAGTCGGGCAGCATAGGACAGATTTTGAGACCCTTTATCCTTTTGGTGAGGAACTTTTGTGGCCTCTCCAGCTGCTGCAAGTGTCGGGTCAGATACATTCGAATGGGGCATTGTACTCAATCATTGGTCTGATGAGTGATGAGTAAAGGGAGACTATGACCTCCCTTGATCTAGATGAGAATCCCTTCATGATAAGGTGGGCAATGTAGAAGGTCTTCCTAACTACTTTAGCTACATGGGTGTCGAATGACAGACTACTATCAACCTGGGTCCCCAGGTCCCTGATAACTTCTTCTGTGCTCAGTGGATTGCCACCTATTTGGTAGCTAGGGGTAACCTTGTTTTTCCCGAAGGGTATGACTATGCATTTTTTGGCATTTAACTTTAGGCCGTGGCTCTGGCACCAGTTATCTGTTTCTGTGAGACCCTTCTGAAGGATATCTGTGTCAGATGTGTTTTCTACTATGGCGCCCAGTTTGCAGTCATCTGCAAACTTTGTCAGCCATAACCCTTCTGTGTTTGCTTGTACTTCGGAAAAGTAGATGCCAAACAAGAGTGGGCCCAGGACTGAGCCCTGTGGGACACCACTTGTGACAGGCTTTGAGTCTGACATGGCGTCAGCAACTCTGACTCTGTGGGTTCTGTCACTCAGCCAGTTTGCAACCCATCTTGTGATGTATGGGTTAACATTTAAGCTGATGAGTTTTTCAATGATACCCGAGTGGGGTATTGTATCGAAGGCCTTAGCCAGATCGAGGTAGGCTGTATGGACTGCCTTTCCCTCATCAATGGCTTTGGTGACTGTTTCGAAGAAGTCAACCAAGTTTAAAAGACATGATCTTCCTTTGACAAAGCCAAACTGGGTTGGATCCAAAGTCTGCAAATTCCCAATGTCTTTACTTATGAGGTCCATTATGATCCTCTCCATGGCTTTGCAGATAAGGCTTGTCAAGCTAATGGGCCGGTAATTTCCAGGGTCGGTGGAGGCACCGCCTTTGTGAAGTGGGACCACAGTTGCAGTGCGCCACTCCTTGGGTACGTATCCAGAGGTAAGACTTTGATTAAACAGCTGTCCTAGCTGTGGGTTTAATTCCTCATTGAGTTTGTGGAGCACACAGCCGGGGACACCATCAGGTCCCATGGATGCTGTGTTTTTGCTTTGGAGAGAGCAGTTCTCACTTGGGCTGGAGATGTTTGGGGGCTGCAATCGTTTGGTATAGATATCTCTCCTTTTGGGGAGGGGAGAAGTTTGCACTGAACCTGTCAGCCAGTATGTTGGCAATGTCTGTAGGATCAGTAATCTTCACATCATTTTGAACTAGTTCTGAGCATATCTGGGAGTTTCCTCCCAGGTTTCTAACATAGCTAAAGAAGGCCTTATGATTGTCTTTTGAGTCTTTAGCTATTTTTCTCTCGAAATTTGCTTTGGATGATTTTATGAGGGCTCTTAGTTTTTACTTATAGTGATCAAGGGTGTCTTACCTTTTAAGGATTTTGCTCTATCTTGTAGTAGCTTCCTCCTTTTGTTGTAGAGTTTGTTTATGGCTGGGGTCCACCAGACTGGACGCTTGCCTTTGGTACAAAGAGTCTTTGTTTTGCTTGGGATTGCCTTATCCATGCAGTCCTGCAGGTGCTGGTAGAAGGCATTTGTAAGTGATTCAGCGGCTTGAGTACTGTTTTCCGCCAGCTCGGGGGCCTTAAAGGAGACCACACTAGTCTTTAAAAGTGTGAAGTCGGCTTTTGAGAAGTTCTTTACTGTGGTCTTTTTTATTTCAGGTGGGGGTGGGATGAGGACCTCCAGCGAGATTAGTTTGTGATCTGATCTCACCAGTGAGTGGTGTACTTCTGGTGTTGAACATTGTGCTCCCATGTTCGTGATGATGAGATCAAGTATGTTATCTCCTCTTGTGGGGATGGTGACTAGTTGTTCCATGGCATTTGAGTTTATGAATTCCAGGAACTTTTGGGCTAGGGTGTTTGGGCTTGAGTAGTGTTCCCAGTCTATATTAGGGTAATTGAAGTCACCTAGTATGATGGTGTTTGGTGATACATTTATCCCCACTAGTGTTTTCAGGAAGGCCATGTGAGGTTCCTGAGTTTGTGAGGGTGGCCTGTAACATGCTACAATTTGCAGAGCAGTCTTGCCTATGGTTAATTGCACCTGGATGGTATCCGATGCATCGTGCGTTGCCACCAGTCTTGAGGTGTGGGTGTCCTTGATGAATATGGATACCCCCCCTCCTTTCTTGGTATTGTCCGGATTTTGGGGCGGGCATGATATGAGGTAAAACCTGACAGCGCTGGGGTGCTCTCAGGAGCCTTGAACCAGGTTTCTGTCACAGCACAGACATCGATGTTCTCCATACTGAGAAGGGCCTCGAGTGCCCTTCTGCCTGTTTGCTCTTGCTGCCTGTTCTTAAAAGTACTTAATAGCATTTATTCCGCTGCATTTATTACTGCTTGTTAGTAACTGTTATTCTAAGCCTTTGGATTATGCACTTGGGCTTTAGACCAGTTGTTTCACATTAGGAAGGTTTGTGGTCTGCACTGCTGTGGCAGGACAGGAAGCTTACATTCTTCTGAGTTGTGAGTTGCTGATTGAAGGCTTAGTGTCTGTTCTAAAGTGTATTCGTTCTGGTTTAAGCACTTGGGCTTTGGGCCAGTTTTTTTATATTAAGAAGGTGTGCTCTGCACTCTTGTGGGAGGCTGGATTCTGCCCTTCTGAGCTGGGAATTTCTGGTCACAGGCTTATTGTGCCTGCTTATTTGATCTGTTTCTTTCTGAAAATGGTGCGGCTTGTTGCTGCAGCATAGACCAGATTCAGGCCTGCTGAATCTGGCTTTGTTTGTATAACTTGAGCACTGACCCAGGCTATCTTTTTTTGGAGAAGGTTCCCCTGCACCCTAGCAGCAGGAGTGTGCAGTTAGAACTTGTCTGTTTGAAGACTGCTGCAACAGGGCTCAGTTTTGAGCTTTTTTCTGGTTAATTGGCTAACTTGTTTAAATCAATTGTTCATTTTCTATTGTTTTTTATATATATATATATATATATATATATATATATATATATATATATATATATATATATATTGCATTCTATTCATCTGCTTTTACTCTATTTGTGTTTCTTCCCACTTTATTACTAGTGGCATTGACGCATTGACTACAACTCTGATCTGAGATATATAACAGTAAGTATCCTTTTCTGTGCATTTAAAGAGTTTTTTTGATTGTATCTGCTTTATTTTCTGAAAAAGAATATATACTTGTTTCCCGCCTTTCTAAGCTAGTATAGTCCAGTTTTCAGGTTAAGTGCCGAATTCAGGGCTGTGTTACAAATCTCTGTGTTTGCCCATACCTTACCTGGATAGAAGGACGTTTCTCTGCTCACCTGTGAGAGAGGGGTGCTTTGAGCAGCCTATCTGTCCCTGAAGGAGTGGTTTCAGCCCAGAAATTAGTAGTTTATTGGCCATTTTGGGCTAATTTCTATGTGTTTCATTTCCCTGCTATAAATACCACATTTGCCCAGTTTTGCATGACAGGCAGCACTGGTTAGCTAGGGTATAACTATTCCCGGCTCCACAAAGTCTCCTTTTCAGTTTTTCCCTTGGAACTAGACAAACTTTCAACTTAAGCACTCAAGCCATTCATTTCTCAGCCCAGCATTTGCTCAAAACTCATAGCAAGCACTTATAAACCCTAGCACTAGACCCTCCTAGACTGTACAGAAGGACAAGGCTCTCTATTCAACCTTACCATAAACAGCAAACAAGAAAGATAAACTAATAAAACAAGAAAAAACAGTACCAACTGCAGTCCAAACGTACGTTTACACAAAGGTTCTTTACTTCGTAAGCGCTTTCATGCAGACACTTTCCGCACTTCTTCAGACAGAGTTACAAACTTGTGATACTAATTTATATAATCACATAAACAATTAATTCATTAAATAATTAAAGACAATTGGTTTTATGCAAATCAAATTTCACAATTTTAACATGTAAGATCCTAAAATCAAGTCTAAAAAAATATCCTTGTTCAAAAATTTATAGCAATAATGTCTCTATATACAAGTTTGATTCCAACACCATGTTATATATATAAATTTAAAACATTAATATATTTATGTCCAACACCATGTTATATTCGTTGAGATATGTCTCGCCAAGGCGTTAAAGGTGTTGTTCTTAGTAATGGCATATAGGTGTTCATATATGCGTTGCCTGAGTGGCCGCTCAGTTTTACCAAAGTAGAATGCATTACATGATTGACATATTGCTACGTAAACCACACCTTCTGTTTGGCAATTGTATTTACCATTAATATAATACCTTTCTCCTTTAATACTGAATATAGAACCAGTTTGAATATGCTTTGTCACTAGCATTTACAGAAAAAAACTGTACAGTAATTCATTATTACACTTTACTAGCAACCACCCATACCCACAAAAAAGAGGTATTGTGAAAGGACAATTGGTCAGGGCCACACGTATGTGTTCGGAAGACTATTTGTTTAATGAAGAATGTGAATTACTTAAACAAATGTTCTTAAATAGAGGGTATCCAATTAAACTTATTAACAATCTGACCAATGAAATACAATCAAAACGCCAAAATGGCTTACTTCCACCATTATTATCTCATCACAACACAGCTGCGCCAACACACGATATAGGTAGTCCACCGATTGATGAGGGAGTAGGTCTGGTGGTTGCTAACAAAGATATTACAAACTATAGATCCTGCATGACTACCCAATTTAATGAACATATGTTTGAATTTAAAAATATTTTGAACATAAATTGGGAATTAATTATGCAGGACACACAATGTAGTGAAGCTTGTGGCTTGAAACCACGAATGGTGTTTAAAAGAACGCCATCTCTTAAAACCTTATTAGAACGCCCCTTGCAACAGTACAATACTAAGAAAGGGATGTTTAAATGTGGCCATTGCCACTACTGTAAACATATTCAAACTGGTTCTATATTCAGTATTAAAGGAGAAAGGTATTATATTAATGGTAAATACAATTGCCAAACAGAAGGTGTGGTTTACGTAGCAATATGTCAATCATGTAATGCGTTCTACTTTGGTAAAACTGAGCGGCCACTCAGGCAACGCATATACGAACACCTATATGCCATTACTAAGAACAACACCTTTAACGCCTTGGCGAGACATATCTCAACGAACACAGACCACCAATTTCTATTTTTGGTGGTCCAGCAAATTAAAAAAGACCAGAGAGGTGGCCCTTGGAACTTGTTGCTAGAAGAGCAAGAATTGCTATGGCAACTTAAGACTAACGCACAAGTCCACCCAGGTCTCAATGAGACTTGTTCGATCAAATGTCTCCTAAAACTTAGGGCGATTAGGAGATAGATTAATTATTCCGTTGTTGCATAGATCATTTCATTAATCATTGAACCTGTTTAAAAATACAAGGAAATACTAAGTTGGCTATTTATAATATATAGATATATATACATTTTTTCAAAAAATTGGGAATAAATATATTAATGTTTTAAATTTATATATATAACATGGTGTTGGAACCAAACTTGTATATAGAGACATTATTGTTATAAATTTTTGAACAAGGATATTTTTTTAGACTTGATTTTAGGATCTTACATGTTAAAATTGTGAAATTTGATTTGCATAAAACCAATTGTCTTTAATTATTTAATGAATTAATTGTTTATGTGATTATATAAATTAGTATCACAAGTTTGTAACTCTGTCTGAAGAAGTGCGGAAAGTGTCTGCATGAAAGCGCTTACGAAGTAAAGAACCTTTGTGTAAACGTACGTTTGGACTGCAGTTGGTACTGTTTTTTCCTTGTTTTATTCAACCTTACCAGCCATTCAGTAAAACAGTTCACTGTACTTATCCAGGCATGTCCAAACGGCAGTTTCAGGTGTAGTCTCCAGTCCAACTGGTGAATATGGGCATTTTGAAGCAATGTTACAACTGCCTCATGTACACAGACAACCCTCTCCTCCTACCACCAAACACTAATACATGTGAGAGATGCAGTTACACAGCCAAACTGGAGGCTAATCTCTCTCAACCCAAGGCTGGATCAGACAGTCAAGAGGAGAATGGAAATACTTGCATCACACGACCAGTCTCACAGAGACCCATTAAACCATCACCGGCAAAAAAACACATAAATACACAAAAACATACTCGGAGGCTTTAAATAAAAATCTGCAAAAGCAACAGAGACCTCCAAAGCAGACATCCAAGCAACCTCCACCCCCAACACAAATCATGAAACACATACTTCACAAAACCAGTGTGCCATGCAATCACAGCCCTTAAGGCAAAATAACATACCCAACATACTAGCAATAGGTGACTCTATAGTCAGGCACACTGACATCCCACTCATTAGACTGAATAAGGAGAAGGTTACTGTTAGCTGCCTGTTGGGTGCCAGGATCTGCCACATAACACAAGCACTCAGGTCACTCCAGAACACGTACAAATACGACTCTGTCATTGTCCATGTTGGTGTGAATGACCTGAGCCGTACCTCCCTGGACTACATGAAAAGAGACATGGAAGAGCTCTCTGATCTTGTAGCCCAGGCTGGTATGACCCTGACCCTGAGTAGCATCCTGCCCTCACCAAGAATGATACCACAGAATAAAGAAAAAATTATCAATTTCAACAATTGGCTACGTTTCTGGTGTTATTCAAAGGGGATCCAATGTCTGACCACCTGGGATGACATGTTCGACAAGCCATGCTGCTTCACTAGAGACGGCTTGCACCTGTCACCTTTAGGCTTTTGAATACTGGCCAAGGCTCTTGCTACCCCCATAGTGCCTTTTTTAGGCAAGGCTCAAAAGACAAACCCACCACCATAAGTAGAACAAGTAACAAAAAACTGAGGGTGATGCCAGAAGTCTAAACCTCAAAATGCATGCACTCAAGGCTCTCCTCAGTATGGAGAAAATCGATATATGTGCAGTAACAGAAACCTTGTTTAAGGCTCCAGAGAGCACCCCAGCACTACCAGGCTACAACTCATGCCATATATTTTGGCCACAGAACCTGGACCGAAATACAAACGGCGGGGGGTGTATCCATATTCATCAAGGATACCCACACCTCCAGGTTAGTGGCACAGCACGGATGCTTCAAAGATCATCCACATGCAACTAACAATGGGCAAAACTGCAATTCAAATTGCAGCTTGCTACAGATCACCCACCATGTCCCAGGACCCCCATTCCGCATTTCTGGAAACACTGGGAAATATAAAGGTCCTACCAAACACCCTAATATTGGGTGATTTCAATTACCCAAAAATTAATTGGGAGAACTACTCAAGTACTAACTCCCTTGCCCAACATTTCCTAGAATTTATAAACTCAAATGCCCTGGACCAACTAGTCAACACTCTCACTAGAGGTGACAGCATATTGGACCTGGTCATCACTAACATGGGCAACTGGTGCTCCACACCGGAGGCCAACCCCTCACTGGTTAGATCTGTCCATAAACAAATCACTTTGGATATCCACATTTTGCTCCCACCCCCGGACAAGGAAACCACTGTGAAAAACATTTCAGAAGCAAACTTCACGTTACTTAAGACCAAGGTGGAAAGATTAAAAGCCCCCATGCTAAAGGATAACATTATCCAAGCTGGAAAATCCTTTACTAATGCATTCTATGGGCACCTACAAGAATGCATGGATCGTGCTATCCCAAGCAAAACCAAGACTCACTCCTCCAAGAAAAGGAAACCAGTCTTGTGGACTCCTGCCATAAACAAGCTATACAATAGAAGGAGGAAACTAGTACAGAAAAGAGTAAAATCCAAAGAAGGGAAGACATCCCTGATCAGTATCAGCATGAAACTACAATCTCTCATAAAATCATCCAAGGTGAGTTTCGAAAGAAACATTTCCAAGGACTTCAAAGATAACCACAAGACATTCTTTAGCTATGTCAAGAATCTAAGTGGCAATGCTCAAATCTGCTCAGAGTTAGTGCAGAATGGTACAAAATACACTGAACCGGCCAATATTGCCAACATCCTGGCAGACAGGTTCAGTGCAAACTTCACCCCCCTTTCACCCTCAAAAGGGCCCATAGCCATACCAGAAGAATGTAGAGCTCCTGAAATCACAGACACTCCAGTTAAAACAGCCCTCTCCAAAGCCAAAAACACAGCATCAGTGGGACCGGACAGAGTCCCAGGCTGTGTCCTACACGAGCTCAAAGATGAAATAACCCCTCACCTAAACACACTGTTTAAACTCAGTCTCTCCACAGGCTATTTGCCCATAGAGTGGTGCACAGCAATGGTTATTCTGGTCCACAAAGATGGAGCCACAACAGACCCCGGGAACTATATGCCTGACTAGCTTGGTCTGCAAGGCTATGGAGCGCATCATCATGGAACTCATTAACAGAGACATTGGGAACCTCCAAACACTTGACCCTACCCAGTTCGGCTTTGCTAAGAGCAGATCATGCCTCTTAAACCTGGTGGACATCTTTGAGACAGTTACCAAGGTTATAGATGAAGGTGGTACACACAGCCTACCTAGACCTTGCAAAAGCCTTTGACACCATTCCCCATTCTGGTATTATAGACAAGCTCACCAGCCTGAACATAAACCCCTACATCACAAGATGGGTTGCCAACTGGTTCATGGACGGAACCCACATGGTAAGAGTTGTGGGAGCTAGGTCTGACTCTAAACCAGTTACTAGTGGCATTCCTCAGGGTTCAGTCTTAGGACCCCTCCTGTTCGGCATATACTTCTCAGAGGTACAGACAAGCACAGGAGGACTATGGCTGACCAAGTTATCAGATGACTGCAAACTAGGGGCTATAACTGACTCTCTGGCTGACACAGACATCCTACAAAAGGGTCTCACTGAGATGGACACCTTGTGTCAAAATCATGGCCTCAAGCTAAATGCCAAAAAGTGCATAGTCATCCCCTTTGGAAAAAACAAAGTACCCGCAAACTACCACATAGGTGGTAGTCCCCTAAATACGGAAGATGTAATAAGGGATCTGGGGACCCAAGTAGATAGTAAACTCTCCTTTGATAATCACATTGCCAAAGTGGTTAGAAAATCCTTCTACGTTGCACACCTTATCACAAAAGGGTTCGCATCCAGATCAAAAGAGGTCATTTTGCCCCCTCTACTCATCGCTCATCAGACCCATCATAGAGTACAATGCCCCATTTGGAGTGTATCTTACAAGACACCTGCAACAGCTGGAAAGACCACAGAAGTACCTCACCAAGAGGATCACTGGCCTCAAACAGATGCCCTATGCAGCTCGACTGAAGAAACTCCAGCTGTACTCAGTTGCATACCGCCTACTCAGAGGTGATCTCTGCCTGACATACAAGGCCATGTCCAGCCCAGAACTGATCGACATGCTCCACCTAAAGAAAAGCTTATCCCCTTGAGCCTCATGCTCTAGGGATCTAAACCTCACCACAACAATAAATAGGATGTGCTGGAGGGATAGATTCCTGTCATAGAGACTTCCCATGCTTTGGAACAAGATTCCAATCTACATTAGGCTGATCTCCTCGCTAACACTCTTCAAGAGAAACCTTGACGAGTAGATGGGCAACAGAAAGTTTACCCCGGTGATCACTTCAGTGTCTCTGCTGGACAGAGGCACAGGGAACTAATCTAAGGGGGTGGCAAAAGCCAACACATTCTGGCTAGGCTTATAAATGCTTTCGGGCAGATAGCCTAGTACCTACCTATGAACCTATGAACCTATACGATTGATTGCCTGTGTTTTGGTGTGATTGAAAACATTCCCTGTACATCTTATTGCTGTGAGAGCATGTTGAATGGTCATATGGTAAATCAATGTTGAAATGATGTAAACAAGTCTAATTACCCACACTAACTATCCAGTTAAGAAAGAGATAAAATGTAAAAGTAAGCATAGTGATATCCTTACTTGATGATAAGGGAGAGCAAATAATCACCATGATGTCCGTTATTTGCCATACTTTGTGTATAATTCATCAATCTCTGCCATCACCTATGTGAAGTGATATATTTTACAAATATAGCTGCCACACTTTACTGATAACTGTTGTTGATCACAACCTTCTTATTCATACAGTCATGTTTACATGCGAGAACATCACTTTCACTTTATCCTTATGTCAAATTAAGGTGAGGCTTTGATGTGAATAACTTGTGAATTATGTAGACATCATACATTCAATGTGACAGTGCTGAAACTACCGAGTGATTTAATATCTCTCCCCTCTTGTAAATGCAACATAGGGATAGAAAAAATTAGTAAATAAAGCAGATATCTTGTTACAATATTTTCATAAATGTAAGGGATGCGTACAATAAACACATGGTCTGTGCGTATAATCACAAAATGTATAACATATTATCTGAATATCCTTACTACACTGCACACAGTACACTAGTACACTACTCACTCCCGGATTCATGAAGCTCAGCGCAAGGCCGGTGTAAGGCCTGCGCCGACCGTGCAGCGTATATATGGTGTAGTAGCGCCAGATGCATATTAATGAAGGTGCGCTGGCACAACATCCACGTGCATAGGACACGTGCGCTAGTGCATGAGGCGTTACCAAGCTGCGCCCGGAGGCGTGTCAATGTCGGCTGTCGATGAGCAACCTAAACTGCTGAATATTATAGTCTGCCTGCAATAGTAATCACACCTATCAGTGTCCGTGGATAATGAAACGTATGCAAAGCATGCAAGACAGTTCCCGGCCACACAAAAATGGAGAACCAAACAGAAATGCATGCAACACAATATGAGTTTCTGTCCATGGAACAAATGATATTTGAAATCCTGTGTCCGTAATGTACTGCACTGTAAGTAGTTATACCCAGTGGAAGTGAAGAATCATGTCATCTCGCTGCCAATACACACATCTAGCCCCATGGGCATGGTCACCAGCAGTCCCACAGTGGTAGTGATAGTACACAGCTGGGCATTTGTGGCTATATAACAACAGTAAAGAAACCTGACAGTCCAAATTGTATACCAAACACACACAAACATTTGTATATTAAAATGTGCTATACACATGAACAGGAACGTAACCGGCACATACACATAGGATGCTATATGCAGAACCGGGATATCCAAAAGCAGAACCCATGCATGCAAATGCAATATACAACAACCCCTGTATAGCACATTACCCGCACCCATGTCAGAATGTCCACCAAATCCAGCTACCAGCCTTGCGCAGCCGTACACCTACACATAGCGAGTATTCCCCATATGTAGTAGGAAGTATCATCCTAGGCAGTGTCAGGATTGCAAATATGTATCCCACATTTGTAAACATCCCATCACAGTTATGTAAATCCAAATGCCCGCACGTTCATGTTTCGGCAAAATGTGTGTACATCCTGCGTGGGATAAGTAACCTGTTGAAACCTCAGAGTTGTTTACATGCCACGGTGTCCAGTACTGTACACATCTGGACAAAACATGTATGTGTAGTCACGGTACTGTTCAGTTACTACACAGACATGCAAAACATACTACGCAGGATGTAACAGCTGTCCACCATGCAGGTCTCCCCACTAGCGTTGCCACCTGTTCAGATGCCCAAGGTGGGACATCCGTTGTAGAAATGTGAGAATTTGCAGGATAAAACATACCCTTGGCCAGTGCAAAGGACAGAATTACACTCGTATGCCAAGATAAAAGCTTATTCCATAGCATTTGAATAGCTTATGCTATCCCAAATAATAGTTATGTGTTCCAGATACAAAATACCTGTATCATGCAACTAGTAAAGAAAATAAGAAATATATTTTTGTCTTAAAATCATAGGATATTTGCCATGTCTTAGGTTTCATCGCAGGACACAACTGTCCAAAGTGGGACTTCCCCTCGCAAAGAGGAACAGGTGGTAACCTTACTCCCCACTGAATTATCAACAGTATATATTCTACTCAATCACATATCGACACCACCTCTCAACCTATTACAGCAACAAAATCTGGACAAAGCCTAAAAGGATGGGTGGACAAATAGGGACAGATGTAATTACTGCTCTCACAAACTTCGAAAGATCACAGAATAATAGTATGTACATAAGCATGAAATGTTGTGAAGGATGTGGGGTAGTCCCCAGTATTACAGAGGTCCGTACATTTATACTGTAACAAACCTTCACATATGTTGACTGTACTACTGCATACCTGTAGTTAATTCATAGTTAAGTCATGTGCAAAATAATAATCCTCATAAGAATGAATACAGGAAATAGTCAAATGTGAATGGGAACACCACTCATCATGGATTATGTATTCTAACCACCCCCACCCATATTATGTATTGCCAACATCATAAGCTGCTGACAGGTGCCCAAACGCCTGTGTCTGTAAACACAGATAAAATGTTTAAAATGGACAAACCCTGTCCATGTGCTTTGTCTGACATTTGAACATGGTCAGGGCAGTTCCGTTCACCAGGCGGACAAGCCTAAACCTAGATCACCACATGAGCACCCTGACAATTAAAGACCTGTATGTGTCAGAACTATAAGCCTTGGGGTTCTGAATATCCCTGCAGTGATTAAATATGCAGCTTGGGTCCAGAGCAGTAGGGAATAGGGAATGTGTAACATGTAGTACCGCATTTTTCCCAGCAGGAGAATGGATGCCTGTGTCGTAAGTGAAGCGGTGAGGCATATGTTAATGTAGCTATGTACTATGGGTATGCATATAAATGAGTCAGAACACCAAAAGTATAGTGGTTACAGCATCCGGCCAACGTGAATGCAGTCCCGGTTCAACTATGACTACAGCACATATAATGTGAAAGTGTAATGAATGCGTCTGTGCTGTACAGACAGTTAAATATGTAAAGGTGAATGTGTGTTTCGCATACGTCCGTTAACCGGATTACAGATAATTTACTGGTACTGTCACAAGTAATAAAGCCCACGTAAGCAAAAAGACTTAGTAAACATATGTAACAATAAGGATATGCATGTGCGCCTGCACGTAACCCACAATAAGGAAATGCAAGTGCGCCTGTGCGTGTGTGATCCGCTCACAGCATAGTAAATGAATGCTGTTTCCCCCACGTTAGATATATATGGCTCAAACCTGTTAACCCCGTAAAATATGAAACCGGACAAAGGCATGCAAACTACCAGTACAAATAGGGACAAACCCCAGATATGTGCCAGACCAAACATAGAAAGTGGATAGAATAACGGGTGTGTCAGTAGCATGGATTCTCTGAAGGGTATGCAGTCGTAACCTGAACTGCTTGCCAGTATTTCCCACCGTAAGTCTCAAATGAAATGCCACTACATTGCCAGATAGACACAGGTTTATGTAAAACACACCGAAGATAAAGAGTCAACCAGCTGTGCACTCTGCGACAATCTGTACAGTGGAAAGGTATGGTATGGATATAGATATATGTGTATACACATAATCCACAGACGTAAACCAAAGCAAGTTATGAAATGAGGATTGTACATGTATATATGTATACACAACAGACACATGTCCCGTAGATATGACATATGTACATAAATAGGCCACGTTATAGCTAATATGGGTAGACAAACAGACATGCACGAAAGGTGAATAAACCACTGCATTCCAAACCATTGGCCAGAAAGTGACAGTCCAGCAAGTTCTACACTTTAAACATGCAGATAGGTGTCCATTGCAGGACCCCAAAAATTGATCCATATGTAGTGTCAACCGACATTGACGCAATATAAGTGACCTCAGCAAATACGATATAGCTGTACATGCAACAGTAGCAGGTGCAAGGGTGATGACACATGTGTCTATAGAATGTATGACGTACGAACTGATATCCGGAGAGTGGGGAGTGCATATAAGTGTCTCCACACTTCAGTACCACACACATTAAACATGTGTAATGAGTACTGTAGAGGGTTGTCAGGTATGGGAATCATGGGTACGCAGAAATGGGCCTAGGTGTTGTTTGGCAGAGATTTCGTAGGCCCGCCCCGTGGGAGTGATGTGGGTATAGCACATGCCTATATTCTCAATAATGGGGCAAACCATCCACTGGATATTGCGTAAACCATTCTGGCAATATGTAGGGCCCTATATCAGTGTCATGTAGGCGATTATCATGGATGGACATGCGTACAACCAAGATGGTACCCATAACTGGCAAACTGTCAGAATAACACAGCTGCACTAAGGCATAGTACATGAAATACAAATAGGGACTATATTAGATATACCCCAGACAAAGTCAGAACGTTGTGAGAATACTGGCGTAGCCAGGAATACGTATGTTATGAGTGTTACTAATCATGTAATGGAAATGTCAGTCACTATTATCTAACCGCACAGTTCGTAATGCCTTGCCAGCAATTTACCAGAAAGGCACATTACTATGACAAATGTAACAAGGGCAAAGGTCAAACGTCAGGGCATTTACCCATAATGTGTACAGGTTAGGGGTATGAAGGTAACCTGTCCAAAATACATGTACAGAACTAGTGATACTAGGTGGACAGGTGAGAAGAAAGACATCAGTACAAATGAGAAAACATGTACAAGTCATACGCATGTACTCCGACAAATGTGAATGACAACGTATGCCCTGTGAATGTCAATGTGGAAGGTTAATAGACACAAAAGTAATGTGTCCCTCAGGGTGTCATGCAGTGTCACCGTAACAATGTCCAGTCCCCATACTGCGTCGTGAGCTCTGCCACTGACGGAAAGCGCAAATACCGGCACACATACGGTACATGATAGACCAATTAGTGTGGATAAGCAGCTGTTGGCCTGTGTGAGGAATACAACTCTCTGGGTGGGTGTGTCCTGCAATATAAATGTAATGGCATGTGGCCTGTGATGCCGCCATACAGTGTGTGTATTGGTGTCAGAAAGTTGATATCTTGTATCAGACACATACTCCGCAACTGTACAGATTTACGCAGAATGTGCAGAGTTCTGCCTCATATGTTTGGTGTGTTCCACGTAACATCAGTAACATTCTGGCACATTCCTGATAACTGAAGTCATGAAATAATGACAAACATGTGATTAAGACACCAAATCCGACAGAAAAGCCATACTAATGCAAAACCTATTATTGTGTCAACTATCTACGTTTGTAAAAGCAACATGTCAATACTGCCCCTATGTGTCCCACTATCAGATAAGGCCTTGTCCAGAAATTTGCTCTAGGAGGTGGAGTGGTATGATCAGAAACAGATACATGTGTGAGGAAACAGCAATATCGACTTCAAGATAACGCAGAAGGTATGAAATGCGCTGCAGTAGGACATTCAGTACTGTCCGCAGGTATGTGCTGACATGTCAAATGACACAGCAGTCTACATGAAGTACCTATAGGGCTGTCACCTTTACAAATGATGATAGTGGGACATCCCCACAGCCATGCACACAGCACAAATAGACATACACACAGCAAAACTAGGCCATGATACATGAAGCCTCCGGCGTGTACGAGTACAGTGAGAGTACAGCAAGGATAGATGTCTGCCAAGATATACAGCAAATGCCTGTAAGGGCGTGTAACACTGCCCATAACACAGATGTTGCATGGACAATGTTGGGATTTGCAACATACCCCACTGGTATGTGAAAGCTATGCAAATATGCGATACATGAAACAGTCAGCTGTCCATGCAAGAGCAGAGTTATGGGCAGAAAATAGATTTTATATATATATATATATATATATATATATATATATATATATATATATATAGAGAGAGAGAGAGAGAGATACAGACATACACACACACGGCAGGGCTGGTAATAGAACTTACACATTATTGCCCTATCACACTACAGCATGATGCATTTACAGAATGCGCTACCGAGATTACTAAACACACAGGCATTCTACTAGGTGCGTGTCAACATCCGCAAAGACAAAGACGTCAGCAGGATATATCTATGGTGCGAAGCGTCTAAAAGCATAACCTGAGTCCCCAGGTGAATGGGAGCATGCACACACACACACTTGGCAGGCCTGGGAATTGAACTTACATCTAACTACCCTATCACACTACAGCATGACGCATTTACAGAATGTGCTACCGAGATTACTGAACACAGCACACCCAGAGGCATACTTCTAGGTGGGTGACATCATCCGCAAAGGCAAAGATGCCGATAGGGAATGTATGTGTTGTGAGGCAGGTAAAAGCATTACTGTGTCCCCAGGCAGCTGGAAACACACACACACACACACACACACACACACACACACACACACACACTTGGCAGGGCCAGGAGTTGAACATACACCTAACTACCTTATCACATTACAGGATTACGCATTTACAGAATGCGCTACCAAGATTACTGAACACAGCACTCCCAGAGGCATACTTCTAGGTGGGTGACATCATCCGCAAAGGCAAAGACGCCGATAGGGAATGTATGTGTTGTGAGGCATGTAAAAGCATTACTGTGTTCCCAGGCAGCTGGAAACACACACACACACACACACACACTTGGCAGAGCCGGGAGTTGAACATACACCTAACTACGTTATCAGACTACAGCATTACGCATTTACAGAATGCTCTACCGAGATTACTGAACACAGCACTCCCAGAGGCATACTTCTAGGTGGGTGACATCATCCGCAAAGGCAAAGACGCTGATAGGGAATGTATGTGTTGTGAGGCATGTAAAAGCATTACTGTGTCCCCAGGCAGCTGTAAACACACACACACACTTGGCAGGGCTGGGAGTTGAACATACACCTAACTACGTTATCACACTACAGCAGTACGCATGTACAGAACGCGCTACCGAGATTACTGAACACAGCACTCCCAGAGGCATACTTCTAGGTGGGTAACATCATCCGCAAAGGCAAAGATGCTGATAGGGAATGTATGTGTTGTGAGGCATGTAAAAGCATTACTGTGTCCCCAGGCAGTTGGAAACACACACACACACTTGGCAGGGCCGGAAGTTGAACATACACCTAACTACGTTATCACACTACAGCATTACGCATTTACAGAATGTGCTACTGAGATTACTGAACACAGCACTCCCAGAGGCATACTTCTAGGTGGGTGACATCCTCCGCAAAGGCAAAGATGCCGATAGGGAATGCATGTGTTGTGAGGCATCTAAAAGCATTACTGTGTCCCCAGGCAGCTGGAAACACACACACACACACACACACACACACGCGCACACACACACTTGGAAGGGCCAGGAGTTGAACATACACCTAACTACTTTAACACACTACAGAATTACGCATTTGCAGAACGCGCTACCGAGATTACTGAACACAGCACTCCCAGAGGCATATTTCTAGGTGGGTGACATCATCCGCAAAGACAAAGATGCCGATAGGGAATGTATTTGTTGTGAGGCATCTAAAAGCAGTACTGTGTCCCCAGGCAGCTGGAAACACACACACACACAAACACACACACTTGGAAGGGTCGGGAGTTGAACATACACCTAACTATTTTAACACACTACAGCATTACGCATTTACAGAACGCGCTACCAAGATTATTGAACACAGCACTCCCAGAGGCATACTTCTAGGTGGTTGACATCATCCGCAAAGGCAAAGATGCCAATAGGGAATGTTTAGAGAGTGAGCAGTCTGAAAGCATATTACTGTCCCAAGGTAGACGTACACAAACACGGCAGTGCTGTCATTGGGCCAACTAAATATCTACGGAGCACTACAACACTAAATAGATACGGGATGCACCACAGAAGCACACCCTTTGAGAGAGCAACCAGTGTGTTCAATGTAGGCATCCATCGTGACATTGAAAATGGACATCTGTTGCTTAGATGACCACCATGGCTATACAGGATGTCAATGGCCATGCCCACATGCTTAGTATCACACATCTGTTTGGAATGTACTGTGTGTCCATCTACACAATGGCGTACTGGGCATGCTCACACACTTAGCAGTTGCAAAGGGTCATCTTGCATGCACACGGAGTCTAATCACGGAAGGGCGCAGTGTGGAATGTACTGTGTGTCCATCTATACAACGGCATACTGGGCATGCTCACACACTTAGCAGTTGCAAAGGGCCAACTTGCATGCACACGGAGTCTAATCACGGAAGGGCGCAGTGTGGAATGTACTGTGTGTCCATCTACACAACAGCATACTGGGCATGCTCACACACTTAGCAGTTGCAAAGGGTCGTCTTGCATGCAGATGTAGTGTACACACAGAAGGGCACAGTACAGAAGGGCACAGTAAGGTATAACTGTCCTCACGCATAGGGCGGTCACACATGCAGTGTCCTGTACACACACAGCTGCCATCACAGCTGTCACAGGCGCAGGTCACACACGTACACACTGCAGTGTACACTGTAGCTATCAAGTCAGCGCCATGTTGTCGGTGCAGCACTACACAGCCTTACGGTCCCACAACACAATGTGACACATGACCACTGGGCTGTACAGTGGTGTACACCAGCTGTGCAGAGTACACATGTACCAACAGGGATCCAACAGGTGTTATGCAGTGCAATGATACCAGTATACATGAACAGGCCGGCTCAAGACATACCATGGCCCTTACACAGCTGTGACACCTGACTGTTGCTGTACACCAATGAACACACGTCTGGATATGTCATACATGTGATTGTGTGGATGTGTGCATGGACTGCACACAAAATACATACATATATAGCCTTTGATGTACCTCGTGCATAACACTGGCCTAATCAATGCTACACATGCGAATGGAAGGTGGGCCCATGTCTGTTGAATGCTCACACTACAGGGGGTAGCAGTGTTGACTGGGACTCATACCCTTGTACTGGTCGCCTGTGACACACGTGATATCATACCACAGTCCATGTGTTATGTATGTCAACACACATGTACAACAATAGCAATGCATAGAGAAAATAAACCAGAAGCAAATGTTGGTAAAACAGCAACCAAAACAAAAACAAAACCAACACTTGGAGGAGAAAGGCGCCAATGAATATCCACAAAAGTTCCAAAACACAGGTTTAATGTAATAGCAATGCATACAAACATGGCAACAGGAGACACATGTGACATCTGTACTATGCATGCAGCAACCATGCGTGTGCAGTGGCCGATGTCCGTAACATAGTTGCACCTACCTACGACATGCAGATGCAATGCAGACCCATCATTGACACCTGTATACGGTGACAAACAAACAGCACGTATGGAGGGATGTGTGTACATAATGTGGTGAACCACCTGTCTAGATGTATCTGTGCAGGGGGTGGCTCACAGTTGTGTCACACGCCATCCTATCATGCCATGCGCAAACAGTACTCTATGTCGCTGTTACGTGACGGTGCTGACATAATGCATACACAGCGGTCAGGTGTTAACAGCTATATGTCACATGGCACCTGTAACACCTACAACCTCCCGTGTGCATATAGCAGCACATTTGCCAGATATAGCATTGGTACACATAATGCAATCAATACTGCTGCATGTCTATCAAACGTGTCATCATCATATGGCAGGTGTATCATATCCAGCACTGCCATGTGTGTCTGAATGTGTGACCAGGTATGCCACATATCGTAGGGAATATGTCCCAGTTGCTACACATCCCTGTACACCATTGTAGAGATCTGTACATATGTCAGTGTGGGAAGCATGACGTCGGCCGGTGTGGTGCATCACACACGTCGGCTGTCCGTATACACATGTGTGGTCACCACAGTGTGTGTGTGTCTGTATGTATGTCTGGTGCTTGGTGTGAGGGTGTATGCTAATATACGGTGGGAAATGATCACTAACCCCACGTGGTGACTAACCCACAATGGTGATGCATTGCACAACCCTGTTGATGCCATAGGTCCCAGCCATACTGGCAACCTGTGCATGTCCCTTCTCTGTTACACGTGTGGGTGCATAGTACTGTGAGGGTGATGACCACACAGGCAAGGGTCCCCACCTGCACACTATGGGGTGTGCATTATAGTGGTTTACACCTCGTGAATGCGGCCATGTTTCTGTACTGTTACAGGGTCCTACTGCTGCACAGTGTGGCCTCCAGCTACCAAGTGACACCTCACATCATCATTGGCCAGGCCGCTGTGTACAACCCCTGCACCATATCATCATACCTGTAATGTGTCCTGCTATGTATGTCACGTCTCTGTCCAGTGTGGCCTGTGGCACCGACCACATGCATCAGGTGCAGTATATGTGTGGACGTCTGTG
The DNA here is from genome assembly GCF_019279795.1 of Protopterus annectens. Taxonomy (NCBI): domain Eukaryota; kingdom Metazoa; phylum Chordata; order Ceratodontiformes; family Protopteridae; genus Protopterus; species Protopterus annectens. Next base: position 5,439,299 of record NC_056736.1, on the reverse strand, counting down.
TCATGTTGGTGTGTCCAACAGTCAGGTTGAGGGTACATGTAGCATGCTGATATTGCCAGACGTGCCTGTGAGTAATCCACAGTTACATGTGGGGGACTGCAAACACTGCTACTTGTAGGCACATGCAAGTACACCACAGGAGGGAACCAGGGTGTCACAACCAACATGGGGCTACAGATGTAACCGAGACACATACCGTGAGCACATCACAATGCATGCTGCACCTGCACTACATGGTATGACTGGTGCATGTCAACAGTACACAACCTATGTCACATACACATCTCTCTGTATTCACACACAACCACTGCAATATACACATCCCTCACTATGCATACACAGGTAATATTACATACACCTCTCACTATGCTGTTAACCCTGTGCATCAGAATATTTGTGCATAACCCTGCACCGATGGTGTGGATGACAGGGATGCGGCACAGGCTTCATCATATGCACAGGGTGATATGTTTGCCAGGGGCATAGGCTGCACCAATGGATAACATCATGTGTGTGTGTAAGGGCCGGTGAGTTGACTGGACATGTCTGTGCAGAATGCATGTGGATGTTGTGGAACCCTACAGTTGTGTTTGCTGTGTGCGTGTATGTGTGTACACAGTTCTGCCATTTGTGAGGCCTACATGGGGTATAATTGACAGCCCCAGATTGTACAGAGCAGGTTGTACAGCTCACTGTGTCTGACCACAGCCAGGTGGAGGTACAGAGTGGCTACTGTCCGACGACACATGTCCGCTGGAACCGTGTCCCCACTGAGACCATCCAGGGCCATGTCCATGTGGCCTGCTGTGTCCTGGTGTTGACAGCGCAGCACCAGCTGCACTGCTACTGCTACCAGCACTATGGGAGCAGGCATGTGAGGTGGCATGCTCACGTCGACCTACACTAGGTGGTGTTGCTGGCCTACATCCACGTGGCCTATGCCTCACTCCTACCAGGTGTTCCAGCACAGACAGCTCCCGCTTGTGGATTGCCATGCCTCGGTCAAGGATTCCGACCATTTCACCTAATCGCCTATCCAGAACATTAGCAATCTGCTGTTGAGCATTTGCCAATGCCTGGATGTTGTCGTTTAGGGTATGGATAGCAGCCCTCTGCAGCCTCTGCCCTTCTCTGTTCTGCCGTTCAGCACGTGCCTGTGCCACCATTACAGTCTGGAAAATGCGTCTGGTGATACCAGCTGCTGAGCTCTGTCCTGCAGGTGCATGTCTGCCAGAGGTCCTCCTACGAGCAGCACTGGCCACATGCCTGTGTGGCACATCTGCAGTCATTACACTGACACCATGGTGTGTAGACACACCTTCTGTAGCCACCACACATTCCTGTTCCACGCTAACAGACGCTGACTGTCCTTCCTCTATGGCCACTGGTGATGCGGTATATGTTGGCAGCTGAACTGTGTGCGGGGAAGAGGGGGACATAGCTGGGATGGTAACCATTGGCACAGATTCAGCCCCTGACAACCCTGCCTGTACCTCATGCATATGTTCATCACCGCTAGTATCTGTGGGGACACTAACATCAGATGGACCGCAGGAGGGTAACGCACCTACATCACCTGTGAATGCAAAGAAATACTGTAAAGTACAATAGACACAGACAAACACACACACGCACACAGACACACACACACACACACAGACACACACGCACACACACACACACACACACACACACACACACACACACACACACACACACACACACACACACACAGACACACACACACACACACACACACACACACACACACACACACAAACACAGACACACACAGACACACCAGGCATGTGATTTGTCAGATGGCATGCAGCATGCCTGTGATACAGCAGAGGGCATGCAGCTCAGACATTAATAGTGTTAGTAAGCATACCTCCCTGGGGTGCACACTACAGCAAGCAGGTGTCATATCAGTAGCCATGCAGTTCACACAATCATGGTAGTATGCATGCATCCCCGTGATACACCATGTGGCCTAGAACAGGATAACAGTACACATGGCTGACGTGACCTTGACATGTAATCTGCTGACATGTGCATTAACATGCATACATGTTTGACACAATGGTGCCCTGACACATGTACAGCATCATAATAGGCTTCATATTGCAGTGTTGTGTGTATGCCCTACAGATAGAATGCATGTGTAGCAAATGTGCATGAGCATGGGAGGGTAGTGTGAGGTGTCTACATTGCTATACAGTGTGAAGTACAGACGCTGTGCCATTGCATGGCAACATGAGGCATCTATGTTGCTGTAGAATGCATAATATGTACACATTGCATAGCCATGACTGCAACACAGTCGTGATGTTCAACAGATCGTATATGGTAGACTTCAGTGACACCTCCAGTAGCTGTGCACAGGCTTTTAGGTTGTCCAGTGTACCACAACAACTGTATAATTGGTCAACTAAGGCTATAATTGGACCATGTGTGGACAATGTGCGACAGGGTGTATACACATCCCAAGTACTGTGTGGCTACATGTCTCTGGCCATCCCCCAGGGCCATGTGTGCACATGTGCTGGCCAATTGTGTGTGATGGGCATCTTTTCCACATGTCTGTGTTGTCCCATATGACATACACCCATAGATGTCAGATATGTCACAATCCACAGGGCTATGCAGACAATGGGTTGTATGTTTGGTATGTGGGGTATAGGTCATGCGATAGTGTGACAATATTGCAGACAGAACACTACTTCAGGTAATGTGTGCACCCAATGCAGGGGCATATGAAACAATGGTGACACCTGTGGGCTTCCCATATCACAGCTCACTGTGTGGTACTGTGTGCGTACCACACAAGTTGTTCCAATGCATACTACATATGCCTCCATTGTAGAACACCTCCTCCGTTTTATGCACAGCTGACCACACATGTCACAATGACAAGTACTGTGGTTTCAAGTCGGTGTATCATTACGTTTGTATATATTGCACATGGGTGGTGTGTGTGAATAAAGGGTGGCGCGACCTGCATGTCATGACTGGAACAAACATCAGGTGTGCAAGTGTTAACTGGCCACATGGCAAATAGATCTACACTGTAACATGCCTGATACTGATGACAATCTCACCTGCAACGGACTCATGTCTGTGTGGCACGCCAGAGGTACCTGTATAGGGGTGACACACCAGTATGAACATTATCCCTGACTGTATGACAGCCACAGGTTGCACTATGCATGTGAACACATTCACCTGTGTAATAGCATATAGTATGCACAAGTGTGCATACACAATGTAGCATACTGTAGTATGCAGCATGTGTGTCCATATACCTTGCATATGTTGTTACTTTACATAATGTACAGTAACACATGCAACTACATAGGATATAATAGCCATATGTGCAGTACTGACTTACCAGGCAACTCCAGGCTCATTGGTTGGGAGACACCCACCTCCACAATGGCAGCTAGTGTTTCTGGATGCTGTTCCCTGGGTGTCCCCAGACTGGCTAGTAGCTCCTCGGTGTGTGTGAGTGGGGGCTGGGTTGGTGGCCCACCACCTGTTCCACCTTGTTCCCTGGTGATTGCAGTGGCACGCTGTTTTGCATGTTGTATCAAGTCCATGCAGTGTCTGTGCACCTGCTGGTAGGTGCGGTTATGGCCATACACATCGTTCACCCTCCTGCGTAGATCCTGCCACAGGTCATCCCGCTGCTGGGCATGCTGTGGCACATGGCTGAACAACAAGTCATAGTTGTTATAGAGCTGTGGGATGAGGACATCATCCTCCTGGCGGGTTTATGCTGGGAGGCATGTACGGGGCATTATCTGTAAGACATAATGATGGTGACAGGTCACAGTTTCAGAGATGTACAGAGATAATGCTGCACATACATTTCTATGACATCTACTACATCTGCACAGTTATCTTTGCAAAGCATCATGACACTGACACGACTGACGTGTTTGTGTCACACATGTCACACCCATTATGCATTGGATATCATCACCATATATGTGTGTCACCTCATTACAGTGTTCATACTCCATGTAAATGCTGTCTTGCTGTGGGCATGTCTATTTGCCTGCACTTACCTATCTGCACATGCCTGGATGTGTCCATGGTACTACTGTTGACCTGGATGCTGTGTATATGTCACATATCAACACAGACACAGCCGTAATGGACTTGAGTAGTGACAATGCACACATACGCATGGACACCTGTACATGCATGTGTTTTGCCATATACATCTACACAGCACTGTACAACTGTTCAACATCCTGCCACGGATCACCTGTATTGCACATGTGATAGACATGGGACAATGGCTAGTCAGACAACATTCGCAGGAAAGGTTATCAACCATAGCATGTGTGGGCACAGTTCCCAAGCTGTAACAGACAGCCATTGTGCCACCGCAAGGTGCATCAGTGCCACATTACTGATCCAGTCAGTTGATAGTACATCTACCATGCGGCCATCATACCATGTATGACTGAGATGATATGTGCAGCTTTGATGGACAGGGTTGCATGGTATGGTGGGAGTATGTCACATATATGGCACAGGGATCTGTCCAGCCTGCGGCGATCCTAGTATTAGGACGGTGGCTGTCCATGACATATGTCTTATAGATCAGGATATGGACATGTAACATGTCCATCATCATGGTGTAGCAAATGTCCTTCTGCAAGGTAGACAGCATGCTGCATAGTGGAGGCGAGGATTGTGAAGGCTGGTATCGCACATCCATGCATAGCCATTACCCCTTACAGGTGGTATGTGAACCAATATTGGTCACCACAGTGCTGTATATGCCTGTCCAGTGATCTCCATGGTCATGGATGGCACCCTGACATGACATGGGTACCTCATATGACTACCTAAGAGGCCTAGAGATGCCACCATGTTGGGGGTGCACTGCACAGCACCATCCCTTACACAGTGTCCATAATGTTGACCACAGCCTAGGTAGTAGTTTATGGGTACAGGGATGTTCACCTAGCGGTGACACTGCTGGTATCATCCATCAGACTGTGCACATATGTCACACACCTCACCCACACAGCCCATTCTGTATGTTGTTCACAACACTGACAGCTATACTGATAGGTCATGGCCATTCATAGCCTTACATACACAGATGCCTAACATTTGTCTGTGTGGTATGGGCTACAATGAGGGCAGGGTACAACACATTAACCCTGTTCTACTATAGCTGGCACTGGTGTGCTGTGCACATGTCACTCTTGCACCTTTTGTAGTTGTGAGTCTGTCAACAGGCCACTGGTGGAACACTCCTGTGACATGCAAAGGTATTTGTAATCAAATATCCGTGCTGTCTTGTACATCTGTACTGCTAACATCTACAGTGCTAATGGTTCATGGGCATGCACACGATACTCAGCAGGGTTATAGTGCGGTGCCACCCTAAATGACTGTCATCACTACTTGTGGGTTGATATTAATCAACACTCTATCTGTATTGTATGGTCATGCCAGGCACTTGTTCAGAACTTGTGAGCATGTCATGAGCTACTGATTACTATAGCACCCATTCCACACCATGTCCCACAGGTACACTGGCTATCCTACACTTCCCAGCTTGCTTAAGGTACAACAGCTGTTGTACACACATAACACACATATCCTGTGGGACATGGTTGTATATACAGGCATGTTCAACAGTCATGTACCAGTGCTACTGCCTGGCTATATGAGGGATATGTCATACATGTGGCAATAGAGCAATTGTCTCATGTACACGTTCAATGCTCACCTCCCAACATACGGCACTACAGCCTGTGGGGGATGCACTTCTGCAGCCGTGCTGGGGGCATAGCTCTCAGGTGTACCTCATTACGAGGAACGTACCTCATTTGGGGTTCTAAAAGGTGCATGTTCCTCAAGGTTCCACATTGGAAGGGTCTTTCACGCATTCATTGTTGTAAATTGTTTACCTGCTAGCCATGGCTAAATAGATGGGAATCATATTAATTCATTGGAATATCTTTTTAATACGTAACACCAGCCTATTTTAGCCATCATATGCCCCTCCTAGTTGAAGCTGTTAGCAAGCCAGTAGTATGTGTTCCACATTTTGCCCATTTGTCACACAGTATGAGGGCTAATGTTCCTCAGTTTGGGGACAGGAGGTTGACAGCTATGGCTGGTGGTAATGCTGTCACCAACCCTGACTGCACCTGACAGTCATTTGGGGATGTGTAACATTCGCAACACACCCCACCCATCACATAGTCTCACATGAGCTACACCACTGGCCACACCTATGAGGACAACTTGTGCAGTATGTCTCCATACTCACTATAGGCACCAGAGGTAGCCCCCATCATGGAAGACAACATCACCAGCTTATAGCCCACAGACTCATGTGTGCCCATCACATACAGCCAATAGTGAGTTATAACATTCACAACACACCAGTCATAGCTGACTCTGTAGGGAGTCACACTGCAGTTCCACACAGCAGGCTACACAAGGCGTTAGTCGCTTACATCTTGCTGTCGGGTAACTGCTTCTGCAACATAACCTATGCACCCATGCCACACCTCACCAGGTACGATATGACTGTCATTCTCCATGTTAGTGTGACTGCCCTGTGATGCCACTTCAGAGACTACGTGTGCAGGGACATGCAATAGCTCACCAGTCTTATAGCCCTGAGGTTGTGTGCCAAGCCTTGGGGAGCATTTTGCATTCGTCCGGACATGATACCACTGTACAATGACCGACTGTGTCACTTCAACAGTTGCCTATGATCCTATTGTCATTCCACAGGCATCTGGTATCTGTCTGCTATGACTGTCCTGGTCAAACACAATGCTGTGGCACAGATGACTTGCACCTGTCAGCCCTGGAAGTACAGCTCACATGTAAGGCTCTTGCTGCTTCTATACTGCCTGTCTTGCACAGTTTCCAATAACTGTCACCTGCAGGGTGGTAACTGGCAGGCACAACATGGGGTCATGTGACACAATGCTTGCATCTTCCTCTGTGACGCACGCAGGCAAGGTACACCTTATAATGCACCACTCAAACATCTCTGCAGTAACTGGGACCTGTCTCTAGGCTCTGCAGAGCACACCTGCAATGACAGGTTATAGACAGACAATACCTTTCAGGCACATACCTGGACCGGCACACCCACAGCTGAGGGGTTCCCATATCCCACTATGTTTTGCACACATCCTGGCAAGTTACAATGCATCAGAGGTACTCCATGTGCAACTAACTGTGTCCAGGACCACTATAACATTGTAACAAGCGACAGAGTCAACATCATACCCCACGGGTAACATACCTTCTATGTTGGTATAGTAGACAGTGGGCCTCAGACAGCTACTACTGATGTGTGACTGACACTACCCCACACTTCACTGGGATAGCCAGTCATGTACTGACACATCCATGAGTCATACCCTCCGCTCCGCTGGATCAACCCATACACACCACCTCCAAGACCTACATTACCCTTGGCATGAACACTACCACCATGTGACTGGTGTTACACACCTGGGGTTATCCCTTCATTGGTGGATTCTGAACATATGCTAATCGACCTTGTTAGCCACATCCTGGCAACACACCCATCACAGCATACACAGTACATGAGAACTACAACACCTACTACAGACGCCTGCTGACAGCGGTTGTTAACATCATGACACCCGTGCAGATGGACAATGCACATACAAATGCTGACACATACCCCAGTGCACTTCATTAGCATGTACACAACTGCATGGATCATGCTATTCCACACAGAGCCATGATGGTACACACCAGATAACAGACGCCACTCTGGTGGTCATGTTCCATGGACATATGATGTACAACAACAGGTGTAGGCTGCTGCACAGTGGTGTACATTCCCATGTGTGGGGTGGCTCATTGGTCAGCCGTGGTGGGGCCACAGGGTCCCTCATCACATACTCCAAGACTAGCTACGTAAACATGACTGCCACACATTCCGGGGTGTACCACCAGGCATTATGGTGGTATGTCAGTATTCGATGGCAACACCCACATCTGCTGTCACATACAACAGTCACTCAGGAACATTGCAGACCCAGGTGTTGTTGGCAACATGCTGGAGGATGGATTCAATGCTGACATTACACCCTTTCACTCACTACAGGGCCGCAATCCATACATAAACATTGTGGTGTCCCTGTGGTCACACCTACACAGTACTGACCTACACTCTATATGTCCTGGGACACTGGCCCCATGTCACCTTCCAACGTCCCAGGCTGTGATGTCCACCAACCTCTGAATTACATGTCTCCCCACTAGGCCACCATATTCAGTAATAGCCTTGTTTCAGACATTGTAGCCCTTGAATGGCACACAGCAGCATTTATCACACTACACGCAGGTGGCACCGCATTGCACAAGTGGGACTATAGTCCTACACACCTGACTGGACTGTTCTGCATGGCTATGGGGCACATCATCAAGGACGTCATTCACAGAGACATTTTTGGGCTCCCGTCCTTTCCTGCCACCCTGGTTGGGTTTGTTAGGGCCAGAGCATGGCCCCTACACATGGTGGACTCCTTTCATACAGTTACCAGGGCAGTTGCTGATGGTACGGGAGTCCCCACATCCTACATTGTCCACTCATTGCCTTTCAGCACCATTCCCCATTCTGGTATTGACAACATACACATCCACCTGCACATCGTACCCTGTGTCTCAGGATGTTATGCTATATGGCTCATGGACAGGACACACAGTGAGGCCAGCATACCATAGTACCTACTACATGTCAGGTACATTTGGCATACCACAGTCCTCAGTCATAGGGCCCCTCACATTCAGTATATGCTTCCCTGTGGAACAGGCTAGCACAGGGGACTTTCCCTGCCTAGCTTTCAAACCCCTACATACCAAGCGCCATGATTGCTCCACCAGCTGATACTGACTCCAACCATATGGGTGTCGCTGTGACAGATACATAATATGACTATCATGGCATCAAGCTGCATGATACAAGGTGCATGCACATCACCTTTGCATTACACCATTCACCCACTGACTATCACATGGATGGTAGTCCCCTACATACATATCACATTGTACATGTTTGCAGTACACACATATGTCACACCCACTCCTGTGGTTACCGTATTGCCACAGTGGCGTGGATATCCTTCTACGTGGCCACACCTATCTGTACTGGGTGTGTAGCTGGTACATAGGCACCCATTGTACCTCTGAACACAAAACATCTACACACATTCAAGGGTACACCACCCCATTTAGGGTGTACCTTACACAACAGCTACAGCTTTACATGCCACAACATTAACACGCCATGATGTTTACTGAGCTCCGACAGTTTAAATATGCGGCTGCACTATGGACACCACATCTGTACACATTTGCATACTACATACTCAGGGGCGACCTCTGCTGATCAGACAGGGCCCATGTCCACAACATTATTGATGGATAAACTCCTCATACGTGACATAAGCAGAGGCCACTGTGAGCAACATGCTCATGGATATGTGCACACACGCCACAATGAGTGGGATGTGCTTGTGGGTTACATTCCCAAACCGGACACTCACCATGCTTTGGAACATAAGTCCTATGTACATCACGCAGGGACACTCAGTAGCACTGTTCATGTGATACCTCCCTTGGTGGTTGGGAGACACATGTAGGCCTGGGATCACTGCAGTGGCTGTACTGTGCAGAGGTGCAGGTGACACCTGGCTCTGCTGTTCACAGGACACTACCCTAGAGAGGTGCCATTAGTGTGAACACTGTAGTTGTGCTTACACATGGACTTGCCAGACTGCATAGTACCCCACTATGCACCTGTGAAGCTATTACATGTCCTTTGTGCATGGTTACTTACCTTCCATTTAGATTAGCTATCATGCTATTACTATGTCCCATTCCTACAGGCCATATGTATCCTGTTATTGTACATACCAATAGACAATACCTGTGGTATGCATGATATGCCTGTTATGCTGTGTAGAATATCTGTCATATCTACCTATAATACTATACATTACACATATTTCACATAGTATCCCATAATGCAAAGCATTCTTGCACAGTGGGACCACCTTACATATGTCATTAATGTTATATGCCCATACACATGCGTGCTGTGATAGTATATCAACATGTACTATCCCCTGCTATGGCACGTCCTTGTTGGACATACCCTACCACTGATGGCGGGTTGTATGGAATTGTTCTGTTTAACGCCCTCATGTAGCTTCCCTTGTGGTGTCTGTGCTGTGTACCTTGTGTCCCACTGCTGGACGCACAGTTTCTACAAGCATTAGTATGCTCAGCAAGACATCACTACATAAATACCTTTCCCCACTTTATGCATTGCGGACACGTTTAATTAATGCAAACCAGGCTATACATACAGTAAAACTAATTAATACAGATCATGCTATACATAACCTTACATATCGGGCGTTCTACATACCTTGTTGTCGTTACGGCATTTCGTTTCTGTCTCTCTCACAGTGTTTCAACTGGTATTCGGTATGAGCATACGGTTTGAATGTCTGGCAAGTCATCCTTATATATGTCGATACCTGAAACATGTGGATTCATCCCGCCAATTGGTGTTCCTGAGTGACTAATTACTTGCATATCAGCTGTGCAGCTACTCCATTCGCCAATTACGTGGCGACAGTGGGTTATAATTGGATTCTCCACTTGGGCGTTGCCTATTTGCCCTACTTTCGGGGTATTGTGTTTTGTTATGTGTAACTGCAACTGCTATGCATGGAGACAAGTATAGTTTGGATTCATGTCCCCCGTGGATTGTGTGTGACAGGTAGAGTATTTGGTTCAACATGTGGGTGTACCTGTCATCCCAACGCCTGATAATGGAGTATTGCAAACAAAACCTGTAACATGGCTGTTTGTTCCATTATACAACGCCTGCAATTTTGCATGACGCCTTTAATTGTGTCTCTCACACGGTATGTTGAGGGTTCTGCAGATGTAATTGACTGACTGGATGTTTGTGCTGCTATTACAGTCTGTATTGCTTTAGTTTTTAGTGTGGGGGATGTCGGTGGGTGTACGTAACATATACAGGTTTGTGGGCCTTGCATTTCTACATAATCCGTATATATGTGTGTGGGCTCCGTCCCTAATTAGAGAGCTAACAGTTAGTAGACTTATGTTACGGGATTGTACGGTGGGCCGTTGCTAATTGGTTTCTATATCATCTGCAGGTGAGCTTGCTACTTGTATACCTCCATAATTGCAGCAATATATCAATGGATATGTGTAAGTGACAGCTATCCCTTGTATTTCTGTCCCAGATATTTGCAGTCATTGTGGTTGTGTTGTTAAAAGAGCCTGTTTGCCATGGGTTGCCACCTTTTCATATGGTCATTGTTGGACACTTGCGGGACACAAAGCGGTGTTTACATGCCAACACATAGCCACGGTCAGTACACAGGTTAGCACATACTTTTATCCTCACTACATACCTATTGTTGTGTGACTTTGGCTACTTATCATATTGCATGTAACATTTACGTTTCTTACATACAAGCATAACTATTAAATACGACTGTTACATTATATATGGGACATATTTATGTCCTACCATCTCGGACATTTGCCCTTTGTACTGTTTTATGTCAGGACACACCTGCCCAGGGTGGAGCTGTCCCTCCTACTGTGGGACAGGTAGTAACCGTATGCCTACGGCTAGCTATACCCACACCTACCGTACTGATCTGCCTCTGACTTGGCACTAACAAACACATGTTGCGGACACACGCACACATTACATTCACACAGAGACGCACACAGCATCCTCAACGCACACTTACACAGACTACGGTACTCACAGACACAGTTGAACACAGTACCTACGTGGACTGCGACACCGGCAGCGGTGACTAACTGTCCCTTCATATCATCATACTATTACTCGCGGATGTACTGTTCCAGTACTGTGTTCTATCGGTCTTTCAGCCTCATGGTTACTCATGTTGGTATGTTACACATTCCATGGTTGGCGGTATCCTATTTATTTGTACCTCCAAGGTGTTATGAATGTCGTTGAACTATCTATTATATTTGCAGATATCGCTAAATCCATTTATATCACCATATATCCCTCTATTGCCCTTTCTATCTGTATTATATATATGCATATGTGTACATATACATATATATATATATATATATATATATATATATATATATATATATATATATATATATATATATATATATATATATATATATATATATCTGGCGGGGAACATGACAGACACACAGCACCACCATATGCTGTAAGACTCATGTACTGTTCAGGTGTTGGCATTCCGTGTTCCACTGGCTGTTGTGTTTACAATGTTTGAGGGCTGCCTATGTAGGAGTCACACATTGGGCCACTTATACATTACAATTTACAGGTGGTCATGTTTGTGTGCCATCCATTTTACTGTGTGTGCAGGTGGAGAGGTGTCAGTCTGTAGGGGCCTACACTGTCAGAGTATGTGCTATACATTCCCTCTTTGCCAAGGCATAGGCATATTGGGCAAGCCTCCGCCTGCCTACTGGGGTTGGCACAGTGTGTTCATGGTCTGAATCCCTCTGTGTCTCTAATGGCCTTGGCAATTGCGGTGGGCTATGAGGACCTTCAACATTTTGTCCCTGCTGCAGCTGATTCCGCAGGATCATATTATTTAGCATGGCACATACTAAGACGATGTGGGCACACGTGCCTGGAGAGTACTGCAAGGCTCCACCAGATGTATCCAAGCACCAGAACCATGATTTCAGCATCCCGAACACATGCTCTATGATGATTCTGGTTTGTGCGTGTGCCTCATTATGGCGTTCTTGCATGGGTGTGTGTGCATTTTTGATGGGAGTAATCATCCACGGCTCCAGTGCATAGCCAGCATCCCCCACGAGATGGCCATGTGGTATGTCCCCCCTGACAAATACCTGATACAGCTGTGAGGCATGCCAGATATGGGAGTCATGGTAGCTTCCAGGGCTGCCAGCACACACATCAATGATAATGCCCTGGGCATTGCACACAACCTGGCAGTTGATGGAGTGGAATCCCTTGCGGTTTATGTAGCGCCTACCCTGCTCACCGGGTGGTGACTTGATTTGTATGTGCGTGCAGTCTATCGCACCCAGTACCTCCGGGTATTGTGCCACGTGGTGGAAGTGGCACATATTGCTGGCCAACTCCTCCTGAGTTCTGGGGAAGTATATCTGCTCATTGGCATGTGATAACATGGCATCCAGGAACTGGTGTAGTACCCTGGATGCTGATGCCTGTGAAATACCCATTATATCTCCAGTTGGCCTTTGAAAGGTACCTGTGGCCAGTATTCGCAGGCTTACACATACCTTCATGTCCACTGGGATGGGTTCCCCTCTGTTGTTTCTGGTTCTCGGGCTTGGCCGGCACAGCTCCACTATTTGCTGTAAGTTGTCCCTGTCCACCCTGTAACACTCTACTATCTCCAGGTCATGTAGCCCCTGGTAGGTTACCCTTGGTCTGAACACTCTCCTTCTCCTCCGAGGCCTGCGGTGGTTGTCGGCATCATCCTCCACAACACCATCAGTCTCTAACACATGCTGATGAATCACAGCTATGGCAGCTCCCAACATGTACATTTTAAAAGTTCCCCGTGTGTTTACACCTATGGTGCGGTGTTTGGGAATACACAGGTGTGTGTTGGGTGCTTTCACACTTTATACTATTGTGCTGTGAACACCGATGATGTCATAGGGTGTGTATGTACGATCGTAGCTACAGGTTATCTTATGTGTTTTACTGCCGGAACTACTATTGTGGTGCCTTTGGTGTTGAATTACATTTGCCTGCCGTGGATTACCTCTTGACCTTCCCTTTACATTTCTGCACGTTGCACCTACCATTTTCTGGCATGTATCCTGCAGCCTACTTTCATTTGTACTTTCCTGGACCTGGCGTATCTTGCGTTATGTGTGCTACTGCCGGTCTGCTGTCGGTTTGCTTTGCTCTACTGTGTCAGGTCTCCTATCTTTGCAATCCAATACCACCCCTCCTTTCTTTGCATTCAAATGCCTCCCCTATCCTGTTTTGCAGGTTTCTGCAAGCAGACTTGTCAGCTGCCGTCGATTGGCCTTCGTGGGTTGATTGGTGTTGATTGCTCATTAGTACTTTAATTACCCTACTTCCACATTTCCTTCTTTTCTTCCGCTGACCTTCCTGTTTCTGCTATTGTTTGCAGCGCGTGCATCCGATTACTGGGTTTCGGGCACGTTTTCATCCTCGTACACATGCGCTTTTGGGCACCATGTGTGCTCTCAGCTAAACGATTCCTCCCCACCCTTGTCCTGCAGCTTTGCTTAGCAACGGACAGGCCAGATTTGCAATGCTCCAATGTGCTTACTGCTACGGTGGCACACCCCTCTGCTGATGTCATGTATCTCCTCTGAGCCACTCCTCGGTGTTATACCGCTGCGCCGTATGGTACAACCTTCATCCGGCGGGACATTTGCGATTCAGTATTATCTGCCTCATTTGCATGGCATTGACTACTAATTCATAGTTACCGCGCTGAACACTATCGCAAGCCCTTAGCAACCCTTGTACCTTGGTTGTGGTGTTCCATGCCTACCATTGTGTATTATACTGTAAACCTGATTTCTATTACGTTGTGATTTTATGACATTTTTATATTATTTCTTTATGTTACAGCTTCCGCACACATGCCCTGCGGTTGTGCTGTGCGTTACTGTGGACATGACATTAAATGCTCTTATTTACATGTTGTGCATCTTTTGTTATGCCATTGGCTGTGTATTTCGCCATTGGCATATGTCAATGTTGTGATACCTGGGTCTGGCCCTCTTCCATAGCTCCGATGTTCTGTTTGGGAAAATGTAAACCGTGTTTTTTGGTTTACATTTCCGTGGGCTTACGCTACACCTGCACCACTTCATGAATCGCTATAGGCCTTCATTTGCATGGTGCGACACTGCACATGGGGTGATTAGCATACCTACGCCGGGGGCTGTGCAGTTCTGGCATACGCCGGTAGTGCACGTGGAATTGGATCGTACCTGAATTGCTCGACGGCCATATTTGGCGTTGTAACGCCTACGCTATGCATGCGCCTGGCGCAAGCTTCATGAATCCTGGGGTCAGAGTCATAATATTATTATTAAAGGTAATGTGTCTATATTTAAAAAATCCAAACCCCACTAGCTGTGGACATGCATGTTTCTATCTTCTTATGGCATCATCAGCATAGCATAAGTGGAATGTTTGGCTAACATTTGGAAATTTGGCTTTATTGGCCTGAAATTGTCCAGAAATAGACTTAAAAGAAAAAGTCATGGACATTCAGAATTGCCATTTAGCTGAAACACCTGATGTCCTTAAGGGGTAATTTGCATATATCCCATGTCGCCTCTAATGCAAGAGGTTTAAGGTGTCACTCAGTGGAAAGGCTAGTTTTGCTAGATTTTTCTTTTTTTTTTTAACCAATTTGTTTTTCTGTGTGACCTTTTAACTTATTGTTTTAGTTTTTTAAATGCAGACATGGAATAGTGATCTGAGTTATATAGTTCACTCATGTGTATAGCTGTAAGGGCAACATTAATGCCACTTTGGGTGACTGAGGTGTCTCACATCATCCCATCCCAACTGATACCAGAATATACCCTTTCCATGTAAGTCTGGAGAGGTATGTTGGGTTGCATTGCATGAAGTATTTATGCCTAAGGCCCAGCAATACGTTCTCACACTCGTGTGTGACCTACATCTGGCAACGTCCACCAATAGGGGATGAGCACATTATTATGGTTAATTATTTCATCTAATGAGTACTTTTCTGAGTCATTTTCACATGTCTAAAAGCTGGGGTTTTTATTTTGTTTTTTTTTTTTTTTTTGTTTTTTTTATGTATTAGTTGTGGACCTTACTGCATATTTAAATGGTTGAGGTGGGTAACACAGAGCCTGTGTATAGTGTGATTTACTGTGAGACTACATGTGGCATACAGATGACACTCACAATGTATTATTAATTATGAGGGTATGAAGGCAGATTGTTTGTTACAGCAGCCAGCATATACCATTTTACAACATATGCCATTATGAGGAAGACATTCTTGGTAAAAAATGTTAATGAGAATATGCAACTTAAAAATAAAGCATGGCAAATGAGATAATGTTTTATACATTTAAATATCGGTCTACATAAAATAAAATAAATAAATTACATTTAAAATGTACATACCACTCAAGGAACTCCAAATTATTTCGTAGTGCGGATGACTTCTGTTCATAGGAGGGCAAGTACCATATAACCTTATTATGCATGGACGTATGCAGGTACCCTGGCACATTTTAAATAATTCACTTTCATGCTTGTGTACTAGAACAATTGATCATTTTACTTAGGATTGCTTACATACTTTAGTATAGCTGTGAAAGAGCTGTGTAGACTGAAAATAGCTGCAAGATTTAGTTTCCTACAGCAGTATCTTTCTCTAGTCTGTTGTAGTTCAGCAATACAAGGTCAGGTAACAGGCAATCTTACAGGTAATAGAAACAGGCTCCTTTCTTGATTAAAGTCCTAGATGGTGCAATCAGTTTCATAAGTGTTGGGCTTAGGTAAAATGTCGTCCATGATTTTCTATTACAGATCTTGTTTGTTGGATGAATACTTCAGAACCCTCCTTTCAAACTGCCAGCTAAGAAAGGTGATCTCTATAAAACTAGACCAAGTATGAATTCTGTATCAGCTACATGATACTTTATCAGATCATATACTATAATAAAATGAAAAATTATAAAGAAAATATTCACAAAAGTAAAGTATTACTTACACTTTAGTACAGAGGGCATGGGAGTCATTGATTCTAAGTTTAGTCAAAAGACTCACTGTGGTCAGGAGTTTGTTTTATATAATGTTTTCATTCAGCGTATTGAACCTCATCAAAATAAAATAAATCTCAACAAGACCCAAATAGTTTATAAAACAACATTTAGACAGATCACATCACTGATAAAAAAATAAACAGCAGTTGCCCACTTTCTCTTCAACATTCTCAAATGAAATGTGCATTTAATCTAAGCAATGTATAAAAATTGTATAAAACTGCCATTTTGATTAAACCACTTCCTATGGATTTTCTACATCTCTCCTATCTACATACATAATTGTTCCATAGTGTTTTATAACTCATTTCACTCATGTGCTCATAATAGTATGCTTAATCATGGAAGAAACATGTTTCTGTATTGACTGTTTTAATGAGCAGCTGATCTCAACAGTAGGGAAATGTTTATATTTATACACTGCATTCAGCAACATATAGAATAAGTAAGTAATATGCAAACTGCAATATCTGTAGCCAAATACCAAATGTGTGTGAAGGCTTTTTCTTCACCCTAGAGCTCTGTCAGTGTAGTCCCTCAGAGCTCTGTGCTGGGTTTGCTCCTCTTTGGCATCTATTTCTCAGAATTCAAGCTAATGTCAAGGGCCTCTGGCTTCCCAAGTTTGCAGATGACTGAAAGCTGGCAGCTATCATAGAAACCTCCCAAGACACGTATATTTTACAGTAAGGTATAACACAGAAACAAAATGACTGGTGCCAAAGTCACTCTTTAAAACTCAATGCCAAGAAATGCATAATAGAACCTTTTGGGAATTCAGCCACCCCAGGAAACTATCTCACCAATAAAACACCCTTAAAAGTAAACACAATAGTCAGGAATTTAGGAACCTGTGTAGGTAGTAACCTGGCTTTTGACTAATGTGTCTAAGATAGCTAGAAGGTCATTCTATAACACTCAACTTTTAATTAATAGCATGGCATATAAATCCAAAGAAGTTATCATGCCACTATACTCAAACTTCATCAGACTCATTATTGAGTCTAACACTCCCTTCAGTATATACCTGACCAGGCACATGCAACAACCGAAGTGCTTGCTTGGCCCACTCCACTTTATTTATTTATATGCATTTGTTGACCGGGAGAGTCCACTAGGTCATATCGACCCATTTTCAGTGGAGACTGGGGGATAAAAGCTCCACAAGAAGTTACATTAATAATAATAGTGAAAGAGAGGTTACATAATGGATAAAATTCAGAGTCAAAACATTAAAGTAACATTATAGTAAGTCATAGGCTTTCATGTGTAACATTCATTGCAAAAGAAAATGAAGACTAATGAGAGGTTACATATTTACAGAAGTATTCAGTATAAAAAACATTATAGTAAGCTATAGGCTTTCATGTGTAACATTCATTGTAAAAGAAAGGGAGGTTACCTAGTAGATGGATAATCAATATATACTCATTTAAAACAATTCTGGCAAAGAAAATACACATTAGGTAGTAATGTATCTTTTGAGTATTCTGTGAAAAAAAAAAGAAAAAAGAAATGTTAGAACATTCACAGAGAGGGCATAGGATCTTATGAGATGGGGGGGTGCTTAGGTAGGAGCATGAGAAGGGCATTTCCATTTGGAGTACAGGTGTGAGAGCAGGTGGGTCTTGAAGTAGTTGTGGTTAGACATGTTGCATAGTGGAGAGGGGGGATAGTTCCATAGGTTAGCTATGGTGCAGGCTAGTAGTAGTTGGCCAGGGGGATGACAGGGTTTGTGCACTTGTAGGAGATTTTGGCTCTCGGATCTTAGGGAGTGGGAAGGTGTGTAGGGTATTAGGGCTGTGGCCATGGACGGACAGTCTGCTGGTTTGAAGATGAGCTTGTTCCTAAGGTTGGACATGTACTCTGCATTCTTGCTAAGGACAACTTCCAATGGCCTTATTGTGATATACTAAGCATATTGCAGTCATGCATGCTAAATTCTGTTCTCGGCTCTGTGCTGTAACATTTTAAGAAACACATCACGTTTGTCAGGACATTCAGCTTAACTGAATATGAGTATATGACAGAGTAGGAGAGTTGCTGGTGCCATTTCATGAATGGATTACAGTTATATAACTTTATGTGCTCCACAGAAGAAAGGGAATTGCATAAATTTATAGGTAAGTATGCATACCCTCAGTTTATGAATGACATGTAAGTCATATGGCATATTTGAGGTGCAGTGATACAGTAGTTAGCATTGTTGCCTCACAGCAAGAGGTTCTTCCTACATTCCAAAGACATGCATCTGGAGCATTTCTCCCCAGGCATCAGCTGACAATGGGCTCTGTCCCAGGTGGACTTTCCCAGTAAACAAATGATAAATAAATAAAATAAAAATAAAATAATTGTTAATGTGTCTCACAAGAAACCCAGGGGGGCAGATAAGCAATCTCTATAAGTCTTCTCCAGAGCCATCTGAATGAAATATATCTTGGAAATAAGTGTGTGACAAAAAGTGGACTGGTAATATGTTACAGGGGTGGTAGAAGCAGGAACCCATCTTGTCTTACCAAAGTTTACTTTGTGTTTGGTAGGGATGCTGCCTGTCTGCTACAGTTCTATGATGTTATTTTCTATCTAACATCTCAGTAGGTTTATGAATAAAGATGCAGAAGGTACAGAGCCAAACTCATGTTTAAGAGAACATGTGCTTAGTATTGTGAAAGGGTAGTTTAGATACTTGGATACATTGGCTGCACAAAGAAGCACAGAAGTTCCAAACATGTGCTGCGTTGCACAGTATGTGCCTGCAGTATAAATTAATTATTAAGTAACATGTTGACTGCTAAAACTAGCTTAATTTACACAAACACAGTGAAGTACAGAATGGAGAGGGAACACCCTCAGGCACTTCAAACATCAGGCACAATATGTTCGTGACTGTGGCATTTTGTCAGTGTCTTGTGGATTTCTGTTCAGTGTTATATATGTTTGATGTTCATATGGCAGGCATTACAGGAATAGTTTCCTGACATCCTAAGACAAACATGCTTATAACAAAATAGTTTATGAAAATATAGGGGTCCCACAACTAAGGTACAACACACATAAAGCTGTGTACAGGATAATGTGTGTAAACTGTATCAGGCCATCATTTACCAACATTTACAACAAACGTCAGTCACACAGCATATGATTGCATTTACAAAACATACAGTTTACAAGGCTACTTAGGATAACCAATGAACTGCTTGAGCAACACAGCTATAACAACTTTAAATCAGGGTAAGTGAATCTGCCACTATTCAGGCCATCGATACTGATGGTGAAGGAAAGGCACATGACCATGCACTCACATGATGGGTGATTTGTTTCAGAGATGGGACAACCACTATTTAATGAATCTATCCCTCCTATGTGACTTATTTATATGTTGGTGAAGGTTTATATCTGCTGACTAGGATGTACAGATGGGGTTGATGGCCAGATACATGGCTGGTGCCAACACCAGTGATACTAGCAGACAACATGTTGGTGGCTGCCTACTGAGTATGGATCTGCACAGCCACAGATGCCACAAATGTATCTGTGATTTATGTGGCTTAATAAATTGCATCCATACAGCCTGACAGTTCCCATACAGTCTGTGGCTGTTGTACAAAATCCTCTCATATGAAATCCCAAGAGGGCTGATGATGATATATAATTTGAGTCAGATCTCTAAGAATAGAAAATTATTTATCACATTTGTTCTTACTGTGTTATGCTGTGAGCAATGGTCCTGTCCAAGTCAAATAACATTGTTGCAAGGATGCACAGCTTATGCAGGATCTTGCACAGTGTCTACTATATTGTAGCAAGGAGCTTTCTGAATGTTACTGACATTTGATATAAATTTGTGTTGTCTTTGGTAGTCTCACTGATACAGTGTGCATCCTATGTAAGAATCTATGCATTCTGCAGCCTTATCAGACAAGTAAGAGTAGGATATGATGTATAGGGAGGCTTTTTGTTGTAGCCAAAGTTTCCAGGAGGCTGTGCCTGTGGATGAGTTGTAACTCAATTAAATCCATAGTGAATAAGACACATTGTTACCGCAGAAGTATTCAAACATGTACATTTCCAAGGAGGTAATACATGGTCTCTAAAACAAGTCAGTGTAATAAAAAATAGATAATGTTTTGTCTTTATCTGAAAAAAAAAATATTTATTTGTTACAATTGTCTGATGAAGTTTTGTAGTCATCTTTTCTGATTAAACTCATCATGGTAATGGCTTTACAACATCTAAAATGACAAGAAGGAAAAGTTGGATTCTATGGAGTCTTAAGCTAGGAATATAAGGACATCTGATTTTCTTTCCAAAATTAAGAATACATATTGATATGTGGAGTCGTACTTTTAAATTAGATGAAGAAGCTATAGTGCAGCCAGAAAAATTAATCTAATTTCAGATTAAGATAAAATAGTGTGACAAATCATTTATCTGAAGAGTCATTTTTCTTCTTCAAATTAGAATGCTGTTCACTCAAAGAAGGCAAAATATACATACTCCACATAATCTTGCCTAATTATATATATATATATATATATATATATATATATATATATATATATATATATGTACACACGCAGACACACAGACACAGAGACACACACACAGTCACACACAGACACACACACACACACACACACACACACACATATATATAAAAGTATATAATATATATGTATGTATGTATATATGTATATATATATATATATATATATATATATATATATATATATATATATATATATCCTTGACTGGATTTTGGTTAACAATCCCTCACTAACATCACAGGCAGGATGCTTCCAGATGGCCTAAGTGAACACTTGCCAACCTTTCTATTGTGCACTCACACCTTCCAAAATAACCACACGTCTTACCGTACAATCATAAACAAAAATTCCTTCATCCCGGAAAATTTCATCTCAATCCTAAAAAGCTATAAATGGGATTCTCTCAAACACCTATCCCAAATTCTAGATTGCTATGCTTCCTTCAGAACCATTAGGGTAAGAGCCCATTAAGCACCCTGGTTGAGCAAGGAATGCCTTTCCCTTCTCAGAACTTGGGACAAAGCCTGGGAACAATACCACAAACCTAAAACCCAATCCACAAACCTATCATTTCTAGAACTACATAACAAAGTTAAAAAAAACTCATCAAACAGGACAAAATCAATTATTACCACAGTATTCAAGAAAAATACCATAATAACCTACAAAAATTCTGGGTTGCAGTCAATAACATACTATCTCCAGGTGAAACATCCACACCTACTCCAACCTCTACCACCAACCGTGAAAACATAGCAACACAATTTAATACTTACTATACAGAAACAATACTATCCCTAGCCAATGCAAACAACAACTCCAATAGTCATGCCCCATTATCTCCCCATCTCAGTAAACCCTGTCAAAACAACCTCGATCTATTTACACTACAACCAGGTAACAGTAAATACTGTAAAAAAACTACTGCTCAAAGTAAAACCACCTTACTACCTTATCTGCAGACAAACTACCAGACGAATTTCTGAAAGTAGCTGCTGAAGGAATAGCTTACCCAGTAGCAATACTCATAAACAGATCTATGTCAGAGTGTATAGTACCTGCTATCTGGGAAATATCTCATATAATACCTCATCACAAAGGAGGCAACTCAACCAAACTTAGTAACTACCACCCAATTGCTATTCTGTCATCCCTATCCAAAATCCTAGAAAGGGTAGTCCATACTCAAATCATGAACTACCTCAACACCCACAATCTATTATCAATCACACAGCATGGATTTCGCTCCCATCATAGTACAACTGTAGCCCTCATATCCTTTACTAATACAGTCAACCTTCTTAGAAATTCAGGACAATTCATATCCACCATATTTCTAGACTTGTCCAAGTTATTCAATATGGTAAACCACAACAGAATGATCAAAATCCCCTCCCCCTAAATCCTAGTGTCTCCACTGTCACCTGGCTCCAAAACTACCTATCAGACTGACAACAGGCTGTACTGTGGCAACATCACCTGTCCACTCTCCTCCCAGTCTCCCTAGGTGTGCCATAAGGCTCAATCTTAGGGCCACTATTGTTCTCCCTCTTTACCAACCACCTCCACACCTCCACCCACCATGTATCTGTGATACAATACGCAGATGATTCTACCCTCATATTCTCTGCCCCCACATTACAGGACCTCCACACCATAACACAGGACTCATTTCTATCAGTAGAACCCTGGCTTATCAATTCTCAGCTCATTCTAAACCCAAACAAAACCAGGCTCCTCCTCTTCTACCCCTCAAGAGCACCTATGACCCTCCCAGATTTCAGCCTAGAGTCCAAAAGCAAAACTATTATCACCCCAGTGACATATACCAAACTGCTAGGGGTTAAAATTGACAACAATCTAAAATTTGATGTCCACATAGCCCAAACTATCAAAAAAGTTCATAAAAAATTAGGCCTCCTTTACAGAAACAAGAAATTTTTAACCAGAGCCACAAAAGCTACCATTTCTTGGACACATCTCCTGTCACCCATACTCTACGCCTCCCCTATACTAACCAACCTACGCAAATCAGACCTTACTAAACTAGAGTCATGCTACAATAAAATAGCCAAATTCAGTACAAAATCTCACTATAAAACACACCATTGCACAGCCCTTAGACAACTAAACTGGCTAAAACTCCCTCAGCTCCTCCAATACAAGCAACTAACCTTTGCCCATAAGATATTCCATACACCAGATAAAACCCCAGCCCTTCAAGATCTTATTCAACCATACATCACCAATAGAATGCTTTTTTTCCAGGGACAAACTCCTAGTAAAATCCACCAAAGGTAACAATTCAGCCGGAGAATCCTTATTCTCTAACATAATTCCTAAATGTGGAATAAATTACCCTCTTCCATTATTTCCATCTGCTCCATAGTACAATTCAAAAAAAACTTCTGTTTACTCACTTAGAGAAGACCTGGATTTATTCTTGCTAACCACCGGACTAACTCTGTATTCTCCATTTTTGTACACACCCTCTGCCTTTCTTTAGATCTACACTTTATAGCACTATCCTATTATGCCTTCTTCCTTCCCTGTTATTGTAGAAACTCATCATTTCATGTCTTCCTCAAAAATATTATACTGTACTTTCTGAAATATATACTAGTCTAGTTTGTATAATACCATACACTCTTTGATGTACAAATTTTGTTAAAATGACTAATTTGTCATCTCTTTAGGTTATTTATGCTTTGCAATGTGTAGTTTCATTGATGACCTGTACTCTGTAATGTTTTCTGTAGTATAATATTTTTTTTTTTTATATTGCTGGAGCTTTTCTCTCTAGTCCTCCTCTGAAAATGGACCTGTGTCCAGTCGGACTTTCCTGGTAAACAAACGTTAAATAAATAAATTATATATATATATATATATATATATATATATATATATATATATATATATATATGTACATTTGACACATCAGACATCTGGTTTCGAAAGTCCACGCATCAAGTTTATATTAGCAAATGTATACCCATTTTCGCTAATATTCTATTCACTTTCTGTTCAGCATTTGAACAGTGTAGAAACCACGCATTCGACCAACCTGTATTCAACTGCATGTCTTTGGGAATTTTGATAGTAAACCTATATATATATCTATATACACATATATGTATATATATATTTATATATATATATATATATATATATATATATATATATATATATATATATATATATATATATATATATATATACCATTCAGGCAAAGAATGAACCACATGTACGTTAACTAAAGTGTGTTTGTGCAGGCTGTGGTGGTGCAGCAGTTAGCATTGTCGCCTCACAGCAAGAGGTTCTCTGGTTCAATTCTCAGCTGGAGCGCCTTCTGTGTGGAGTCTGCATGTCCTCCCCACAGTCGAATTACGTTTAAAGACATGCAAGTAGGTGCGTCCATGAATGTGTGTGCCTTCTTTGAAGGTTAGGTGTCGGGCTGGCACCTCAGCACTGTAAAACTCCACTGCCAATCATTAGTGGACCGGAGTTCTGCTGTGGCGACCCCTAACAGGGAAAAGCTGAAAGACATTAGTATTTGTGATACATGCTATGTGTACAACCAGATTAACAAAGAGGTTCGGGAGAGTAAAAAAATGTCCCTGTACACAGTTATGACATGAGTTTAGAATACCTTAGTGGGGGACCAAAATCACAAATAAAAAAATTAAAAACAAGACTTGTTGATAAACTATTAATGTACTTGTCATATTTTAATTGGCCCATTAAGGCCTTTCAAGAGGATTAAAACTAGTAATTACTAAATTAAGGGAGCATTGGCAAATATTTCAATTTTGGTCTTTTGGCTGGGAGGATATAACTCTGAATATTTAATACAATACAGAATTCTGGTTCACCAAAACAAAAGCATCTTCCAGCATACTGCACCCTACCCAGTACATTAAATGCTAACTTGATTGACTTTATCTCATGTCTGACTGAGTGAAAAACGTGCATTTGACTTTTCCTGAAATTCAGCTATGCATGCAAATAACAAGTAACCAGTTCAGAAAATTGCTAAAATGGTATATTTTTTTCTGAGTTTAGCCACTGATCAATCTATACTTAATACCAAATCAACAACCATCATGGAGTTTCTTCTGCACAATATAAGGAATTGCAATAGTAAATAAAACAACAATGATGCTATTACAGTATTCAGAGTTGCCCCATGATAAAAATCCTATGCTAACATTAAGTGGTTACTGTGGATATCATAATAAAAATAAAAAAACATAGTGGTGGCAGGGTATCCATCTATATTCAAGATAGAATTAACTCAGTAGAAATAATTATCGGGTGCACATCAGACATTAATCAATATTCTTATGATGATACTGGATGTTACACATGTTCAGTGTGAGAAGGGATTGACCTTGTTTCACTTTTAGAGGAAAACTAAATGCACTTTTATAACAGGGTAACACTTTCACCTGGTGTTTTATACTCTTCTGGATTCTATTGGTGAACATTCGGTTCAGCAAATCAGTTCCATATACTTTTGACTGAACACAGCATCAGATCAGGGTCTAATCAAGTAATAGGAATGTCAACAAGGAAAGAAAATATTTTACTCATAGTCTGGGTTAATAATGACATCACAAAGGAAACATTTCCATCCTGGAGGAAGTAGGTAATTCTGATCATCTTACCGTAAGCTGATATTTGATGCTTACAAATAGATGAGACAAAAAACAAATAATGTTCAAAAATTATGTAAAATGTTTTACAAGGCTGACTAAACAGCAATAAGTAGGACATTTGGAAATGGTACAATAAGCTTATTAGTTAAAGAATAGTTCAATTCCACTTCATGTGCATTATCTTATTATGTATGCACCGTACAATGTGAAACACTGTCTTGATCCTTTATAGCAATGGGTTTTGTCGAATGCAATACGTTTTGCAATTAAAAGTGTTTCCTATTGTATTATGGTTATGTCCAGATTTCTTACTCTAAGAGGTTGAGAGGTATTTTTGCGTATCACACTATAACATTTCTATGAGACATCTTTGTCAAATATGTCCCTATTTCTGGTTAATTGTCCCCGCATTATGTTGGCCTTTGTGCAGATGTGTTGAACTAACAGATTGAGAGCTATTTATGAAGCCCTGTTGATCACTGCCACACTCCTCGCAAAACTGCAGACTTTATGTGCTCTTCTTTAAATGGTATTGCTTTCCTTGTTCCCTTACACAATTTCTTGGCCAGCAATACTGTTGCCAGCCACAAAATCTAGCTTAGATACACTGCGCAGCATGGATATGCATGCGCAGTGGTACACGCTGCCACCCGCTACACACAACCGTGCAAACATATAATCTCCATGTAGGCTTCCTGCGGAACACACACGAGTTTATTGAATCCTGAGATTAATTTATTTTTCTCTGTGAATTTAAAATTAAATGCATGACTAAATTGTTTAGGTTTATTACACTCATTTCAATTTTTTTTAACTAACATTTATTCAAAAGGTGTTGTCCACTTTGTACCTGTACTTAGTTGTCTCATTAAAACGATATCTGAACTAGGAAACACGAACGTTTTGTCTCAAATAACCAAGTAATATCACACTTATATTGTACTATATGTGAAACAGTTATAAAGGTGTCTTTATCGAACTGGATTAACCTGATCAGAGAAGGATAATTAGCAAAATTACTATATAGCTATAGAAACTATTCTGTTATCATACATGGCCTTACCACTGGATGAAATAGACAGCTGTGTAAGGCACCAGTCTGCAAGGATTGCTTTTTTGATATTGATTATTCATTGGCCTTACACAAAGAAAAGCAGCTAAAGTGTTTCTATACTTAAAATAAATAAATAGGCAACACACACTAACCCTGTTCAAAGTAGCCATGAGTGCTGCACCATGTGGGAGAAGTGATATGCATCTGACCTGACCACTGAATTTGTTGGCTTTCTAGTCAGTCCTGTTCACAATCTAGACAGTGAAACTGATTGGCTGTCTAGATTATAGGTGTGAGGGCAAGGATCAGAAAACCCACACGTTTTAAAAAGGAATGTGGATGCGATAACGACATTTAAAACAGCAGCAAGAATAAAGAGCTATGTTTAAAACAGCAGCAAGAATTCAGAGGGTGAGGAGGTAATTTTTTATAAATCCTAGAATGCAGTTGCATATTATGGGCACTGAGCAGTGCTTTGCAGGACTAATGCAGGCTTGAGTACTTCACAGTGGCTGTTTGGTGAAATTATTAAAATAAATTACTGTGACATAAAATAAATTACTGTTTAATTTTATTTTATTTATTTTAGTAATTACTTTATTTCAGTGAATTGTCTGAAATGTAAGCAATTAACAAAGTAGTTGTAATTGCTAGGCATGACCAGAGGATATCTATGGAGGAAAATGACTGACCCTGCTGTTATCACTCAGTACTCTGGCATTACAGAACTAATGTGATGTGTATGAAGCACTTTGGAATACATTTAGTGTGGTTTACTGTTTGTGTGACACAAATTTGAAATAGCTTACTGAGAAATAATTGTTAATATCTATTTATCACAGACATCTGATTTGTATAGACTCAACAAAGTAGATATGACTGCTGAGTAGATTCAAGTTCTGTGTGAATCAGTATATAGATACACTTGTCCCAGTCCCCTTCAATAATACACATCACACCAAATGACATTTGACGACCTTTATTAAATTTCCATAACATAGCTTTGATCACCAGTTCATTAATTAAAACTATTCATGATATCATTGATTCTAAATACAGCAACATCCTTGTAATGCTAATCAGGGCAGCGTACCTACTCACCCTGCCCCAGTAAGCAGCATCCATACCTCTGCTCACTTAATTTAATTATGAAGCATCGTCCCATCTCACTTCATATGCCATTCATTGTAATGTTAATCAGGGCAGCGTACCTACTCACCCTGCCCAACAAGCAGGGTCCATACCTCTGCTCACTTGTTTTAACTATGAAGCAGTGTCCCAACTCACTTCATACACCATCCATTGAATTACCTTCCACCAAATAAGCACCATCCTTACCTCAGCTTGCTATCTATTCAGCAAGCTTCCTCCAACTACTCATTTCCTTCCCCCAGATCCTTGAAATGAACATCCAGACAGCAGAGGGGAAACAGAGAAGGGCAAGCCTATCCCCCTTCTCCACCTACCTCCACTGATAAATAACCCTACCCTGCCAACCCACCAACGAAAAGAGGGAGGGAGGGTGGGTAGCAAGTTCATGCCAAAATGTGATTGCCTGACCCAACTACACTAGACTAAACCTCTCAAACCCCTCACCCTCATCTCATTTCCTCTCAACCATCCCTGCCTCCACTTAACCCTTTCACATCCCCAATCCACTTAACTTCCCCTAACATCAACCTAACCCCCCCCCCCCCATGAAGATGTCCTGGGACAACTTAGTTTGTTGCCAAACTTCATTTGTCCCGGTCCCCTTCAATAATACACATCACACCAAATGACATTTTACGACCTTTATTAAATTTCCATAACATAGCTTTGATCACCAATTCATTAATTACAACTATTCATATCATTGATTCTAAATACAGCAACATCCTTGTAATGCTAATCAGAGCAGTGTACCTACTCACCCTGCCCCAGTAAGCAGCGTCCATACCTCTGCTCACTTAATTTACTTATGAAGCAGTGCCCCATCTCACTTCATATGCCATTCATTGTAATGTTAATCATGGCAGCGTACCTACTCACCCTGCCCAACAAGCAGGGTCCATATCTCTGCTCACTTGTTTTAATTATGAAGCAGCGTCCCAATTCACTTCATACACCATCCATTGAATTACCTTCCACCAAATAAGCACCATCCTTACCTCAGCTTGCTATCTATTCAGCAAGCTTCCTCCAACTACTCATTTCCTTCCCCCAGATCCTTGAAATGAACATCCAGACAGCAGAGGGGGAACAGAAGAGGGCAAGCCTAGCCCTCTTCTCCGCCAACCAGCCTGACCAGGCTGTCCCCCCTCCCTTCTCCTCAACATTGTTCAACCCACTACTTCCCATAAAGGAAAGAGTCAAGCCAAACATCATTTGGTGTACTCGTCATCTGTAAAGCACCTTATAATCCCGTCATAGACCCCTTTGCCATGCCATCCTTGACACACCTTAATGAAACTAAATAAAGTAGAATTACCGTTACCCCGCTGTAACAACAGAACATCCACACCAAGAGAACACAACCTTTTAGCCTGCTGCCTTCAAAGATGAAATCATGGCTCACCCTAAACGTATTGACAGCCTATAATCACAACAAAACCACCAACTATAACCCCTTGAACTCAAGATGGCACCAGTCAAACAACTAGTAGCAAGTCTAACCCAAAGTCCTGTTAACCCTAGCATATCACCTAAGCCCACCCACTACCCAGTTTTATATGTGCAACAACTCCATTATCATAGGAAACAGTTTAACTCCAACTTGAATGTCCTGCCTTAGCTGGCAGAAAACCAGCCCCATTGACCTAGATCCTGAAAACTCGCCTGTGCTCAGCAACAAAATACTCTACATGCACAGCCATAAACCCCCCAATTCACTCACTAAACCATTTTCAACTCTTGTTTGACCCTGGCCTTTCCCCTTGTAAGCTCTTTCCTTATATTATCTATACCACTAGTAGACAATTAAGACCTGTCCTACCACTGCCTTATCCTACAACCAAGCTTCCTTTAAACCTTTAACTCCCCTGTAACAACGCACCCAGCTTCTAATAACTACCTCAACAGTTACCTACCTACCATGCTTCCTAAAACCCTATCTACAGCATTCACCCAAACCCCAAGTGAAATGATCCTTGTGCTATTCTGTAAAACCTTAACCTGGTATGTAACAAACACTACCTACTCAAGGGACAAATTTGTCACCCCAAAGATACCACCCATTAGGAACAACTCCAGCACATATCAAACACCTCACTGGCCCTTCCCCAACCTACGGCTCAAACAACTGGATGATCCCCACACTCCGCATAACCGTCCCCAACCGGATTTCCCCTAAGTTAAAACCATACAAATCTTCCCAGCCTAACCAGAACACGCAATGTAACCCCAGTCCCTCAGAATTACTACATGCCTCCCCACTCCTCCTTGTCAGCCATGCTTAAAAAAAAAAAAATTCTTATATACATTGCACAATTGTACAACATATAGCCTACTGAGGTGCAATAACTCTACAGGGACAAATAATGAAATGCCAAGGAAATCCATATCGTTAAGACGACTGTTACCACTACACCGTGCATGCGTGGGCAACAACCTTCACTCGGAGATCCCTAGCCGGCGAAATCATCCAGCCTCAGAGAACTGCCCCAGAAGAAAGAAGGTGAAGTAACCGCTTTCAATGAAAATAAATTCAGTTTGTACATACATAAGCAGATAAAGCCGATGTGCATAATTCACCAATTAACAGTGTCCTCCTATACAAGTTATGATCCCCTCAGGCCAACCCAGCGATGTCAGAACCACAAACTCATTTTAAATATTAAAACACTGAATGGGTTGTACGCACATGCTGTGTAACCTCTCCTGCCAGCAAGGACCCACAACAAGACGGCAGTTTTACATTTATCCTAAACTGAGCTTAAGAAGAAGGAAACTACAAACCAGTTAGTGTCTCAATATCTCAGTCTAATGAAATACTTTGTTGTAACTAACTAAACAAATAATGCCATACTGCTATAGAGCGTCCACACAGTACCTCCACACACCACCGCCTCCATTGCTATAATGCACCTGAGAATCCATCACCCATTATTTGATCACAAACTCCAAGCCCGCGAAACATACCTCCACCATTTGGGTATCTGAGCTAACAAGGGCACTGCCATCAATACTCACGGATTCATAACCCCACTAAATAAGGCTCTATGCAAACATCCGACTTTCCAGGTGTGCAAACTGAACCAACGAGTGAGTTTCTATATCTGCAAACCATCCGTACAAAAAACCTGGTACCAGGGTGAACACCTCTGCCAAAGCAAGGCAAAACAAAGTGCGCCATGAGCATCCGTCGCAGCCGTTGATGGCCAGCTCCAAGCACCCATGAAACAACTCTACTACAGGCAGCAAGACTCACCCTGCCATTATTTAAAAAAATTCCTGCCCCCGTTCCTCCTATGAAAGCTGAAAGCCATAGGAGTAACCTCAACACAACTACCGCAACACGAGACTCCCACAGCAACCTTTCCAACAGCGAGATCAGCAACCATGCCAAACCTCCCAAAACGAAATTCAAGTTTTTTTTTTTTTTTTTTTTAATCCAACGGAGTTCCTCCTAACTAGGGGATGCAACCCTCCTAAAAGCGATAAAACCCCCACTACACAGCCAGGGTAAAAGGCAACTACACTGAGCCCAGTGCAGCCATAACAATTCTGAAAGCCCCAACCCCCCCCCCCCCCATAATCGGAGAACAGCATCAGTAAGCAAATATCAAAATCTTTTTTTTTTTTTTTTTTTTTATTATTTCTTTATTAATAGCATATATATATATATATATATATATATATATATATATATATATATATATATATATATATATCTATATATATACATACTACACAAACTGAAGACACATCAAAACCACCCCATGACTGGACTGATGACAAGTTATCATTACCAACCTCTGTAATTGAGCCCCCACTCGCCTCCTCCATACCTCACCACTCTAAGGCCTACCCGACCACTCTTCCCCTCAGGTTGTCATGGATGAGAGCCTGCTGTAGCAAGCAAGTTCATGCCAAAATGTGATTGCCTGACCCAACTACACTAGACTAAACCTCTCAAGCCCCTCCCCCTCATCTCATTTCCTCTCAACCATCCCTGCCTCCACTTAACCCTTTCACTTCCCCAATCCACTTAACTCTCCCTAACATTGACCTAACCCCCCCATGAAGATGTCCCGGGACAACTTAGTTTGTTGCCAAACTTCATATAGAACATGTGTTAATATGCATGCACAGACAGACTGACACACACGTGCACACGCGGGTGTGCTTGCACAGGTGCATGTGGTACACATACATGTATATTCACAAGTAAGTATACCACATGTGGGTATACACATATATTCAAGTTCAGAAATAAAGATGCAACACACACACATGCAGACGTACAGACACCTAGGGATAAACAAACACATGCACATTCACAAGTAAAATCG
This sequence comes from Protopterus annectens, assembly GCF_019279795.1. Lineage (NCBI taxonomy): Eukaryota > Metazoa > Chordata > Ceratodontiformes > Protopteridae > Protopterus > Protopterus annectens. The sequence goes on along the minus strand of NC_056736.1, from coordinate 5,406,640 downwards.
CATGTCTTTGCACACACATATGGGGTACATGCATACATATAAGTTTACATTCACAAATAAAGATGCAGGGCACACACACATAAGCACATGCACAAATAGACACATGCACACTCTTGCATACATGCTTGCATGTGCATTCAGATGTTGGGGTACACATACATGCATATTTACAAATAAAGATCCATACACACACAGGGGTTCACATATGTTCAGATTTACAAATAATGATACAAGACACACACGCGCGCACACACACACACACACACACACACACACACACACACGCACACAGACACACGTGAGAGTACACATATGTTCATATTTATAAATAATCATGCAATACACACAAATGCACACACACAAACACATACACACAAAAACACACACATGCACACACACACTCACATTATTCACAGACCCTGATACACTGTATGCACGTGCAGATAATCTGCACTACTTCATAATTTCCTTAAATGTGTATTATACAATTGCCTGATTGTGGTTCCCTCATTTTAGGATTTTCCTTACTTTTGCTTCTTGTTTTAAGTATTTTTTTATACTAAATGTTTGAAGGACAGCAATTGACTTGATATGGGAAGATTTTCATATGCAAAATCCAGATTCCTTTATCCAGAAGTTTTTTTTTTTTTTTTTTGCATGATGCTGTCTTGTTTTGTAAGCATAAGAATACTCTCACCTTGTCAAACAACAGTCTCCTTGAAATGGCTATTGATTTATATTTGTGTGTAAGCTCCTTAACATTATGACCTCTGCCAATCTTATTTGCTGACCTAGTCATACTTTACAACCTTCTCTCAATTTATTTAATTGGCCCTTCCTCCACTCCTTCATTTGTATGCTGTACTCATTCTTTTACAGAACTGTTTTGATCAAACAATACTGAAAAAGGAGCTATAAGACAGATTTTGATTTATAATAGCATTGTGTACATCTTGGTGTGGTGCAGGATTACACTGTGCATACAGTTTTGTAGTGTATAACAGGCAATATGCTGTTTAGCGTCTTGCCTTCTATGAGTGTTCAAAAGCCCAGTTTCAGGTGTTGGCCTTAGAATGAGAAAAGAGTTTGCAGCATGGGTCACAACATATTAAAAATGTTTAGCTTTTCCTTTCTTTGTGAATTTTTATTCAAATGACCATTAGCACATATTTGTCCAGTGCTGGTGTGAGTGAGTAACAATCTTTTTAGTGAAACCGCAGTAACATCCTAATTATCATACAGATGTGGCTATATTTTTTTCCTAAGGACAGAGTTCAGCAGAAGACCAATTAATCTGCTGTCAGAGGAGATAGGACTAATTTCTTTACTGAAATAACAGTACTCTTGTCATATGACACCATCTCCGAACTTGGAAGAGAGTCCCTTATGCACACCTTGCAAAGTAAACACGGTCATTATTATCATGTTTATTCTTTACCATTTCCTTCGTCTTCTAATCTACTGCAGTAATTTAAAAAAATTGAATTGTCACCTAAATGACTTCATTGTACATTAAATATGTTGCAGGATTAACAATTCAACAACAGAGCTTTCACAGAATGAGTGATCTGACAGTATGGTTCACAATCACCTTAAATACACAGTCATGCTGTACAGGGAGGGAAAAAAATGCCTCACAGCAAGAGGTTCTCTGGTTCAATCCTCAGCTGGGGTGCCTTCTGTGCAGAGTCTGCATTTCCTCCCTGTGGTCGTGTGGGTTTCCTCCGGCTGCTCCGGTTTCCTCCCACATCCCAAAGACATGCTGTAGGTGGATTGGACACTCTAAATTGGCCCTAGGTGTGTGTGTGTGTGTGTGTGTGTGTGTGTGTGTGTGTGTGTGTGTGTGTGTGTGTGTGTGTGTGTGTGCCTTCTGTGGAAGGTTGGGTGCCGGGCTGGCAACTCGACACTGTAAAACTCCATGGCCAATCATGAGCAGACAGGTGATCCGCTGTGGCAACCCCTAACTGGTATAAGCCGAAACAAGAAGTCAGTGAGGGAAAAAAATAGAAGTACCCCAAAAGAGGCAGAATAATCATATATGAAGATTTTGAGCAAAGAGAGCTGCCACCATATCACACAGCCCCTTATGTGGCACAAAAATATAAATAAATCTTATCTCCATTACTTTTTTTTTTATACCACTTGTTTATTACTATTTTTTATATTAGAATTTAGTTCTTAACAGTTTTTATACTTAGCATCAGTAAAGTTTATAAGTGGAGCTTATCTCCCCGGGCCTCTACTGAAAATGGACATGTATCCAGCTAGACTAGCCCGGTCAACAAATGTAAAATAAAATAAAATAAAAATAAAATAAAATAAAATAAAAAAGACTAAGACCTTCTTTCTAAAATAATGTAACATCACAAGTTATGCAAGTCAGATGGGAATGGGACTGAAGCAGCATGGCTTCATATTGGGAAGGTCTTGCCAGACAAACTTACTACATCTCTTAATTATTTTATCTTTATTTACTTAGATGTTTGATAACCAGGCACTGCCATTTTATTCAGCTCCACCTTTATCCTCTTCTCCCTGAGGTGCTAGTACCTTCAGTATTTCCTTGAACTCTTGTGCTTTCACTCCAGTTAACTTCCATGTCTTCAGCCTACTATCTGTTGATGTAAGAGCCTTCTATGATCACTGCTTGTAGCTTGGGGCCTTCAGTGGTTTATGCTGTTGGGCAACTGTTTCACTGGGGATGACTTTACAATATCTGATTCTATCCCAGGGCCCTTTCCTTACTAGGAGGAAATCTACATGAATTGCATGTTGGCCACTCTTATATGGAAACCTTGTAAATGTCTGTCTTGGCGAAGCATGAGTTGGCTGCCATTAAGTCATTTGACAAACAGAAGTCCAGAATGGCCTGTTTTTCTTATACCTGTTTCTTGACCCATGTTGGTCAGGAAGTCCTCATATCCTGTTCTATCAGTCATGATATCAACCTTCAGATCCCCCATTATCAAATTTAATCTCATATTATCATGCTTTATCTACTAGATTCTGTAACTGCTGCCTGAATGCAATATTTCCCTTGCCATTACAACCATGCTGTGGGGTATAGATAGTCATTATAAATGCTGCCCTGTCTTTACACTGTAATCTGATTGGCACTGATTGTGATGACATCTCTCACTGTTTTTAGAGGTATCTTCCTCACCACGGTTCCCATACCATTTCGAGTCTGTCCTCCTATGGGTAGTAGACATTGGATCTCAAACCAAGTAGCCTTGCTACTCTGCCCTTCCACCTTTTCTCTCAAATATTCAGGATATCCAGTCTCCTCCTAAACAACATGCCATCTATTTCCAAGCTGCATCCTGTCAGTAAAACTGCAATAAGTGTAGGAATTCATAGTTCATGTTTAACAGGTTGATTGGTTTTACATCCAGCCTTCACTCAACAAAGGTATCCCAGATAACCCATGCTGGGCAACTGGATACCATCACGCCAGTAGCTTACTGAACTAGAGTCACTCGGCTTTATGGTGGACACAAACACTGTCCAATAGATGCAGATGGACCCCTCCGAACTTTAGCATGGGTCAGTGGTGTAGGCCAGAGTAGGCTGCATTCTCAACCCACTTATCACCATTTTTGTTGTCATTAGACAACATGACCAAATTACCTAGATAAAATGTTTACACCATTGAGAGACTAACCTTGACATTGTATGTAGTTTATTATCCATTACCTTCTATCTAGAGGATACTCTGCATCATAGTTGATGTCCACAGTAGTAAGTCAGCACACATCTTCACCCAATAGGCAATAACTAGAATCTGTGCCAAAAAAAACAATTACTAGAAAATGGAAATTAAAATCTAAGCCAACTATATTAGAAGTAGTGAATATAGTAACAGAGATAAAACAACTGGAATTGAGATCTTTAGAAAAGGGTAGTAGCAAACCGCATAGGAAAAATGGGAACTGTGGGAACAATTCTTACAGGGGAGTAATGAGGTTTAAAAGAAGGCAGGATTTAAAAGAGCTATGTAATGTTTGACGTAAAATGATTGGGTAGATTATAAGTGATGTATAATGTTTGCAGCTGGGAGTGTGTCTGTATGCTTTATGATGCAAAATGCTTGCAACTAGTATTGTGTTGGTGTGGTTTGTTTTCATTTATATAAATGTATGATTGCTTATGTTATTTATTTATTTATTTATTTATTTATTTATTTATTTATTTAAATTTGTCGACCGGGAGTGTCCGACTGGACGTGGGTCCATTTTCAGCGGAGGCCCGGGGAGAAAAGCTCCACAGTAAAATAAACAGACAGTAGTTACATAGGATTACATAGCAATTAACAATTTAACATAGAAATTACTTACAACATATTTACAGATGAAGAACATAGTACATCAGTAGACAACTAGAATCTTTGTCTGTGAAGTACATAACAGGCATTAATGAATGTAACAATGAGAAGTTCCTGCTGTATAATAAGTACTAGGCTTATGAGCATCTGAGCTTGCTATCATCAAGGTAGTTAGTGTAGGTGAAAGAAAGTAGTAGTTGGATGGGGTGGATGATATTAGAGTGGGAGTTGCAAGGGCATAGCCAGCATGTTTTTAGGTGCGCTTTTAATAAAGTTTTGAAGTTGGTGCATGATGGTATGGAGGTAATTGTGGGTGGGAGTGAGTTCCATAATTTGGCTATGGCGCAAGAGAATAGTGCTTCACCAGCAGAGTTATTGGCTTTAGTGATCTGCAAGTGATTTTTGTTGCTGGATCTTAGTGGTCTGGTGGTGCGATAGGGTTGGAGTAGATTCTGGAGGGATGGGACATTTAGTGGATGGTTTACTAGTTTGTGGGCGAGTGAGAGTTGATACCACTGAAGGAGGTGAGGGAGTTCAAGCCAGCCCAGTTCAGCAAGTGAGAGACAGTGGTGACTATGGTAGGATGCCCCTGTGGCGAATTTGGCGATTTTGTTGTAGCAGGTCTCTAGCTTGTTTAGATCACATTGCCTTAGGTTGGTATATACTGGAGAGGCATAAAGTAGGGTGGAGATAAGGTGGGAATTTGCTATTGAAATCTTTGCTGCTTTGGTGAGAAATTGTTTATTTCTGTATAATGCTCCTAGTTTTTGTGGACTTTTTATGGTCATGGATATGTGAATGTCAAATTTTAGTTTATTGTCTATTTCCACTCCTAGCAATTTGGTGTGTTCAGTTGGGTATATAGTGGTGTTGTCTTTTGCTGTGATGTTAAAGTGAGAGTTGTTTTGAGTATGTTTGGTGGGTTGGAAGATGAGTAGTTTAGTTTTGTTTGGGTTGAGTATTAATTGGGCATCGGATAACCATGTTTCAACAGAGAAAAAGGCTTCCTGTGTGACTTTTTGCAGTTTGGGTAGGGACTGGGCTGAGCAGATGATGGTTGAGTCATCTGCGTATTGGATGAGTGTGCCATGTTTGGTGGCAGAGGCTAGATTATTGGTGTAAACAGAGAAAAGTAGGGGTCCAAGGATGGATCCTTGGGGAACCCCTATGGAGACAGGTAGTTGGGGAGATATGTCATTCTGCCATACAACAAATTGTTGGCAGTCAGACAGGTAACTCTGAAACCAGTTGGTGACTGATTGTGAGAAGGATAGGTTATTGAGGACAGAGATAATTTGTTTGTGTGGGACCATGCCAAATTCTTTAGATAGGTCTAGGAAAGTAGCAGAGGAGAGATAGCCATTGTTTTTATGCTGGAGGATAGTGTTAGTAAAGGAGAGTAAGGCAGTGGTGGTGCTATGGTTTGGTCGGAAACCATGCTGAGTACTGGAAAGGAGGTTGTTAGTAAGGAGGTAGTGTGAGACGTGAGAGTGTATGCATCTCTCTAGTATTTTGGAGAGTGGAGAGAGAATAGCTATGGGGTGGTAATTGGTTAGTTCTGCAGTGGGTCCGCCTTTGTGGAGGGGAATTATATGTGAGACTTTCCACAATGTGGGAACGTAACTTTCTGACAGAGATCGGTTAATCAAGATGGATACTGGTTAGGCCAGAGCATCAGCTGCGATTTGTAGGTATTCACTTGGGAGGTTGTCTGCTGCTAATTTGGTGGGTTTAAGTTTAGTTAAGAGTTTTTTTATGTTGGAGGTAGGTACAGGAGAAAAAGAGAAGGCAGTGGGGAGATTACTAGTTGAAGGTGTGGGTTGGAGGGGAGGGGGGTTGTGTTGTTTAACTAGTGATAGTATGGTTTGGGTGAAGTGTGTGTTAAATGAGGTAGCAATATTTTCTGAGGAGTGAGGGATGTTAGGAGGAGGGGTACTAACTTTACCTGGGTGGAGGATGGAGTTTATGGAGGACCAGAATTGTTTGGGGCTGTGTTGTGAGGAGTCTAGGGCAGATTGGTAGTATTGGAATTTGTCCCATTTTATTAGCTTTTTGACTCTATTGCGTAGTTCTAGGAATGTTTGTCTAGCTGCGGGGGTTTTGGTTTTGTGCCAGTGCTCCCAGGCTTTATCCCTGTTTTTCATTTCTGACTTAGTGGTTTTCTGTAGCCATGGGGAGGGTTATGCTTTGGTTCTGGAAAATCTTATGGGGGCATGGTAATTGAGGATGTTCAGGAAGGTAGTATTTAAAAATTCAACTGCGTCATCTAGACTGAGGTACTTTAGAGCATGCCAGTTACATGTTTTGAGGGATGAGATGAATGTGAGTGGGTTAAAGTTTATTTTTTTACGTATTTGACGATAGATGACAGGTTTAGCTTGGTACAGGTATTTTTTGAGTAGGAATGTTGGGGAGTGATCACTGAGGCTATCTGATAAGCAGCCTGTTATATATGACTGGGGGTTCTTACTGACTAGTATCCAATCCAGGGTAGTGTGCTTGCTAGAGTTTTTATTTATCCTTGTTTTATTTATCCTTATGTCATAAGTGATGGTTTAATAAAGATGTTTCTTGTTTACAAAAAGGGGCAAGAACTGAATAATTTATGTAATGTTGCTTATGTCATATGATATATAGCAATACATGTGAAGTATAATGTTTGTTAATTTTAATTTGTTAATACAGTTTGGTTACTATTGTATGAATATAAATTTCCCTATGTCACAAGAGATAATTTGATAAAGGTGTTTAAAAAAAAAAAGACCAGCTGCAGTCAAGTATGACTGTTGAAGAAGGTAGGAGAGTGGCACTGAATTGAGAGAGATGGAGACAGTCGACATGACATCCCGACTTCATGTAGAAAATGGGAAAAAGTAGGATGAAGATTATGATGATGATGATGATGATGATGATTTTTATAGCCAGGTTCATAGGCTCTCTTTTGCCTGAATTAAACCACAGGTAGTTACAAACATCAAAGTCAATACAACCATGTCAGTTTATCTAGGTGACAAAGTATAAATAAGTAGTAGGTATAAACTAGTTAGATTTTATCATGGCAAACCTGACAGTATGGCTAAATTTCTGCTGGACAAAAAAACATAGATTGTCATAGTAAACAGAGCTCCTTTAGATGATATAATTAGAAGAACAGAGAACCAGTGTGTGTGACCATGCAGCCAAAGAAAACACCAAACAACACAAAGAGGCTCATGTAGTAATACTTGGGTGTCTTAAGTAGTAGTGACAATCTCAAATGCACTTATAGAACATTCTTTAATAACTAGGTCAGCTTCGCAATGCTAAATGAAGTTTGACAACAAACTAAGTTGTCCCGGGACATCTTCATAGGGGGATTAGGTTAATATTAGGGATGTTAAGTGGGTTGGGGAGGTGAAAGGGTTAAGTGGAGGCAGAGATAGTTGGGAGGAAATGAGATAATGATGGAGAGGGACTTAAGAGGTTAAGTCTAGTGTAGTTGGGTTAAGCAATCTCATTTTGGCATGAACTTGCTAGTGTGAGTTTACGTCCAAGATGACCTGTAGTGACTAAGGTCCAGGTAGGCCACGGATTAATAATGTTCTTTATGGGGGATTAAATTAAAGTATATATAAGGTAGTATTATATATGTAGCATGAGTGTGTTAGGGGCAGTTATTAATGTCAGGGAATGCTTTAAGTGCAGTTATTAACTTAAAATCTCTTTTCACAGGCCATGAGGCAGCGTATGCATGGTCGGCTTTGAGATGTTAGGGGGAGGGTACAAGTGAGGCTGCAGAATGTGGGTAGGCATTCAGTCATTTCATACATTTGCCAGTTGCCTGGTGGGAGAGCTTGGTATCTGGAATTTATAAAAAAAAAAAAAAAGTTCTGATAGAGGTCTGGATGCAAGCCATGTGGTGGTAGCACTGAAAGGAATATTTTAATGATTTTCTTCATCCCGTTATGCTACAAGAGTGGGGAAAAACTATGGTATATGGTTTTTGGCAAAGAAGAGTTCTAAGTAAGTGTATCTTGGTTTAAAGACAGACCTGCGATTGTAAAGGTTGCTGCCTTTTTGGGGCTGCAGGAAAGTATGGTGTTTGTAGTGGTAGTGGCTTCAGCTTTTGCTACTCAGACATTTGGGAGAGGTGTAGTTGGACCGGCAGAGGCCTTTTCGCGGGATTTTGGCTTGTTTGGCATTTTGGTTGTGCTCCATGCATGCACACTGGGGAACCATCCAGTTGAAGGTTCATGTAGATGCAGTCCCTGGTTGTGGTTAAAATTTGACAGAAGAGCTAGAAAATCTGAAGTTGTAAACTTTTAAAATTGTTCCCCTTTTAATTGTAAGTGCATGAATGAAGGTGTGCATGTCGCGGTGGGATAGGCAAGACCTCAGTGCTTTTCCGTCCTTTGGCTGAGGATTCTCTTTCCGGATTTAAAGTTACAGAACCTTTTGTCCTAACCGCTATTTGCAGTGCGATTATTAAAAAAAAAAAACTACTAACTAAAATGTTTTTCCTTTGAGATATTTAATAAATCTGTGCTGGGATTTTATACATCCTTCATTTGGAGTACACTTTTACTGGGGAATGCTTCTGGTAGGGAGATGTGGCATTGACAGTGGACACTGGACATACATTGACTGCTTGGATTTTCACTGGTGGTTCAAGTTCGGCTGCATGTTTCTGCTTGGGTCTAGTGAATTGGAGAAAGTTTCACATTATATCTTTGCAGTTTCTTGGGGAGAGCTTGGTTGTTGGGGAGCATGTGCTCCATGATGCCAGAGTTTTGCTTAATGGATTGGGCCATTTTCATGGGTCTGTGGTGAAGTTGTTTTGAGGTAATAGCGGACTTTTGAGATTTGGTTTCCTACCTTTCGGTAGACTTGTGCTGGTGCAAACCCGTTGCTATAGTTGGTTCTGAGCTGGTGACTATACTCAAGAGGGCCCTATTACCTCGTTATGGTGTTGAGGTAGTTTGCTATCCAGTGCATGTTTGTTAGCATATAGCGAGCATGTGGGGGTTGGGAGCGATTTATGATTCTTTGCATGGGTGCACCATTGCCTTCCTCGCACACAATATGGGAAGGCAAAAACAAACAAACAAAAAAAAAGTATTACTATACGAATCTGCATAGTCCTAATACAGCTTTGGTTAGCAGCTGTATACAGGTTCGTTTGTGCTCGGATGCACTGAATGTGACATTTTAAGGCAGGCTCCACAATTCAGGGCAAGAAACTATTCATTTAGAACTTCCTTAAGTTACATTTTGGGGACATCATATTTTGATGAAGGAGTGGACAAATAACTGGCAAGCGCAGGGTAGTGTGCAGTGTTTGGAGATTTTTTTTTTTTTGTTTCACATGGCAACTGGCGATTTGACTTATTCAACTTCAAGTGCATTGGGCTTACAAGCGGCCATTGTACCCTGAGAGAGAAAGTTCTTAATATAGTTTCTAGCTTCATTTTGCTTTTTGGTGTGCATTTCCAGCAAAAATAGTAAGATGGATTCTAAACACTTCTTTGTGGTGGTGTACATTTCAGAATCAGGCGCAGAAGTCTAACACAGTGGGAGACAGGGATTCAAAGCGGGAGTGGTATCTCTTGATTGTCCAGCATGTGTGTGTGTGTGAGCAGGCCTGGTGCCACCATGTTCAAGTTGTTTGAGTTCTTTGGAATTTTTATTGGCATTTTTGAGGGAAGGAGGGTGTTTGAATGCTAGGGGTTTAACAGATGTGGATGCATTTCATGCAATAAAGAAAATGCATTTGGCTGTTCACTGAGGTATGCTGTGTTACAGATGGCGGAGTAGTGTAGCGATTGCATTGCTGCGTCATAATAAGAGGTTCTGTGGTTTGATTTGAGAGGTAAGGCGGGAGTGTGTTTCGCGGGTAAAGTATATCAGCTTGGGAACAGCTTATTCGTACATGCGCATAGCGCAATTAATGGTGAATTCTGTCACTCACCGAGCACTGGCGCGACATTTAAGGTTGTGATCTGTTTTGGTGGGGGCACAATGGTGCCAAGTGTTCTTTTGTGAGGGGATTTCAGTCTGTCGCTGTTGTAGATTAGTCTGTTGCAGATTCTGAGGAGTTGGTCTGTTGCCATTGCAGATTTTGAGGAGTGATTCTGAGGAGTTGGTCTGTTGCCATTGCAGATTTTGAGGAGTGAAGTAAAAAAAAAAAAAAAACAAGGATTTCAGATTCACACTACTTTCTAAGGTTAAAAGTAATAGTTAAAATTCTCCCCATGTTGAGCCTGTGTCTCCCCATTTACATATAGATTTGTCCGGTTTCCTTAGGAGTGAAGAGTATGCAGTGGGTAAAATGTGTAGATTGTTCATCTGCACTTCATATCACAAGGGCGTTGTTAGCACTGCAGAGATGGTGACCAACCAGGGTGATGGTGGCTTGCAGTCAGGCAGAGGGATGCAGCGCTGTATTCCTGTGGAGGATTGCTGTAGTGGGAGGTTGAGCCCATGGAGAATGGGTGCTTACTTGATGATTCTGATCAGTTGGGATTCTGCGTGCAGCCTGGTGTTGCGTAGGGAAGGGAGTATTGACAGCTTGGGGGAAGGGAAGGTCCTGAGTAAAATGGTGGTTTTCTGGCAACTAAGGGCATTTCCTCAATGATGGCAGGAGGACAATAATGACAGTTAATGATGCATTCGTGGTTTACTGTGGGAGGGGGTGTGAGGGTTTGGGAGATTTTCTTTTCCCCCAGTTAGCTCGTTGGCGGGGGGTTGGGTTGCTTGGTGGCAGTAGTTTCATGTGGGTTCTCTACAGTATGGAGATAAGTCATCATAATGGTTTTGCAGGCTTGCAGGCCATCCTTATTACTGCACACAAACAAAAAATAAAAAGGGGGTGTTATTTTGTCATGGCTCTTTCTTCACATCAGAACAGCTCCATTTATTCTGCGGCTATGGGGAGTCATGGAACCGGTAAAAAAAAAAAATATATGATATGAGCACCCACCGAGTCTATAGAGTTATTTCTTGTGGGGGTCACAGCATGGCAAATTAATGTTAATGGCTATTTTCTTCAGTGGCAGAGGTATAACTTTGGGTAGGAGCAGGTAGGATTATGCTGTAAGGGAAAAGGTGCTGAGTTAAGGCAAGCCAGTCCAGCAGGGAGGCATTTGATTATGGCTGCTACATCATAGATGTGTGGCGGTGTTGCATTCATTCCTGATTTGGCAGGATAGTTTGTCTTTGCAGATGTCTTGAAAGGTGTGTTATGTCTTTTAGATGATTTACATGTCTTTTTTCTTTCTTGCAGATGGGTTTTTTTGGAATGCTGCTTCTATAATTTGGAATAGGTAGGTATAAGGTAGAGCCTTCTCTTTACATATTAGAGGATTTACACTTGTCCTTTTTTTTGTAGATGGTGGTGTGCCGAGTACCAGTGGTGGCGATACACAAGGAATTCACAGATGATGGAAGCAGTGGCGGGCAAAGAAGTTACTCATGGGGAGCACAAGGTGGCAACAGTTACTGACTGAAATTGCTGAAGGACAGAAGGCATCACGCAGTGGCTTGGAAAGGGGATCTGAAAGGTAACGTTTTGATAGGATGGATGTATTGCCACTGGAATGGAGCACAAGGTGGAGCCAGGTAATCACCTTATTAAGGTATATTAGAGCTCTGTGTTCAATTAATGAGAGCTGAGTAATGCATTGGTATAGGGGGCAAGTAAGGAAGAGGTAGATTGGGGGGGCCAAAGGGACAACAGTTGGGGACGGTTTGTGGGGAGTGTGGGGATGAGTAGAGTCATGACATTCATAGGAGCACAGGACTTATAGGTATGTAGAGTATTTTGTTGCTGAGCATAGGTGGGTTTTCAGGAACTATGTCAAGGGGTGCTGGTGTTTTTTTTTGCCAGTTAAGGTAGGACATTAAAGTTGGAGTTAGACTGTTCCCTACAGCAATGGAGTTGTTGCACATATAGAACTGGGTAGTGGGTGAGTTAAGGTGATGTGCTATGGTTAACAGGGTTTTAGATGTGAGACTTGCTACCAGTTGTTTGACTGGGTGTCGTCTTGAGTCTAAGGGGTTATAGTTTGTGATTTTGTTGTGGTTCTCGGCTGTGAATACATTCAGGTTGAGCCATGATTTCAGCTTTGAAGGCAGCGGGCTAAAAGGGTATGTGTTCTCTTGGTGTGGATGTTCCGGTGTTACAACGGGGGTCATGGTAATCCTACTTTATTTAGTTTCATTATGGTGTGTTTCAGTGATGGCATGGCAAAGGAGTTTATGACGGGATTCTAAGGTGCTTTACAGATAATGGGTATACAAAATAATGTTTGGCTTGACCCTTCCCTTTATGGGAAGTGGATTGAACACTTTTAGGTAGAAGGGAGGGGAACAGCCTGGTCAGGCTGGTTGGTGGAGAAGAGGGATAGGCTTGCCCTCTTCTGTCCCCCCTCTGATGTCTGGATGTTCATTTCAAGGATCTGGGGAAACAAAATGAATAGTTGGAGGAAGCTTGCTGAATAGATAAGCAAGCTGAGGTAAGGACGGTGCTTATTTGGTGGAAGGTTATTCAATGGATAGTGTATGAAGTGAGTTGTGATGATGTGATTTATAAGTAAAGTAAGCAAGCAGAGGTATGGACCCTGCTTGCTGGGCAGGGTGATTAGGTACGCTGCCCTGATTAACACTGAAGTGAGATGGAACGCTGCTTCATAAGTAAAGTAAGTGAGTAGAGGTATGGACGCTGCTTACTGGGGCAGGGTGAGTAGGTACGCTGCCCTGATTAACATTACAAGGATGTTATGCTGTATTTAGAATAAATTGTATCATGAATAGTTATAATTAATAAAGTTGGTGATCAAAGCTATGTTATGGAAATTTAATAAAGGTTGTCAAATGTCATTTGGTGTGATGTATATTATTAAAGGGGACCGGGACAACTGGTGACTTCAGAAACTATGCAGACTAGTAAGGAAGTTACAGGTTTACCAACACTTAGCAGTATCTTATAAACTTTATAAATAGTGACACAAACTCTGGTCTTAGTTTAAAAATCACATATTAAAAAACAAAAATATAAACACTGTTTAGCGATTTCATCCAAAACCTTGGGACTTCTTCAGAACTGTTGCTTACAAGTTAGAAACTCCATTAAATATTAAAATAAGTAACAACATGACCAGTTATCAGTTACAATCAATTAAACAATAGCAGTTCAAGAAATATAGAAAGTTAAATAGTTTTAATACATAAAAAAAAAAATCAATGTACCTGAAATTTGTACAAAAATAACTTAGTTTGTATAACTCATATTAAAAGCCTATGGAAAAAATTGTGTGAATAAATAAAAAAAATATTCAAAGACTTATTGTAAGGTTAAAAAGTTTAAAAAGTGCTAAAGCATAAAGTGTGGAAGTATGTTTAAATGCGTGCCTTGTAAAAGGCTAGAAAGTGTCAGAGCTAGCTAGTATTAAAGTTTAGCTGCTCTGTTTTTTTTTTAGAATGGGGGTAACAGATGTGTATTCATTTAAACAAGGGAGCGTTGCAGCATTAAGTCTTAGTTGCTATATTAGCGCTATCTTCTCTAATTCTGTTTCCCATGCACCACTCCTGGGAGAGAAAGGAACAGTTTCCAAGATATCAAACTGAAATCTAGTGTAGGTAGGCATAATAAAGTATGTTTGAACAGCACACAGTTGCTGTTTCTCTATTTGATGGCATAAAATGTTCATAGATTCTTTTACTTAGCTGTCTTTCAGTTTTACCTATATAGAAACTTCCACAACCATCACTGATAGCGAAATAAACCACCCCCTTAGATGTACAATTTCTGTCACCTAAAAAGATTTCTGCAGTGGGGGACCCTACCACGACCTTATTCTTGTCTAAAATGTAAAAACACTGATTATATGCACCACATCTCTTTGTGCTAGTTCTTTTAAACCTTAAAACTTCCTTTTTAGAGTTTTTTAGTACGTTTTTCAAATTCTTGCCTGTTTTAAAGACAAATTTGTGTGCATCACCTAAAAATGACAAAATATCCAAGTTACTTTTAAAAATACATCAGTTTTTGGCTAGTATCTTTTTAATTTCCTTCAATTGTGACCTATAAGGAAATACCATAGAAGTGATATAATTGCTATTTTTGGAAGAATTTGTGGGGGGAATAGGGATATCAGTCTGTTCTAACCCTAACAAGGGTTTATATTTGTTTTTCCAGCCAATAATAATTTCATCGTCTAACTTTTTCAAAAGATCTTGAGGGTGACCTCTTTCTGAAAAGATACAGGTCAGCTTGTTTACCTCCACTTTGAAGTTCACCATATCTGAGCACATCCTAGCAGCTCTGACCAGTTGCTCCTTGAAAATGTTTCTTTTAGTATGTCATGGGTGGCAACTGTTGTATTCTAAATAGCTATTTGAGAATGTTGGCTTTCTGAAAATGGTGGATCCAAAGCATTCCTTGTCCAAATCTATGTATAGTGTGATATCAAGATAATTAATTTTGTGGTCAGATTGTGTGTGGGTGAATTTGAGAAAAGTTGTTGTTTTGTTAATGTAAGTACAAAAGTCTTCTCTAAATGTCCCTTGATCTTTTCAGAGAATAAATATGTCATCCAAAAAATGAAGGTATACAAACTATTTGTCATTGTACTCAAAGTTAAAGACAAAAGTACTTCCCAGGTATACATAACAAGGTTAGCATGCATGGGGGTGCAACTTGCACCCATGGCTACTCCTCTTAGTTGTCTGAAAAACTCCCACTCAAAGGTAATAACATCTTTGTGAAGTATGGTATTCATAACTTCCATGATAAAGTTTATCATTGTATTGTCCAGATTGGTTAGTTCCAGAATAGCTGCATGAAAATGTTCCAAGCCTTCCTTGTGGGGTATTGAGGTGAAAAGATCAATCGTATCTATTGTAGAAAAACTAACATTTTGTTGAAAATACTCATGCTTAACTTTAGTAAGGAATTCCCATGAGTTTCTTAGAAAATGTTTAACTGGGCACGTGGAATTTTTCAAAATGCGATCAACAAATACCCCTAATGGGTATGTGATGGAATTATGTGCAGCCACTATAAGTCACTAAGGGGGGGGGTCCATCAAATCTTTGTGTATTTTGTGCATTCCAAAGGCCATTGGAATAACTGGATGGCTATTAATGAGAAACTCATAGAGTTCCTCATTCATGTCCCCCTGCATCAAATAAGTATTCAATTTTTTGTCGGCAATGTTTATTTCATTTCTAGATGATATTTTGTTTCTATCATTGTCATATAATAAATTACAGGTGCTGCTAATGTAAGACGTCCTGTACATAATGGCCATTCCATTACCCTTGTCTAGCTTCATAAATCTCAGTGACTTGTCATTTCTATGTGTGTTAATAAGCAATCTTTCTTCTGTAGTTAAATTGTAGCACCTATTCTTATGATTTGTAACTAGTCTATGTATTTCAATGTTGCAAGTGTTTTTCAAAAATAGCAACATTAGGGTGGAGGGGTGGATTGAATGTACTTTTCCTCCTAAGTCTTATTTCTGGTGTATTTAAAGAATTGCCAAGCCCAGCCCCTTGGTTCTTAAACACAAGTTAAAAGTTGATCTTCCTTGTGTGGAGTTTCAACTCTACTAGTATGTCAGCTAATTCAGTCTTAAAGGATGGCACAAATTTAAAACCTTTTTTAAAAAGTGTTAAGGTCTGTGTAGTTGTAAATGCTAAAACCCTAGTAGGTGAAAACCTTACCATAGTGTGTAACAAAAATGCCTTCACTGTACTGTGAAGTTACAATTTTACTAGGTGGTTCAACTCTGTTTAATTGTTCCTTTTCCAGTTTTTCCCCCTCCCTATATTTCTCTGTCCTCTGGACTCTGGGGTTGCTCAAAAAAAATATTCATATCTACGCTGATTTTCTATCCTTTCAGGTCTGCTCAGTGAGGGGAAATTGTTATCATATGTTTCACCATTAGAGTCAGTGAAGTTGTTAAAAATTTTTTGTTTGGGTGCTTTCAGTTGTACAATGTTATCAGAAAGGACATTAGTGCTGTTAACCAAGTTAGATTTATTTAAACCATGTGCAGTTGTAGAAGAATAACTGTTAAAGTTGGCATTGGGAGTCGGGTATGCCTTATCTTGTAGGTATTCTGCCTTGTCTCTGTCCAGTTTCTTATGCTTCCTATTTAAATTCTGCCTAGCATTGTGTTCTACCTTAGAAAAAATACTGTTATATTTGTCACTATTAGGCCCAAACAACAAGTCCTTTGTAATATCAAAGTTCAAATTGTTCAGTTAATTAAACAATTGATTGATTCTAGTGTTGTTGAACTTAACTATCACTTGAATTAATTCCAGTCCATGTTTATCAAACATTTCAATTCCATTTCAGAGCTCATTTAGATGATATGATTGCTAATGGGGCATCTCATTGGTCATTTCTTGTAAAAGTAGACTAAAATTTGGTTACTAGTGAAGTATTTCACCTGCACTTTTTCCCATCTGTTAGGATGATATTGCATATGGTCTGGAATAAAAATATTACTTTTTTGTAATAACAATCATGGGAAACAACTGGTACACAAGAAAATAAAGAGAGATCTGCTAGGTACTTGGGAAGATGGGGAAAGTACGTAAGATACAAAAGCTTTAATTCTGTTCCGAATACATTTATGAAGCAATATCAAAAGAACTGAATTCACAATTAAAAGTAATAACTAGATGAGAAAGTAGTATCAGTGTTATCAGTAGTATCAGATCACTTAATGCTAAACAAGCACAGGAGCAGTCAGTGCAGTACTATACATAGGAACAGACATTACTGTTATTAGTCATCTATATATGCGGTTAATCAGGTAACTGGAATATCCTGCACCATTCTGAAGACCCTGTTACTAGTTGTACATGGAAGTGAAGGGTTAGTCCACAGGAGGGTAACAGCATGGTGCATGGTATTTTATGTATGCATGTCTGACAGCATGACATTTATTCTTTTTTTATAACTCCACTGACAAGCTATTCTCGGGATTATTTTCCAGCATAGCCTGGGCCAGTGACAGAGGAGGAATGAGATGACAGGCTACTTACTATGCATAACAGGCTGTAGACAGCTAACACAAACTGAACAGGATTAACATAAAACCTTATTAATACAGCACGGACATGCACATTAATTATATCTGAAACATCAGTCTCTTTTAGAGTGGAGCATCAGATAGTATAAAATAAAGCACCATCCAGTTACAGCTGTCTCATAAAATACAGCATACATTGGATTCTAAATACTGTTTATTTTATAATAACATACTACTAAAATAATAAATCAAATTGTGTTAGCTTTTTTTAAATACAATTGATAGATAGGTTTTCATTTAAGCCATGTTCTGTTCAAGCATTTGAATGCAATTATCAGATAACTTATTTTATTTTCAATACATTATTAAAGTCTCCCCATCTTTTATCTATTACTATCTTATCAATAACAAAAAATGTAAATCTCTTAAACTCTTTACATTGTTAGAGTATTTCTGCAAAGTATTTGTATCTTCCCATTTTTTATATCCTTAAACCTGGCTTAAATAAAAGTATTTCTAGCAATAGCATTTTAAAAGATAGGGCTAACAAAATTGGATTTATTATTTAAGTAGTAAACTATTATTATAGCATAAGTTTTTAAGCAAATAATTATGTAATTCATAAAGTATGCATTAAATGTTGGATTCAATGTGTTCTTTAAGTATTTCTAGAACTTTATACATGATGTCATGAATTGATTAATTATTCAGTAGGCGACCAATGTGATTGGTAGAAAGTTTTTTTAAAGTCTGATGTAATTTCCTGTAAATTAACTCTGATGAAGTCCTTTGTAAAGGCAAGACAAAAGTGCTAGGTTTGTGTTTAATAAATAGTGTTCTGTATAGTGCCATCTTTTACATTGTTCATTTTCATCTTGCGTTGGATGTGTTTTTTATTTTGGTTTGATAATTATGTAGTACCCCTAATAAGAATAACTTGGATTGTACCATACATAATTTAAGGAGTCCCATGTATGGGATAAAGCATTTAGGAGCTGGCTCTGTCCATTAGTAGTACAGGAGGCAGTCTTAGGTTAAATTTCTGTTTCCCATCCATAGCTCTAAGTTGTGCTTAAATACGGATAGGGATGAACTTTGTTTTATGTACATGGAGAGTCTGTTCCATAGCAAAGCTATCCTCTGCTAGATATACCTGTACTTCAAAACTGTTCTGTTGATATTGCAGAAGAAGTTTAGATCCACAGACTATTTCTGATGCCATTCGACTTGCTGATGTGTAGTAAATCCATCAGTAATGGATTGAAGAATGCCTTGTGTGCCAGACACATCACCTCTAAGCAGTCTATAGGATACCATGTATAGTGAAATGCTTTGAGTCTGTCTATGTAGAAAGTGTTGTTTAGGTATTATATGCTTTTAGTAAAGTATCTTTGTGGGTGCTCCAGATGTTGCATGTGTCTGCAAAGATACATGCCAAAGGGGACAGTATATTCAATGGATGGCCCAATGAGAGCTGAGTATAGGGGTCAATGACATCCCTAGATCTAGACACAACTGCTTTAGTTATAAATTGTACAATATAGAAGAACTTTTTTACAACAATAGACACATGTTGGTCAAATGTTAGGTCACTGTCCACATAAATTCCCAAATCCTGAACAAATGGGTCAACCCTTAGGGTTCTCTCTTCAATGTAGTAGTTACCTGGGATAGATGATTTCTCAAAAGATAGAATAAATAATTTTTTTGGCAATTAGTTTCAGTCCATGATTTTTGGCACCATTTGTTTCTTTTGAACAAACCTTCCTGCAAGATGGCTAAGTGCTTTGGGGATTTAATGACTGCTCCTAGCTTATAGATGTCTACAAACTCAGTCAGCCAGAAACCTTTGATATTGGCTTTTACTTCAGAAAAGTAGATGCCAAACAGGAGAGATCCCATCACAGAACTCTAGTGAATGGTCTCCTTGTAGGGGTAAAGTTCTTTATTAGGATTATCTGCATCCTATCTGTGAGCCAGATAGCAATTGTATTTATTTATTTATTTCAGTTTGATTACCGGGGAAGTCCACTGGGCCAGAGGTGTGTCCATTTTCAGTGGAGGCCCGGGGAGAAAAGCTCCAATAAGCAATATGGTTGCAAAGGTTTGCATAATGCAATGGAAATACATACAACATGGTTACGAAGGTTACATAATGTGTTACTAAATACATATATGAGGTCATGCAGTCAGGTAAAGGTGGATAGAATAACATTGAAATGCAATTTTGATCTAGGTAGAACAGCTAGTAGGTATTTACATTCAGAATAGTAAGTTTAGACTCATTGGGCAATAAGCATCAGTGAATTACTTGATATTTACAATATATACAATACTTGGAGTTGAGAGAGAGAGATTGTTTAGTCTGAGAAAGTTAGCTAGATTAGTTGGGAGAATAGAAAAGAGGTAATAGTGTAGAGAAGAGAAGGAGTATGGAAAGGTCAAAGGGTAAAGGCATAAGGGAGGGCCTTCCACAGACCCAGGCAATGACAGATGGATAAGTCTGACAACCTCATATGCAAAGCCATGGAATGTCTTATCATGGAACTAATTAAACAATCCAGCTAGTGACATAGTGGTTTATTCTCAGTTTATTTAGCTTTTCCACTATGCCTGGTGATGAATTGTGTCAAACGTTTTGGCCAGTTTGAGGTATATGGTCTGCACTGTTTCGCCTTCATCCATTGGTTTTGTGACCGTTTCAGAAAAATCCACAAGGTTGAGTAAGTATGAGCTGCCCTTGACAAATCAAAACTGAGATGGTACATTGTTTGGAGGTTCAATATGTCCTGTTTAATTAGTTCCATGATAAGACATTCCATGGCTTTGCATATGAGGTTGTCAGACTTATCCATCTGTAATTGCCTGGGTCTGTGGAAGGTCCTCCCTTATGCAAGGGAATGACAGTAGCTGTTCTCCATTCACTTTATATACAAATCTGTATGGAGGCCGATTTTTAACAGTTTTAGAGAAGGACATTTTCTAATCACCATATTAAAAGTGGAGTTTGTGGTTCCTGAGAATTACAACTACAAGACCATGAATTTATGTCTTAAAGGGAAGTAAAGTTCAAGAGTAGGTAGTTTTATGACAATGCTTATATGCACTATATGAGACAGGATTCCTTTGCAGCTCCTATTTAGAGTCAAAGTGCAAGACAAACCCGCCTGCATACTTTATCAGGAATGACCTGTAGCAGTACAGTAGTCTGTGATAGGACAGGGACAATTAGAAAGGAGTATTCTGATTTAAGAATACATATCTGTTGCTCAGTATAATGCAAGGCTTCTTGAGAGATAACATCCACAAGTCTGTAACCTACTTTTAACAAAAAACAAACATGTTTGACTGCTGGACAGTATGGAGACTGATGGCATAAATGGTAGGACTGCTGTCTGTATTATCTATGAATAGATCATTAATGCACAGGGAGAAAAGGAAGGAACCAAGAACAGAGCTCTCAGGGACATGTCTTCAATGGAATCCACATAAACAAAAGTATGCATGTACATAAAATGGGCAGTCTTACAGAAAGCTAGCAGTGGGAAGTGTTACAGAAACAATTAAGTACACTGAGGATTCTACATATTCTAAATGATTCACAATTTCAATAAGAAATGCATTCCTGAAATACAACACATTTTTAATATACATGGTGTAAGGGAAGGATCTGGGGAGATATAATGACTATTTCTTAATGGAAATAGTAGTAGATGTCTGGAACACAGACTCAATAAAAAGTTAACATTAAAACAATGACATAACTGAATACTATATAACACAGACTTAAATCCATCATTATGTCAGCCAAAAAAGAAAGGAAATGATGTTCTGGTTAGGGTTTGGAGATTTATGAAGAAGGTAAGGACGTGAGTAACCTGGTAAAGGGATGCTTTTCTGTTACTAATATTTATGTGTTTCTGCTGTTAAAACCATGATATTCAGTGATGACTCTTCATACCTTTTGAAATGCAGGCCAAAGTTCAGCCCTGAATTTACTCAAACTTTGATGTTTGTCAAGTTGTTTGTATCTGGCTACCCCTTCTGGACTACCATTATCTTTAGTGAATCTGGAGTAGATTATATTGCTAGACCTATGCAGAACCTATTGAATAAAGCCTGGGATACAGCATTAACCTTCCTTACATTTATATCTGGATTGTAAAGTACTTTTATTATTTTTCATAGACTAGGATATCATTGTTAACTATACTGCCAAGTGTTGTATAAATATGTGTATGTCAGGCTTCCATGCCTTCTTTATGCCAGTAGTCATGGATTGCTATAAATACTATAGAATATAAGGATAACATTTCAACAGAAAATGTAATTTTCACTTCTAGATACACCTGCTTATGTAAAAGTGAATTCACATATGTATTCCCATGCCATCCTGCATTCTCTGTAACATTGGCAATAATAACAATGATCATTTTTAGTAAAAAGTATATACCAAGAAATTTTTGTTGAGAGGTGATTGCAAATATGAAATCATGTTGAACTGATAAAGATAGTGTGGGTGATGGTAAAACAAAAAGTTCTCTTCAAAACGACCATCTGTGAACATAAGAAAACACTGTTTTTCTGTGGGGGGCAACTGCCACAACCCATAAACAAATATATATAAATACCAAACTCCACTGTCAGTGAGGTTAGCCTTACACAACAGTGTTCAC